>NW_027526361.1:155472924-155591215 GCF_048455015.1 Haemaphysalis longicornis
GGGGCTTTATCATCTATAATGAGGGGTCGATTGTTGTATTGCGGTTTCCTTTAACGAAGTAACGGAACTTTGTGCTGTACGGCTGATTAGCCTGACGCATGCGCTCGGAGTCTTAGGCCTTGGGCCCAGGGCGCTTTTGCCCACGGGAGTCGTTCTTGCCCACGGCACTAAAACCGTTGGGGGTAGACCTGCGAAATAAGCTTTGCTGCAAAATAACATAATTAGCCGCAATTTGATTCACTTCGCGCGTAATTTTTTAGGTTGTTTTTGGAAGACATTTATTTTAATGAAACTGTAATAAATAATTAAATACACCTGCCCTGACCCGCCCACCTACATTCCCCGCTGACACGACTCGATCGCCCTCTAAAATAAAAGAAATACCCGCATGCAATGATGTATTTCTGCATTGTTTTTTGGTATCTTAGTGTATGGGAATTTGCTTTCTCGAAGTATCATAGAAGCTGCATCCTACGGGCGTTTCTGTAGCTCTGTATCAGTATTGTCGAATTATGTCTGATGATTTAAATTGATGGTGAATAAAGGTTGTATAAAAGGTTGTTCGTGTATCTAATATGTACCATGATAAATTTCGAGTTAAGATGCTGTTATTTGTTGGCGCGAATGGCGGCTACGCTACCCCAGAATAATGGCTGGCGAACTGCCTGTATTCAAAAAAAATATTTTAGTTTGTAGCAGCATCACTTCAAAGCTACACTGGCGCTATCATTTCCCCATTTCCCGGTACTAATCGCTAAGCCCCTGCGGAGGGCTAGGGTTAACATAGCGCGATTGCGGTTCTACACCGCCAAGTTACCGTTCGGCTGTCAGGACCGCGGTTAGTGGATGGCTACAGATTATTGTAGATCAGCAGGGAATATTTAGTGTGTGGTGAAATCACTGCAAACAAATTTACTACGTCTATTTTTCTTTTTCTTAAGACATGCGAGCATTATTGCTTGCCTCAAAACGGCATCCCCGTGCTGAGAAGATGAACGCTTTCACCGATGCGTACCCGCGGGCAATTGGAAGTAAACAACTTTCGGTTATACAGTACTAAGTACGGAGCATCTTGCATGCAGCCTAGCGTTTAAAAGTGGCCTGTACCGTTACATGCGTTCCAAGTATGCTCAGTGCACGTTCTCCATCTGAAATGAGTCATTGCTCGTGGTTTTGTTATATTAAGTAATCGGGAAATATAAATTTTTATACGTTGCAATTGACATTGACTTGAAGGATATTGATTGTTAGTGAGAATTTTTACACAAGAAACACTACATGGTAGATAAATGCATCGATATCCTCTGTATTTGTTCGCAAGGCTTGGACATCAGTAGCCTCAGTCATCGCCAACTAAATGGAAAATATGACATGAAAGTCAAGAGGAAAGACTCACTTGTCGAGAGTACAAACATTTAACCAATGCTGAGGTAAAAAAAACAGAAAATCGCACCTACTGTAAATTAAGGCGTAATAAAAGGACAGGAAGAAGTACGAAACAGTTGTAGCGTCTTTTTGTCCGCGCAAGTAGATTTCGAGAATTCCCACCGGAAGCTTGCTGCAACGAGTTGCACGACGCTCGAAGCAACAGATATCATATGATTGCATCCATTAAGGACACTAATCAATATTATGTAGACTAGTATTTCCAGTGCTACGATTATTGGAGTCGGAGTGTAAACTTTTCATGTGAATATGTGGTGTTCCCAAAGGCAAACTTAACTAAACAGACCAACATAACTGTTTAGCCGATCTATGCGATTGGAACGATTTTCGCTCACCTTTCAAAAGTGCGATAATCCAGAGGATCTGACAGCGAAGGAATCCCGCCGTGAAATTCCACGCCGCGAGGAAGAACTTAGGTTGCAGAAGCGCCCGAAAACCGTCCCAATCATGCCGAGTCCCACTTTTCTTCCACACTTTTCAACGATAATGCTTCTGGAGGTTCTACCCACAAGAATCGGATCACTTTTGAAGTTCGCGTCGGTCGGCGCCCTTGTACGAACGGCGGACAGGTTTTTCCTTCCTCGGGTACAGCCGTGAGGGGGAAAAGCAGGATGTCAGGCGCGCAGAGATGCGAAAAGGAGCGCTAGTTCCGCTGACGGCGCGGATTGATCCGGCGCGTGCCGTGCGTTCGGGACGATCCCAGTCGCGGCGTTGCGCAGGGGCCTCAGCCGGCTCGAGGTCGGCGCCTCGGTGGCCGCGTCAGTGGCGCCGGCGCGCGGTGGATGCGGCAGGGGCCGTGGTCGATGCCGCTGGCTGGCGGCCTCGGCGGGACGGTTCTTCTTTCTCCCGGTATCCCTTTCAGGGCCTTGTTCGGGAAAGCGGGGGACCAACTCCTAAAGTAGTTGGGACGACCGGACGATGGCTGCGCGCCGAACAATATCACGCCGTTTTAAGCACTTGCTGCGCCCTCCACTCCTTGTTCTTCTTTGTGCATCCTTGCATCCTGCCTCGTCTCGGCGGCGCCATCTAAGACATTCGCTCTCGATGGCGCGAAGCGCTTGCGATCGTTTCATGCGGCGACGTGCTGCTGAACATGGTAGAAGAACGCGATTTGTTATCCAATTTAGGACTATATTCCCCGCCTTTCAAGAGCGCGAACTGTCCTTGAGCTCGAATACAAGAAGATGGTTTTAGTGTAGATATAAGATAGATAATCCGGTGACAGTTGTCAGCTATTTTTCATATTGTCACGCCGAAATCTGTCGCAACTGATTCCGGGAACGCATAGCGGAAATGATGAATTCTTATTTTTTGCACTAACACAAAATATGGATTTTGGTCGCATCGCAGGAAAGCATGCACGTAATGAGCGTCAAGTAGGAGTGTTGCATATGAAGGAGGGCGTGGCCTGATGAATCAATCCTTTCGGAAGCATGATTTTTTAATACAATTTTACCATTTTAAAATTGCACTCGATGCTAAAAATTGTTTGAAACGATAGTTTATGGCTCTGTGTACTTGGAAAAGACCAAACTCACACAACGTCAGGTTTTTGCAGGTCGGCCTATACTTGGTGTTTCACACAGATGGGCTGGTTCTTTACGGTTACAATCTGCGTTTATTTGCGTTGGATTTTGCCGACCTCAGCCAATCGTAAAGAGCTGCCCGTAATGCTTCATTAGTTCCGTGCTCAAAAGCATCTAGGAGGTCGAAAGCCTGTTCCCTGTTTCCCTCTTCATATCTCTTATTTTAGCGAAACTGGCAATAAAAGTGCTGTCTGTGTCAGCCTAACGAGGCAACCTTCAAATGAGTATGCATTTTGTCTTAATGGCACTTTTAACGGAGCGTTTGAGTGACCAATGATTCTTTTCAGTTGGTGACCTGGGAGGGCTACCATCGTTTAGAAGCACTCGTCGTCTAACAGCGCTCATATCGGATATTGTGTACCACGTCATAGGTACCTTTATGGTGCATACATAAAAAGCAAGGTGTAAATTAGACTTTACTCGTAGCCGACAAATGAGTCGAATATATATTTAGGCTGATGAATATCTGACATGAAACTCTCACTCATGTATTATCGGGTGAAATGAGTAAAACAAACTTAGGAAAAATGCTGATCTTACACCGTGAAAGATTTTACTGATTGCATTACAAAGCTTGTACTGTACACCTGATGGTTGGGCTCGGCAATATGTCACTCTGTTTTATGCGAGTGATTAATGTTTCGTGTTTACCCACCGCTGTCGCTCAGTGGCTACGGAGTTGCGCTGCTCAGTACAACAACGCCGTTTCGATTCCCGGCCGCGGAAGCCACTTTTCTGATGGAGGTGAAAAGCAAAAACGCCCGCGTGTTCGACATTTCGGCGCACGTTAAAGATCCCCAGCTGGTAAAACTTAATCCGGAGTCCTCCACTACGGCGCGCCCCATCGCCTGTATAGCTCCGGTGCGTTAAGCCCCACAATCAGGTCAAAATGCTTGGAGGTGCTGCGACGTTGCCATCCCACCGCTGACAACCCGTTGCTGCATGCGGGAAGGCGTACCCGAGCCGAGCTCCGTCGCCTCCGAGATACGTTTGGTAGCGTGGTGAAGCGAGCGGCCAGGCAATGTTGCTGCCTGGAAGAAGGCTAGAAGCCGAAGGCATACGTAACTTCTTTACTTCATGGCAAAAGATGGGCCGAAGCCAGACAAGAGCAATGCCCCGACGGGTGAGGTTACACTATAGGACTCGAGCAGAGTGACAGCATTGATTCACTGCTCAAACATGAAGGAACTACAGCTCTTGGGGGAGTTATTTATACCCAAAGCGCCAACGGTAAGAACAAGCGTTCCCTCTAGATTGTGCACCCGACATGAACGGCACAGACACACACAGCACCCCTTTCTAGAGTTCGTAAGGGGTCGGTAGCAACGGCACATGCCGAGTCTGAGAGAGGGGAGAGAGGAGGTCTTCGCAGGGACGCGGGGCTTCTGCGTCATTCTGGCAAGTCTGCGCGAGTTGCGTCGGCACGCGACCGAAGTTTGATCACGCCGATAGGGAGGTGCCAGAGATTCAGACACGTCCAGCCTGTTTGAATTGTCGGCTGCACATGTGAGTCACATGCATTGGGGCCTGCTCGAATGGCGCACGCAGTGGAGGCTTCCCCGCACAGCCGTGGAGTATTGCGGCGGGCTGATTCGTAATAGTGGTTAGGACCTTCCTCCGAGCGTTCTGAACAACATTTTAAGCACTACGCAAATGTTGCTAGATTAATTCGGTGTACCTTTAAAACACCGTTCTTCCGTCGGAAATGCGACTAATGAAGCGAACAACGTGGAATACGTAAAACTGTACGCGGCAATACAAAGCGCGACATTCGAAGTTTTACTATTTTTTTATAGCGAAGAACACGGCAGTTGTGTACTCTGCATCTGCTCAGACAATATCTTTTTAGTAGGTAATTAAAGCTCAGTGTCCACGTTTAAAGTGTCAGGTCAATACCATTTCACGACGATTTGGTGGTGCGAATCGCGAAATATAAAGCGTAAGCGGCACATATGATTCCTTATAAACCTATGCCAAATGCCTCAATGCGGTAAACAGATATTCTGTAGATAAAGAAAGGTTTGATAGATTATTATGATTATGGTTATGAGGTTTAACGCTCCGACACTACACAGGCGATGGGCCGCGCCGTAGTTGGCTCTCCGGATTAATTTTGACCCCCTGGGGATGTTTAACCTGCCGCGAAATCTCGAACACACGGGCGTTTCTGCCTTTAGCCTACCTCCAAAACTTTGATAGATGAGGGTCATTCCATGCCAAACGTCCCAGCCGTAAAATCGTCCATCGCGCATTTTCTCAGTAAAAATTGTGGGTCCTCCTCGCATGGCCCGCAATGCTCTCTGAAAGTGTTTTTGTTTAAAAAATTTTTCCTCTTTTTCTAGCGGCCCTTTTACCTCCAGGGTTTGAAGAAAACTTACGTCTGTTAAAAAATTCACGAAAAGGTAACCTCTCTTACAATGGACACCATTTTTTGTGAACATCATGTTGAGACCCTGGGCTGCTCTATGCCCCATTTCTAAAATATTTTTCCTTTTCTTTGCTGTGATTGCCCCATTCGGAAAATACACGATGTCGAGCATTTTCAAACATTTTTAGCAAATACGAGCACATTCTCTCAGCCAGTGAAGCATTTGTAGCTGTATCTCAGCATTGTGTAAAATTGGTAAAAGCTATATTTAAACTGAAAAAAGGTGAAATGTGCGAGAAAACGTTTGTCAAACTTTAAAAATCTCCTTTCTGGCCCATATTCACCTTGAAATTGCGCACTGTTGTTCCCGTAGTAAAAATATCAAATACAAGCCATTCACTAGCACAAATGATCGCAGTTTATTTCAGAAAGTTTAATCAGAACAGCTTTTGTTTTAGCAGAGAAAAAAAATTTCAATTTGTACAGCGACACTACTTCACGCCGTTGTTCCACAGAGCGTCTTCTCTGCACGGCTTGCACCTGCCTGCATGGAAAAGGCACGAGCCAGCGGGTTTGCGCTACAAGAATACCTTTCGCCGCAATGGTACTCGTAGCGTCAGTACAGGAAAAAGAAATATTTCGCGCATTAGTGGGAAAAGTACAACGTGGAGCTAGCGGTGGTGCGCCCATTCCATGAGTACACGAAACTCAACGACTGGACATCAAATGTGCATTTAACGCATCGGGTTATGCAATTCCCACTAACGCATACAAATAAATCCGTTTAACAAGATGACTCCGCAGCTGTTTATTTCATAATTTCCGGCATACTTAAAAGATATCACGTATAACATACCCTGCTCCTTTATGCACGTCCATGTCCAGTCAGTCGTTGAGTTTCCCGTACTCATGGAATGGGGCGCACCACTGCTAGCTGCACGTTGTACTGTTCCCACTAACACGCGAAATATTTCTTTTTCCTGTACTGACGCTACGAGTACCATTGCGGCGAAAGGTATTCTTGTAGCGCAAACCCGCTGGCTCGCGCCTTTTTCATGCAGGCAGGTGCAAGCCGTGCAGAGAAGACGCTCTGTGGAACAACGGGGTGAAGTAGTGTCGCTGTACAAAAAACAAATTTAAATGCAGAGCATGCCAGTAACTCACGATGTCAGCCGCGTTGACGTACATAGTCGTAGTCCGCACCCTTCCCCCTACACTATATAAAAAAAATACTATCCGGCGCCTGTTTTCGATCCCTCTACCCTGCGCGCGGAACGCAATGTACATGGTGCTCTACCCACTGCGCCACAAAGCCGACACCGACTGGGTGGCTACGAACGCGCCTTATATCCTTGACTCATTCAAACTACGTCAAGAAGCTGCTGATACAACGCATTCACTACAACCAACTCCCCAAACACCAAACGTTAACGCAATACACCCACCCCCTCTGCGACGCATTTACTCGAGTCCCCCTCGCGGGGAGATGGGCCCAATTTTTTTTCTCTGCTAACACAAAAAACTGTTCTGATAAAACTTTCTGAAATAAACTGCGATCATTTGTGCCAGTGAATGGCTTATATTTGATATTTTTACTACGAGCACAACAGTGCGCAATTTCAAGGTGAATATGGGCCAGAAAGGAGATTGTTCCAAGTTTGACAAACGTTTTCTCGCCCATTTCTCCTTTTTTCAGTGTAAATACAGTTTTTACCAATTTTCCACAATGCTGAGATACAGGTATAAATGCTTCATTGGCTGAGAGAATGTGCTCGTATTTGCTGAAAATGTTTGAAAATGCTCGACATCGTGTACTTTATGAATGGCGTAATTACAGCAAAGAAAAGTAAAATATTTTAGAAATGCGGCATAGAGCAGCCCAGGGTCTCAACATGATGTTCACAAAAAATGGTGGCCATTGTAAGAGATGTTACCTTTTCGTGAATTTTTTCGCAGACGTAAGTTTGCTTTAAACCCTGGAGGTAAAAGGGCCGCTAGAAAAAGTGCAAAATTTTTTTGGACAAAAACACTTTCAGAGAGCATTGCGGGCCATGCAAGGAGGACCCACAATTTTTACTGAGCAAATCCGTGATGGTCGATTTGACGGCTGGGACGTTAGGCATGGAATGACCCATGAACAGCACACCAACTCTGAGTTACCCGTATGAGCCAGACTCTAGGCCTAATGTTCAGCTTGAAATTTGCTATTATACATTACGCCACTGTCGGTATGTGCTACTCTCTCGCTTTCTAACACTCTGGTACAACATCAACATCAACTTTGGGGTATCTGCCAAAGCGTACCGCCAGGTGGAAATATATTCAGTTGAATTATTGCGTTGTTGGACTAACAGCTGCAATTACAAGTCTGCTATGAGCTGGACTTGAGGCCTTAGGTTTCGCTTTAACCTATATAGAAATTTGTGCAAAAAAACACAAGGGGAATTTTCTCCGCTGCGGGCACGAATACTTTGCTGGCGTAAGAGCAACATCCAACGGGTATACGCCGGAGCATTAGCGTAATATTGCGCTTTGAAGTTCACGTCGTTAACTGATACCCGCCGTTTGTAGGAAACTAAGCACAATGGGTACCTCTTTCAACGGGTACAGGTCGGCCTCGTTTCTCAAAGCGGGGATGTTGAAACCTAACATATGAAGTTCACTAACTCGTCTCGCCCCCTCTCTCGGTGGCGCCGAGCTTCCATGCTAGCGACTTATACACCGTAACATAGGGTGGTTTTGGAAAGAGGCTTATCCAAAAATTTGAGATGTATGTCCGCGAAGTCAGCACAGGTGGGCTAACAGTGCTTTTGTGGTAGTCACTGTTTGGAAGGTCTACTTGACCCTGTCCGAATCAGTGGGGTGCAAATGCAAGTTTTTTTTTTCTCAACACAGCACTACCAGGGCGGCTCCACTTCTGTTTCTAGTCCCCTACATAGTTTCTATATCTGCCAGCCTAACTTTCTGCCGTCACCTGCCACGCTTGCCTTCGCTAGGAATCCACTCTGTACCCCTTAATGACCAATGGTTATCTCACCCTCGCGTTACATGCGCATTTCTTCTTGTTGATTTTTACTAATATCTGCTTAACACTCGTTAGCTCCCAGATCCATTCCGCTCTTTCTTGTCCCATAACGGTACACCTGTCATCTTTGGCGAATGCACTCCACCCCATTCTAATCCTTCCAATTCTCTCTGCCTCACAATTAGGATCCGGGGTCACCAGTTGGCCCAAGTAGATATAATAGCTTACCAATTACAGTGCCTCGCCACTTATTTCAAACCGTCGTGCTCTGTCGAGGCTATTGAGCATTACTTTAGTTTTCTGCATAATAATTTTCAGGTCTACGATTCTACTCTGTTTGTCTAGTGCGGTAATCATGATTTCCAATTCGTCCCCCGAATTACTTAGCAAGGCAATGTAATCAGCAAATCTGAGTTTACCGAGGTATTCTCCATTAACCCTTACTCCCACCTGTTGCCAATCCAATGTTCTGAATACGCCATGTAAACATGCTATGAATAACATTGCGGAGATTGTGTCTCCTTGTCTGACGCACCTTCCTTATGGGTAGTTTACTGCTCTCCCTATGGAGAACTATCGTAGCTGTGGACCTATTGTAGATATCAAGACGTCTGCGGGGGAAAATTGGTCGCAGTTAGGACAGGACCGCAATAATTGGAGATCTATGGGAGAGGCCTTTGATGGTGATAGCTGATGAAGATAGTGTCTATATATCGGGGACATTTCTGGGAGACGCCACAATGCTACAATAATGGTCTTACCCGTTGAAGAGCGCTGCGTCACAGTAAAAAAAAAAACAATATCTCTGAAGAACGGTACCACACAGCAATATTTTTTTTATTTTGGAGATTAGGGGAAGAAAAAAGATTAGCGTCTTTTCTAAGCTTGCGGGAAAGTTTCTTCGCAGAAGGCTTAAAGGACGTACTTTTGATAGCAATAGCCAATTAGTGTGGGTGCACGGTATGTCTGAAC
Source organism: Haemaphysalis longicornis (assembly GCF_048455015.1). NCBI lineage: Eukaryota > Metazoa > Arthropoda > Arachnida > Ixodida > Ixodidae > Haemaphysalis > Haemaphysalis longicornis. The sequence goes on from NW_027526361.1 coordinate 155,482,322, forward strand.
ATACGGGACTTCTTGTGCTTGTTAGAAGGGCGATATCGGCTAGACTGAAAAAGACGGCGGATCATTGTGATCTCTATTTTGCAGAAAGGAGCAATGACCGAACGCTGAACCTATTAAGGATTTTTTTTTTTTTTTTGTAGAGTGGTTGTCGGGATCTGAACATTGAAAAGCAAAATGGTAGCTCAAGGAAGAGCTTTTAACCTACGGTACGGCAAGGTAGCTGCAGGATTAAAAGTGGTGCTGTTTGCCGCTTGGATTAAGTTTTTCTTACAAATGTTGGAGATATCCTTTAGATAAAAACCGTCTTAGATGCCACTGAAGGAAAAACGAACTATTTAGTTTCGGCAGAGACTTGGAATGAAGTCTTTGAAGAAGCCAATCGATGTAGCAAAGCAATTAAAATTTTCATTGACACTGAAACGAAGTCCAGGCACCTGTTTAATTATTTCAACAAATTTTGATCGCACAACAAGTCCTAAATTACAGACGGCAATTACAACAAAGCCACTTGATGGCACCCCAGTATTTCTTGAGGTATTTAAATACGAAAGTTTTATGTGCATACGAACGCCGCTGAGGGCGAGTTTTGCGCTTCTGACGCCGTTGTCGCGAAGTGAAGTGCAGAACAGCGCTAATTTCTGATCAGTATACGTCTGCGTATGTCTGCCACGCTCCGCAGACAATAGAAGGTTTAAGGCCATTTCACTACTACGGATCGTGGACCAACGCCGCCGAGTGTCAACGCACTGTAGAACGCACTGCAGCAAAGGGGTGCACATTTAAAACTCGCCACATTGATGCTCGCCATCTGGACCATTCCCAAAAGGTCGCCATCCTTCCCTGAAAAAAACGCCATTTTATTTCTCGTCTTAAGACAGATAACCACAACTCCTGCATTCTAGAGCAACATTTCCGTGTTACAGTGTACTAAAAACGTCCTCTGGACAGCAAATTAATGGAGAGCATGATCTCTTTTGTGCGAAAAAGGTTGGATGTTGAGCTAGTTGGATTCGGTCCACTTTAAAAACAAGAGCGCACATTTACAAGGGTTAGGTAACATGCCTTCTTGGTTTCCCGTACCCTTAGAAATATGCTCTGTTGTTTTTAGGTTGGCTCTTTTGTGTGGTGAAAAATATGTTGTGGCGCTGTCTGCGGCACGAGCTCTCCAGCAAACTGAAGGCAGCCTTTTGTGACCACTCCCGGGGTATTAAACGACAGAATTATTTGGGGATTTTATAAAACGCGGAGTCCTAAGATTGAAAGATAGAATTATCGACAGCAGTAAATAACCGTTAGCAGCAACGAACAAAACTTGTGAACGAAGCGCTGAGCAGCGGCCGCCAAGGGCGCTGATCTCTGTAGGAGTCCTTCATCATAAATGTTCATTACAAAAATAGAGCCCCCAACAGGCTCAGGGTGACCCAGCTCTATTTTCTAGTACCCTTTACCAATGCCACCTGCCTTCCTGAATTCATTCCACCACTCCTCTTCAAACGATGGACTACAAGCCACTGTACTCTATACGTCTCGAGCGCGGCCCATAGGGGCGCCACTGAAATCCCCCTAGCGGCCCGTTTCGGAAGCAGCCGCGGGAGTCCGTGCCCCGCTCCCCAGTGCCGCCGCTGCTTATGCGGCACGTTCAAAACTGAGATTTACGGTTTGCGGGAGTTTGAAATCCATGTTTATGTTGAACAGTCACTGTGTTCGCAAATGGGGTGTGTTTACGAGAGTGTAAATATTTCTGACGCGATCATGTGGTATATTCGGTCTGTATAAGCGCCAGGTGTGATTCACAGGAGAGGGTCGCGCAACCGACGTATGATGGAGCCGATCGTAGTTACACTGACCTGAATTTACTAGCCATGTTTCCGTAACCACCGGTTCCTCAGGTGTTAATGCTACGGCTATACACTACGATTTATATCGGTTTTGTGCGCTTACATAATCAGCGGAGCAATCATACCTGACAGCACGCCAGATACGTTTGCCAATATTATACCTCAGATATTGATCACCACCATTTACAAGCCAGTCTGTGTTAAATTCATGAATATTCGACAAAAGTACGATGGACAATGCATAATTAAACTTGGGAATCAGTGCACGACAGAGTCGTCTTGTCGTAAGGTGAGCGCCCGCAAACATTCATCTGGTACATATATCGTCTGCGAGCAGCGCGGAGACGGGCTTACAATATAATCCGCGTCCGCGACTAAATGCTTCTTCGAAATATCGTCATATAGCACAGGGTGCCTGCAGATTAAACGAGAAACTGAAATCAGAGGGCCTTCTCACATACCACACTCTTCCAATGACATCTTACATCGCTTGTTGAACAGCCTACCCTGTATACTTCTAAAAGTGTGCCCGCCATACGATCAGCTCTTCGTTGAAGTAGAAAAAAAAAGAAAGTAGACGCGAAATCTGTGTGTGGGATTACTAAAACGTTCATTGCTTGATTCCGCTTCGCATTTGTACACAACGCCCACCTTCCCTCCCCCCCCACCGATGTCTCGCGAAATACCAGTGTATTTCGCGTATAGTTGGTCTAATGAACCCTACGTGGCTTAAGTTTCGACGAATGTCTTTAGCATGTCAGAAGCTGCACTGTTTTTTTTTTTCATTTCCGTTAGAGCTATTATGTTTACTGATTCCGCACTTGCACAGCATTTATTTTTTCGTGGTTTTATTAACTTGCCTTGGTTCTTGCTATATGGCGTGTGTGGGCACATATTTAAGGATGCACAGGCTTGGAACATATTTAAATTTTTCGCATGGTTAATATTCTTATAAAAGGCATAAGGTATTGTCCGTGATTGGGTAATCACATTCCGAAACATATTTTTCGGCCACGTATATATTTGAAACGAAGCCGCATTCGTTGTCCACGCTGCAAAATGAAGACAACCTCTCATTGTGCCAGCATCAGGTCTAAACGAGGCGACAGTAGAATTCATTTGTGCCTGATGTTTTGGAGGTGACATGGGTGATATGTTGCTGCCGTCGCCGTCGCCCGGAAGAGCGGCGACGAAGCGCGCAGAACCGCATCTCCGGGTAGCTCTTGCAGGCGATCGCGTACTCTACGAAGACGCAGCTTCTTTTTAAGTGACGTAAACGTACTCTTTGCCTATAGACATCACCATAACAAGTCTTTGTAGGGCGCGGAAAGTCTAAAAAAAGCGAAACAACCAAAACACTGCACGAGCCCCTATCAGCCACGCAGCGCAAATCCCGTCAACGCCGCGGAGAACCGGCGGCAGCCGCCGCAGCGATCGCGAAGGTCGAGGCGTATACCAGCACTGCCGCGTTACGCGCTACTCACGAACGTTAGGAGGTGAGACGTATCCCAGAATATTTCAGGCAGTAGACTACTAACAAAAAGCATGAGTTGGCACCGCGAGCTCCCCTACGTACCTTTATGTCACGTGTGCTCACAACCCATTCGTCCAGCCTTCTTCGTATCTTCTTCTTCCCATGCTGTGGTTGAACCGGACGACCGGGCTGACCTGTATGCCTAGCAGGTACTCATTTCAAGCCGTTAGGCCGCGAACTCGTCATCGTCACTTCGGGTGCTCGATTGGAAAACAAGACCCATTTCTCGGCGAGGGAAAGTTGTTTGCTACTATGTATATTTAGCTATCCACCCACCTGGTTATGTAATATTCGATACATAAAAATAAAGTGGAGATTTAAGTTATGGACAAGAAAAGGCAACAAAATTACCACTACGAAGCTCACTGTTTCGTCTCCTTTTACATGTCATTTTCCGAGTTCATAATACTAGAGCACGATTAAGGCTGGTACAGAGTAAGTATTTCGGCAACACGTGCAGGAAAGGTGGCATTCTCGTTTATTTCCAAAGCAAATATTGGTCGATTCAGCAATAAAACACAGCCCAGCGTCTGTGCCACTCCTCTTCACATTTGTGAAGAGTGGGTGTCACGACATTGTTTACACTTGGGTGGACGGGTTCTCTTGTGTTTCCTCATAACATAGTGTGTGAAAGAATAACGTTCGGGACGACTGCAATGACCGTGTTCGTGCGCCGGTCCTGATAATGTGCACGACATTGGTAAATTATGCGCTGAATGATCACATTGGTTTGAAAGGGTACGGGTTGGACGTTATTGTTTTATGTTCCCCAGACTATGCCCATTCTTTGCACAAACTACTGCTATTTTTGACATCGTGTCAAACACAACAACTGCAACGTTTTTTATAAACATTATGCACCTAAACTGGACACCCATTTTCTTTCTGAAAGAAGGGCGCATGCCCTTATCCTTGGCACATCTGAAACAACCACTACTTCGCAGACACTCCAACCTTTTTTTTTTCTTCGGCCTTTAGAGTGTACGTGTTTTGCGTCGTTGTGGAGTTAATCCTGACGCCATCTTGATAGACACAAAGAACATTAGGAAACAGTAGCCGACACAACCACAAGTGGCGCTCCGTACTTTTTCAAAAATGAAATCTGAGTGATAACAAAACCCTTATCATAACTGGCCAGCGCTTCCTCTCGCAGAGGCCCTATCGTCTTGTTGCGCGTTGTTATGAAACACCGCTGTGTTACAAGGATAAAATCTACTTTAAAACGACAAGTAGACATGTCGGTCATTTTGGTTGTTCATCTAATCCGTCGCTTAGGAGTGCCGAGTGTTCACAAACCAGCCGAAATATCGAGACTTCATGCGTACTCAAGGTGAAATTTCTATTGTGGTGGTAATTATGAAGTGTATCCTATAGTTAGAAGTTCGACAATAATGGCACTGAAATTCGAAGCAGCCACAGTATGGGTGCGCTTTATGAAAGAGGCATTTTTGACCTCAACAACGTAATATCGTCAAAGCCTAATGAAATATGAGACATAAAGTGAAAGTTAACACTTGTTCTTGTGCACATACGTTATGACACGATGGTGGTTTAATGGGAAATGGAAAGTTTGTTGTTAGTAATCATCATCAAGTGACGAATGTTTGTTTTTTTGTGCCTCATTCTTATCTTCGTTCCCTGTAAGTACTGTGGCGTATCAATGCGTAATGTTTGTTGTGCCCAGCGGCAATTCTCTACAGCTGAGAGTCGCATTATTGGAAATAAATAAATAAATAAAAAGTTTGTATGGCTAAGTAGATTTTCTCGTTTTTGGAAACGCCGCACAGAAGGGTCGTAGGCTCGTAACCGTCTCGTCCCCTTCGACAGTCAAGTTCACACGCATTCTTTGCGCACCGAGGAAGGTTTTGATAAACAGCGCGCTCTTTAGACGACACTAACTCAATGCGGGGACAACATACAATGCGAATTTACGGGGGCTTCCCTCTGGTTGCTTCCTGGACCAGAGGGCGCGATACGTGGAGGCCAGGGCTACCTGGTGAAACTGTCCCGGGTAACCATTCCCCTTATTTCTTCCCTGGTCCCGCGAGCGCGGAACACCGAGAGCAGCGTTAACTGGTGTAAGAAAAAACCCAGCTCCTCACCCAGCCAGGAAGCTACAGAAGCCCCTGAGAAAGCTGAAAAAGGACCGAACAAAGCTTTGAATATAAAGGCGACATGTGAACAATGGTAAGCATTACGTGAAGATAGAATGGTTTTTCCACGGTGCTCAACGCTACTCGGAATTTAAATGTGGATCCCTAGGAATGCATTACCACAGCCCTGCTTTGCTTCGAGGACGTCGAGATCGGATATTGCACATGATATGTTTAATTAGGTTTCAAGCGCCGATGAGCGGTGTTTCTGGCACGGCATTTACGAGCCGCACCCCGCACAGTGTTTTGACCCGTCCTTGTAACAAGGGTGCTTTTTGCGCGTTTGTCGACCACATTGATTGCCTGTAGTTCAATTTGCTGTTTACCAAACTCAGTCATCTGCCACCATCGTTCATATTAGCCGCCTACTCGGCCTTGCCCTTGCTCATATCTCTATTGTGCATCACACATTGAGGCGCACAGGCGACACCGCTGCACTTCCATTGGTGGCAGATCATCAGACGCAAAGGCATGCGGGAACAGACGTGGAGGCAGCGTCACCACCTCGACTTGACGTCGTCGTCCTCTTAGCACGGCTGATCAGCTTCCGGTATTCTACGTCACACTCATCTGCTTCCACTGCGCCACACTCCCCTCTTTCTCCCTATCGCACATGGTGCCCTCTCCATGGATTGCCCAGAGCCATTCTGGCTACCGTTTTGTTAGCATGATCCTGCTGTTCAATGACGCAAAATTAACGACTTCAATCAGCTTCCCGAGCCGTCGGGGCACCGGTTCTCTGACACGGCACACGGCAAAGGAGGGGCGCAAAACTACATAGATAAGCCGACATTGCAGACCTAGCTGGCAATGTATACATACTATACGACGAACACGATTGCCCTCGCCGGAAATGTGCGAAAAATGTGTCCCATAGCAGGAATAGCACCTCAGATTCCGTATAAGCTAAACATTGTTGGGTCCGAAATTACCCGATTCTGCTCTCTTTGCGGGCATAATACGGGAAACACACAGTCGCCGCTCTGGGAATAGGGAGGACACACCTGAGGCCTTTCGGTCTACTCGTCACTTGGACATCAAATAAGAAGGAGGGGGGGGGGGGGGGGGGAAGGGAGCCATCGTGTTCGCTTTGAAGCGTGAACTGGATGTCGGGGTGGAGGGAATTTGATGCTTTTCGTAACTAAACTTCGGTGGTCTACAGTGCGCGAAGACTTTGTATGTCTATGTCTTTACATTGTTTACATGTCTGTACGTCCGTATTGTTGTCTGTATTCTTGTGTCTACACCATTGTTGCGTCTATACCATTGTTTTTACCTTCCCCTTATGTAACACCCCGCAAGGGCTCCCTGAGGGTAACCTCAACATTGACGATGCTGCACAACTCAGCGGTTCTGCACGTGAAGTGAAAGTGTGTGATACCCTTTTATTGTACGGTTTATTGTTGTTTTTGCTTGTTGGCCATTGTTAGGCCCATCGCTGTTGTTCCTGCTGAAATTGTATGAATGCCCACCTGCTATGGTCTCGCCCGAGACTGGCAGTATTGAAAATAAATAATAAAATAAAAAATAATGTTGGCCAGGTTAGCGATAGTCCAGAAAAGAGCTCACATGCGAAGCATGAAAAGAGTGAGCTTTCCGCTGCATCTATTAACTATTTTGCACAAGTTCCAGTTATCCCATAGCCGATCAACTGCGCAAGTCTAGTTGCTAGTTTCCCTTGTGATGATGTCACCACGAGTACTGTGTTGTTAGCTCATCTGCCATGATATTGCTGTATGTGTGTAACAGCAAAGTCCGAATCTCGAAAAAAAAAGCCGCCATCCCGCAATGCTAAAGTGGATCACCATCGAAGCCTTTCTAAACCACTACACATGCTGATGTGGCAGGGTATGAAACGTTGCTCGCAGTCTCCGAGAGCTCATCACTCGCGCTAAGCAACTCTGACGGCACAGCCTTACGCTTCGCGCTCACCCTCGAATTACTTCATTCACTCCTTTTTGCCAGCAGCTGCAAACATATTGCCAGAGACCTTCAATGCTTTTCTGGTCATAAAACTTCGCCGTCACGCTATGGGAGAGCTTTGTTCGCTGCCGCACCGCGGCGCTGGTGTTGATCGGAGGGCAGCGGGGGGCGTGGTCAGAGCGCGTTTGACAGGGAACGGACCACGGAGTAAGATAAAACAGACGCTCGCCGCTTTATCAGCAATGCGCTCTCGCTTTACGTGTCGCGGGCCGCTCAAATAGACTTATCATTTCGCGAATGGCGAAAACATTTGGCGTGAACGGGCATGCTGCTACTGCGTTCCTGCCTACCGGTCTGGCTACAGAGCAGCGGCGGTCGCCCGATGCCCTCCGATCTGCGGTTGCGCCCCTCGCGGTAGCCTTTGTCCCCGTACAAACTTGGCCGGGAGTTTCGTGACCAGAGAAGTATTGAAGGACTCTATAGGGCTTACCAGGTGCAGATAGGAGGGTCCCATTGTTCACAAACGCCTTCTCATGTATCTTTCGGTTTTCGTGCTTGTTTTGTGGCTTTTTTTTAACGAATACTGAATTCCAGGCCGTTGTTCATATTGCAAAGGAAGGTTTCGCTAGGCTTCTCAGGCAGCAATATCTGAGTCCTCCCTAGCCTGACGCATGCGCTTGGCTTCTTGGGGAGAACTGCTGGATCCTGCCCACGTTTTTTGTTTACAGCACAAAATTTTCCGACAACCGAAAGGCTAACAGTTTCGCTGCAAAAGAAACAAAACGAACAATGAGTGGGACAAGCCACACATATCCGTAGCATATGAGTGCAACGGCGATAACTGGAATCGTTGGAAATGTACTGTCTACACGACATACTACTACGCCGCTTCATAACGGCTGCTTGTGCCTTACGCCCCTTTCGACGATTCCTTGAGCTCACCAGGCGTTTAACAGTCAGGAAAACGTACTTTGAACGCACTCAAGCCGTAAAAAAAGAAATAAATTGGAAATTCCAATAGTGACACCCAAAATTCAGTAATTTTCAGCAAACATGGGAGCATGTGGGTTAATAAACACATAATTTGCTCTAGCCAGTAGTAACACTTAAAGAAAAAAAATGAGAGCACTATTAACTTATGAAACAAACGTCCTACACTATTATTATTCAAATTCCTTCTCCTTGTAAAATTGCGGAAGACTGGAGAGGGGTAATGTTTTGTGACCTCAAAATTGTTCTTTCAATAATCTTTCTAAAACAGGGACACATATTGGTGGTGTACCCTGTAAAAGTATTTGTTCGCCATTGTTTCGCGCACTGACATTCCTCACTTATGCGTACTATCGCGCCCAATTTGACTCGCAACAGGCGAGCGGCCGCCGCAGCTGCTCCCCGGGAGGCGGTGGCGCCTTGCAGCGAAGCATTCGACAAATAAAGGGAGAGGGGTCAGCTGTTCCGATACCTATCAGCATCCCCCGTGTGCACTATTGCTGGCTTCTTTCTTTTGCGGCTCGTATAAATTGTTACCTCGGATGTTTTCGGCGTGGTTTACCGCATCGCCAGCGATAAGTTTTATCATTGGCTGCAATGATCTTATGCGCATTTGCGCAAGCCTTCCAGTTTGGAAATAACAGGGCGTCGCGAAATGTCGACAACGTTCAATCTTCCATAAAAATGAATATATCTGAAACGCTGGCTGACCGCATTTTTTTACTGCTTCTGCGTTTAATTCTGACAATACCTCACGGTACGAAATGCACTATTATGCTATCAGCTACGTCCCTGATGACCACTGCGCCGCTATGCTTGCCTTACAACAATGAAAAGCTATAAGTGCCGTAAAAAAATAATATGCTAAGAATAAAAGAAAATATGCATGGCGCTATCTTCCAAGAAACCGTTATCACCTACTGCATTCTGTTGGTCACACCGTCACTTTCACGCTGAAAAACGCAGGAGAGCAAAAAGCACTGATGCCAGTTTTTAACGCCCATTTAAATGCCATTTTCGGCTGCACTGTTCTTTTCACAGCAGGCCACACGATGTCAAGGGTGACTGACAGTGAACGTGTGCGCATTGTGGAATTATGCCTGAAGTCTTATACGCAGCGAGAAATCGCTGAATTAACTGGCCGATCAACGAACGCAGTGAACCGCATTATTCAGGCCTATTGAAATGAAGGGCGAATTTGTGACGCCCCTCATGATCGTCGCCCCCGCGTTACCAGCGCCATTGAAGACGAGGTTTTGGTCTCCACGGCTTATGCTAATCTGTTTGGCACTGCTCAGCAGCATGCTCAACTTGCAGGTGTTTCAGCTTCACTGACTACTGTGAAAAAAAGGTTGGCTGAAGCCGGACTCAGGAGCCGTGTCGCCGTGCAAAAGCCTCTTCTATCAGACGACAACAAGGCAGCACGTCTCAGGTTTGCGTCTGAGCACAGCACCTGGAGCGTTGACGACTGGAAGCAGGTGGTGTTCCCGGACCAATCTACGTTTACCACAAGATGGGACCAGAAACGTCGCGTCTGGCGTCCTGTGAACACTCGCTACGAGCCAGAATACATACAAGAAGTGGCCTCAAGCGGAAGGACCACCGTAAACGTGTGGGCCGTCATGTCCAGAGATGGACTTGACGCACTACACCGCATTGAAGGCTCCCTAACTGTAAAGAAATATTCCGAAATCCTGGAATATGTATTGATCCCGTATGCCCTAAACGGTCCATTTCCTGACGGCGATTACCTCTTCCAGCAAGACCTGGCCCCTGTGCACACCGCAAAAAGCGTCAAGAAATTGCTAACTCACCGCGGTGTACGCCAACTTGAATGGATCCCTTAAGGTGCCGACGTGAGCATTATCGAGCCTGTATGGGGAAGGATAAAGGTAGCGCTGTCGAAGGAAGGACCGCATAGAGCATCGACGGACGATCTGTGGCACGCGGTTGATGCGGCATGGAACGTCATTAAGGAGGACACAGGCTACGTGGACGCTCTTTATGCATGGCTTCCTTCCAGAATGCAACATGTGATCGCTGCTAAAGGAGGCATGACTCGATACTGAAGCACCATCAACTTCATCTCCATAAGGTTTTTTAAACAAAAGTAATTGTTATTGCATGTTATTGCTTTGTTGCTGCCTCATAACGAACAGACGTGTAACGGTATTACGGTGGCGCACGTCAATAAACTCTTTCAGTTTCAATGTGTTAACTCTGAATTATTTTGGCGAGTTTAAATTTGTAATGAACATCTATAGGTAAATATGACTTGTGTATTTCCAAAAGTGTCAATATCATTAAGGCCAAAACCTTATTTATATCGTCGTTCCGTCAAGTCCTTGAGCGAAAACCGCTCGCCAATACCCATTGTATAAAAGTTCTGGACTCCTCCAGCGCGTTTAAGGCTGTTAAAGCGCACCAGAGCAGGACGGCGCATGAGTGGGTGACAAAGCGAATTTAGAGTCGTAAAGTTAAGAGCAATGAAAGCGAATTAAGGGGAATCAACGTAAATGAATAGGAGCGAAAGTGAATTATGATCTATCAAAGCGGATTAGGAAGGACGACAAAACAAAGAGAAATTATTGGGAATTAAGACGATTCGAAGTTAATTTAGAGGAATCAAAGTGAATGAAAGGGGGTGGCTAAGTGAATGAAGGTTATAAAAGAGAATAGGAATAATCGAAGGGAATAACATACAGGACAGTGTTAATTTTTTAAATGATCAATAACAAAGCTTTTTTAAAAATACGTTCCATAACAATAGCCAAGCCACAGTTCATTTCGCGGAATAGCAACGAAACAATCACGCGTCACAATTCTGGAGTCGCAAGGCTGCTCCAAGCTGAACTACATCAGGCACATCATGCGCATTCGGAACACGAAAGGCAACTGAGCACTCGGGGGTTGCTGATGATTATCGGAAGAGCGGCTCCTCTCTCTTTACTTCTCGAGTGCTTCCCTGCAAGGCGCCACCGCCTCCCGGGGAGCAGCTGCGGCGGCCGCTCGCCTCTTGCGAGTCAAATTGGTCGCGATAGTACTTGCGTTAAATCCATTGCCTACAAACACACTGACGTCGTCTTAGAGCCCCCACGTCAGATATGCTCCTCTCGTTCTCGGGTAATATACTGCCTTTTTAATGGTTTCCTTTGTTAGACCATGTTTTTACTGCAAGGAAAATGTGAGTGTATATCAGATAACGTCGAAAGGTAGCGCCTTTTTATTTCCTCCTCGTTATTTTAGATCTGAGTTCATTTGTGGCCAAACCATGATTGGTATTACCGAATACATTCATTGTGCTGTCCCGGAACCCGACAACGCATTTTCTCGGCCGCGCTTTGTCTCCTGAGAGTCGTTTCTAGAGCACAAAAAAGGCTCTTTTTTTGTTCAGCCCCATTTGTTTTAGAAACCATTTTTTTGCCAGTTCCGTGTGTATACGTAGGCGATCCATCTCTGCTGAACATTCAGAGAATGTTTTATATTCCTGTTCCTCTCCCCCGAGACTTGAAATAGACGTGGGCGGAGGTATCGCCGGCTTCGGTTTTTTTCGTCATCTGTCACGCAGACAACTGGCATACTGATCGCAAAAGCTTATGCAGCACTCCGCCTGCAAAACACACCAACAGCGACATTGCTACTTGTCCACGTCGTTGCGTCTCCACCCCCTCGCGATCAATCGCAACACTTCTACGTTCCTTTTCCTAGAAAGCAGATCTTCCTTTCCCACGGAAATGCGGATGTCGTTTATACCATTATGTTTTTATTCAGCTTACGCTAGGGCGATGAATTTTTCTCTGTTCTTCGGCGTCTGTGCTACTTGTTCTTTCGCGGAAAAAACATGGTCGCTTTTCACAATGCAAAGAGCAGGATTTATCAATGCTGGTGTTCCCTTCACATCGTCCATTAGAGCTGCATGCTTTTTTTTTACTACACCTGACACCTGTCACATTTTCCTTCCCCAGAGTACGCAAAAAAATCACTCAGTTGAACTGACGAACAAGAAACAGCAGAACGAGAGGGCTGAAGAGGCCATCATAAGAATAAAGTGTTTCTAAACTGTTTGTCATTAAAGTTTTTATAAAAGGGAGCGCATTCTTCTATGACAAACATCATACTGAGAAACGATGGCGAAGTCGATAGGAAGACAGGAGTATCTAGTCGCACACGATATGCCCTGGTTTTGAGACGCCCTTGGCAGCACGGATTGAAGCTTCCTTGTAGTGTGCCATTATAAGCCTGCAATTTCAGTTTCCATCGCGAACAGTTTCCGCTCGCGATTTCCACAAAGATGGGACGGTTGTTCTCTTTCTTCTTGCATGACTATCTTCCGTGTTATACATTCTGTGGGCTTGATAATACATTGCATTGTTTTCATGCATCAGTTTCGCAACCATATATTACCCAAATGATATGCTCTTGCTTCTATAAAGTTCTCTGTAGCTTCAAAATTTCCCGTTTGATGTAAAAGTTACAGAATGCTCACTTTTTCCTGAGCGAAATACAGCCTAACAACCTCGGGTAGGATGGAAACCTCCATTATTATTATATTACAGAAAACTGACCACCACAGAGTGGTTTGTTGCGTTGTTATTGAATACTTTTACTTTAAAGCAACAATTCATTTATTTATTTATTTATTTATTTATTACCAATACCTACATCGCCCATTGGGCAATGTTGTGGGGGTTACACTAGAAAAAATTGAAAAACAGCAAATTATAACCAAACAACAATACATAGCAGCATACAACAGAAATCTAAACACTGAGAGCACAGCATTGTAACGAACGTAGGGAACACATAATTACAACGAAAGCTGTAATACATTACAAAAATAAGCACCAGCAACCACAGAAAGTAAATACACGGTTGATTATAACGATAAATTTGTGGGTTCTTTCATCAACTCAAAATGCTGTTTCAATGGCTGTTGAGAAATTAGAATCTAGGAATATTAAAATTTTTAGCTCGTACCAGTTTTTAATAGTGTTGGAGAAGAAAGTATTTACGTACACTCAATCGGCAGTTGTATTCTCTAATTTTATATATATGATGTCGTCGGTCGGATCTGTTGCTAGACGTTTTTAAATAGAGTTCTTTGTTTTGTTCAGTCTTATAGTGATATATCTAACAAAGAAATTTAAGTCTTTGAACACTCCGACGTGGAGGAAGTGGTTAATTTCTGTATTGCCAAGGTTGCGTATTGCTAAGCAATCCGTGTATTGCTTAGGTTTTTTGGGCTTTTCACGTGCCCGAACAAAAAATCTCGTGACTGTAGTAGTCTTCGAAGCGCGATCGCTAGAAAAAAGTCCTTTATACGCTTGTTATTTGCTGAGGCCAATATCAACTTCGCAGAAATTAGAAACAATTTAAACTTCAGACGTCTGCGGTCTACGCTCGCACCACCCTCTCCTTCTCCGCGTTTCAAGCCCTTGCGTGTCTGGTGTACTCCGGCTCCCCGGGGAAGCCGTCCCGTCGTCAAGGCGCGTCCTGTTCGGCCTTTTGAATTTATCTTCTCATCGGTCGTTGTAATGCGAAGCACGCATGTAAACCATACTCGAGCTTTGCCGATCATCACCATCCCATCTACCTCGTGCTTAATAGCTAAAAGTAGCGTAAAATAGATATCACTCTCTGACAATTCGTTATAGCGAAAATTAGAAAAAATACTACAGATATTTTGACACTTCTTTAATTTGTATTGTAGTGCAGGCTGCTTTTGTCAGAGAGTATCACGGCTCTTTCATATTTCCGACACGGCAGGAGTCCTTTGGAATGGGGTGGCTGTATTGTCGGGTTGAAATGAATTTATAAATACAGGAGATTCGTGAAGGAAATTTATCTAAAGCCGATATTGTTCAAACGATACTATCAAACGACACCGCAACAGCAATGATGCGGCAAACATTAAAAACTTTATCATTTAAAGTCTTACAGGCCTCCGTCACAGCAGGACGATAATATATACTTACTGCTAACAACATTAACAATGCCAACCCGCGGGGTGGTTCAGTGGCTAAGGGGTAGCGCTGCTGAGCATGAGGTCATGGATTAGATTCCCGGCCACGGCGGCCGCTTTTCTAATGGAGGCGAAAAGCAAGAACGCCCGTGGGTATGAAATTTCGGCGCACGTTAAGAATTCCAGGTGGTCAGAATTGTCCGGCGCCTTCCACTATGGCGCGCCTCATCGCCTGCGTTGCATTGGTGCGTTAAACCCAACAATCGATCAATTATAAATCAATTAACAATGTCAAAAGCAAAATAGGCATTTAATTTTTTCGTGAGTGGAATTCTGAGTACAAATGTCGTCGCAGACACCGCAAAAGAGGCTGTGTGCAATTCGCACATCCTGCACTTACTTTTTAAGCAAATGGAATCGGGAAACCAGAAAATTCTTTAATTCTTCCTCATGTCGCCGATATGTACGGATTGCAGTCAGAATAAAATAGGCTTTTGCACCCTGTAGAACATCATACGGCTAAATGACACTGCAATGTTCGTAAAGAAATCACAGACTAGTTAATTTTACTACTAGGTGTAGCAATTAGTCCGAATTAAATCTTCTTTGCAAGTTCGAACTAAAAGTATCAAATCAAGGTGAGCAACAGGGCAGCAAATCATGACCATTGATTTTTTCTGAATTCGGTTCGAGGTGATTTTTTGTTACTCTAAAAGGACGTCAGAATAAAATAAAACATCGCAAGCAAACAAGGCTCACCCGATCGGAGCTCTTTCAAATAGTTGGTAAGTGAAGAGTAAGCTTTCGTTTTCCGCTAAAAACTCCCTCGAGATTTTAGCACTTCGCAAGTTCGAATAAACCATACAAAATACACTTCCTGTTTCAGTCTGCGAAAAGCAGAAGAAACCATAAGAATACCCCCAGAGCTACCCACACAAGTGACCGCTTTCCTAAATGTGTCCCCCAAGCGTACGCACATTCCCTTCTTCGACAATAAAATAAAAGTATCGTCTGTGTAAACATCAGATATAGAAATGATATGGAGTGTTTATGTTGTAGCCATTATTCCGAGCCCACCCCCGCCAATCTACTTACAGCGGTACCCAGCTAAGGGAAGGTCAAGGTCTGCCGTCTCGCTTATACTGCAGCCGTCTGGATGGCTGCCAGAAACCGACCAGCCGACAGGATGGCGCCTTCAGGAACCCGATTTCCCTTTTTGTACATTGCGTGAAACGTTTTTTGGTTGTGGATTGATATCGGCATGCCAGTTTTGAGTCCGGCATTGCTCAAGTTTTGTCAGCTAAATTGATGACTCGTTTCTCTAGTGCCCAGGTTATTTTCGTTTATTTCTTTGGGCTTGTTTTTCTGATTATGTGCAGCTGGAAAAAGAGTGAAGGACTTTGGCTCAGAAGGGTTTAGTGCAATGATGTGTCCTAAATTTACCCTACCTTTTCTCAGTGCATGGAGTGTGCATTCACATAAGCGGGTAGCTCTGTAGCCGCAAGATACGAGGTGTGTCGTTTGTTTACAACAATTGTGATGCGGTTCCTTTGTATTCGCAATTTTGTCGACCACGCCAAAACACCTTAGTTCCTTGACGCAGACTTCGGAGTTGAGTGTTGTAAAAAAACCTCTACGTGAGATAAAAGTGGGATGCGAATGCTAAGAAGACCTTGTATGGAAACCAAAATGAAACATGTATTGCTCAATTATGGGATCTTAAGAATAATTTGAACTTAATGGCTGCAAACAAAACGGCTGCCGTCCGCATGACGAAGAGAGCCCATTCACATGGATCCAGTAGGGTGGGATATTGCGTAGTGCAACTAAATATGGTATAAAGGACTAGTATAGCAAATATTATCGCAATAAAGTGTGTTTTCACATGTGTTAAAATCATCCCTGCATGTGTGTTTGTATACAATGAAGGTGCCCGCGCATAAAGTGCCCCCGGTAAAGTGTCCACGGCTGCATCTACAGCCCACGCTCTGCCACTGGGATTGAACTGAAAGATCAGAAGGAGAAAATTGTCAAAAGAGAAGGAGAAGCTGTTAGAAGGAGAAAATTGTCAAAAGAACGAACTAATAAAAATTAGAAGAGGGGTGAATAAATGTAGAAAGTCAACACAAACATTCCGTGTGCATTGTCGTGGTTACGCGTGCTGTTATGTAGCGACAAAAGCCAAAACACGTTTGTGGCAACTGGAAAACGCTCACGAGGGGCTTAATACAATTAAAGAAAATCAAATGTCGGTTAAACTTTATCTATACTTGCATAGCCAAAACACGATCTAACAAAACCCGATATTACGAATTTCCCAATTTAAAGATGAAAGTTGAATTTCCTTCAGCTGCCCTTACGGATAAATGGTTTTATGAATCTGAACTAACAAAGTTAATTCAGAGACATTCCCGACTTAACGAAACATTTCAAAAAGAGATGTATAGAGCAGCTCCGCTGTTACCGCACTTTTTGGCATTTCTTCATGTTGACATTCAGAGCACTGACCACCAATAACATTCAACCTCGCCCACGGAGGTATGGTAGTTCATCGGTCATATGTAGGTGTTGTGGTGCGCCGCATCTCCGGCGTACGAGCACAAATGACGCCATCTAATTTAGTGTCCCGACGCCGCCAGGAGGCGGCCTCACAGCCTTCAATCCAGCGTCCGAGCTAATTCTGATACAAGTACGACATCATCCCAAGATGAGCATGGGGAAACATTAGTGCGTAATAATTGCCATAGAAACGGCGCGGAATTATTGGCCTTGAAAGCATTATAATTGTCAGAACAACCACGCAAGGAGGAGCAGAGGATGAGGGGAGAGGTGATCTTCTCACGCTCTTGGGGTCTTTCATTCTGCCCGCCCCTTCGCCACCCCCCCCCCCCCCCTTCAAAGAGGCGAAACGTCCAGCTAGACGAAAGGTCCAACAGTGGATATTGCGTCTCGGTGGATCTTTCATTTCGTTTGGACATTGAGGTTTGATTGGACCTTCCGTCTGGGTGGATCTTTTGTCTCGGTGGATATTCAGGCTCGATTGGACATTGTCTCGATGGATCTTTCGTCTCGGTGAATATTCAGGCTCGATTGGATTTTCCGTCTCGTTGGACCTTTCATTTCGGTGGATATTCAGACTCTTCCGTAATATATGAACGTCAGTAGGACTATACAATCACGTTCACTATTTATTTATGCAAAATAACACCGATAACGTCTGCGTTTCCGGTGCGAGTATGTAACTTCGCTACATTCACGACAGTTTAAATTGAAATGTACTCCCGCAAGTTGCCTTTCCACGTTGTCAGGAGCGCTATTTCCGAACAATAGCTTCAGGGAGAGAAAATGACTAGTACACGAGATATGTGCTATCACTGTCGTATCGATTGAAGAACGTCCACAATAAACATTTTTGCGGGTGCGCTGAGTTCTCCTTTATGCTTGTGCGTGCGGGTTTGCGAGATTTGTAAATTCCTCTTAGCATGAACGCGCCTACCACATATCTAAAATAATATCTTCTTACGAACCAACTCAAGTTCGTTCCCGCCGCATGGACAAGTGCTGCACTTAGGCAAGCGTAAATGAAATTTGCGAATATTCACTTGCTGAATTGTGGACTTCGCTATTTTCATTTATCATTTAGGTGTGTTTGCGTGAGTGCACAAGTCCCGTTTACACCATTCGGATAATTTCACACTTTCTACCTGGGAGTCGAACTATCTATAAATATAAAAAAAATGCCCAATTTTACTTTGCCCCCTTTTAATCCCGGGCAACACTGCGCGCTATACCGGTCTCACCAGAGTCAATGGATAAAGCCAGGAAGTATGAGTTTGGTTCTTTGGTGACTGTTCAACTATTTAAATAAACTTAGCAAGTAAATAGGAGTGGGATATTGACCAGATGGGCGAGAGTGCAGCGAAAGTACGCCACCCTTATGCAAAAGTGTTGCTCTCCGACATCAATTTCCCAGCCACCGACAATTACGGTATTGGGACGGCGGCCTGGGGAAAGCCTATCGCGTTCATTACCACACCTCCAAGACGAAGATTCGCGATTCATTGATTTCCAGTTTTTTGTAAAAGGCGAAGGCGCATATTTGTAACAGAGTCACGCGGTCTGTGGTACGTCCGAGTTTGTATTTGACGGTTTAGCGGGCGGTACGTAATGCCAAGGGTCGCAATCTTTTACTCGGAAATGTCAAGCTTCAAGTGAATTTTAACAATTTCAACGTGTTTGTCATCCTCGGATCACTTTTCGCCGTCCGCCCATGTAATACACTACAACTGTATAGTAATGAACCGCTCGATTTGGAGAAACGGAGCGAAAGAAAGACAGGCGTGGTTGGCGATGCTTCACCGATTCAATTATGTAATCAGCTATCTCTCGAGCTGCTCTTTTAGCACGTTTATTGCCTTAAAGCTTAACTTGAATCAAATTTTAGCAGTGTGCCGGCAAACTCACTGGGAAAAATCATGGGTTGATTTCAAATAAACAAGTGAAGGGAGTCTGTTTTTCTAGCATACGGGTTATAATCGAATTGTAGTGATTTTCAAACGCCTATCATCACGTGTATTTAGTGATGCGACCACTCTGTGTGAGAAACCCAACGAATTAGGCCCTCCTGATGGATCGCAGTACTGAAAACAAAACGTTAGTTGCTTTCGTGACAAACCGTATTGCTGAAATAGACCTGAATATCGCGTAAAATACGCTTACGTGGAAGAAGTTGCATAGACGCAAAACTGAGTCTTGCATGCGAAAATTGAACACAATTGCCCAAAGGGTCAGTTACGTTTGATGGGGTAAAATTTTACACAACTCATTCAAATCCAGCGCTACCCGCTTTATCAGAATGGGCACACCAAACCTGTCTTGATGATGGACCTATAGTCTCGGTGGATCTTTCATCTCGATGGACACTCAGGCTGGATTATACCTTCTGTCGCGGTGGATCCTTCGTCCCGGTGGATATTCAAGCTCGATTGGACGTTCCGTCACGGTGGATCTTCCGTCCCGATGGATATACAGGATAGATTGGACCTAACGTCTCAGTGGACCTTTCGTCTCACTGATCACGTGGCCGATGGGACTTTCCGTCTTGTATCTTTCGTCTCGTTGGATCTTCAGGCCACAAGCGCCACCCGGCCACCGCCGTCTGCGATGGACCCGACCGGCGCGCTGTTCACGCCGTTACGCCAGGCCAATGTACGACCGCTTCGGCAGTAAAGACGCCAGCTGAAACCATACTTGAATACTTTATCCGCGGTAAGTATAGTACCCGAACGCAACGCACGGCGAGAAACACTGAAACACAATACATTACACATAGCGTTGTCGTCAAGCTTAACGCACACACGGCACAAGTCCTATGCTTCAGCTCAGCTTCACGGCATACGAATACGTTTCTCACCCTGCGCTTCCATGATGCAAAAAGACGTGTTGTTGCGTTTCGCCCTGGTGTTCTTGGCGTCTCTTTTTCTGCGCCGTAATGCCAGAGAAAGCACACATGAAAAAAATTCCCGCGCCTTCCCGCGAGGGGAACACGAGTAAATGCAGAGCATTGGGGCCTCAGTACTGATTGAAGGCAGTGTTGCTTCCATCGCTTCTTCCGTGATGCTGGAGTAGCAGACACGAGTAAACGTGGGCACGAGCGTCAACCAAGGAAGGAAGGAGCAACGCAGTGACTGAAACACGAGCGACCCCTAGCCGCTATATTTGCAGCGCGCGCAGTAGAGGGAGAGCAGTACGGTGGGGCGGGGGGGGGGGGGGGGAGAGCGCGCATGCGCAAGCAGCGCGCGCCCTTCCACGACCCACCGCGCTGCTATCGCGCACCTGTTAGGCCGAGACCGCGACGGAGCAAACGGGCTGACTACGACGCATGCGCGCGCCAGCTGCTGTTGAGAGAGAGGAGGGAAGGAGAGGCGCACCTGCTGCGGACGCGAAACTGTTGACACCGTCCGACGCAGGAACAGGCGAGGCTAAGAAATGCTCTGCATTTAATATGCCACAACGTTAGACGAGTTCGTTCACTTTGCCATACGGAAGCGGATGAATCGGTGATCGTTATCGCCATGCAGGATGGTTATCGCGCATGCGCGCCCCCAGTTGCGGAGGGGAAAGGGGGAGAGAGAAAAGGTGAGAGGAAGAGTGTTTCCCCCGGCCCGCCAGGTTTAGGAGAGCAATAATACAGCATAAACTAAAAAAAAGTAACATCGGCCTGACGCGCCGTTTTTGTGTGATCGCGTGTGGTAGCCCACTGCTGCTAAGGCTCCTAAAATTAATAAGGGGCCTTAACCGCTACGAGAAGGTTGCGGCACATGTGGGTGGGTATGGGAACCGGAGAAGAAGCAAATTACGGGGTGCCGCGCAGGGATATTGCAACCGCCTCGCAGAGAAACACCCGCCCCGCGGGGTACTTTCCGCTGGCGTGGCCGACGACTGCGTACATTCCGAACCCCTAAACAGCCCCGCTGTTAAAAAGAGCACTCTTTTCGCGCTGTCCTTTCAAGAGGCTGGAAGAGCTCGACGACGGGATGCGCTGTCAGAGGAGGAAACTGTGTGCCTTGTTAAACAACTGTACGGTGCTTCACAACCCGTAGCTTCATTTAAAGGGGCCATGCAGGCAAAACACAGGTATGGCTACCTCGAAATATTACCTCGTTGGAATCATACTGACGCCATTCTTAACGTAAATTTCACTCAAATAAGGTATAAAATTAGGAAAAATGGGAATGCCCATGCGACCCACTAGCTCATTTCCCGCAACAGAACATATGATATCATACGCGTCAGCTCTGCGATTGGCTGAAGCCGGCAAAAGTAAACGACAATTAGGCACAGCGTATAAGCTTGCCGAAAAAGGTATTGCTGCTGTACATTAGGATACATTCTTTTTATAGCCGTAAGAATGGTGGGCTGAACAGTGGAAGTAAGAAAAGCACACGTAAAAATAGCAGTACAAGGTGTGTACTGCTCCTAGTATTGCGCGCACTATGTTTTAGCTGCACAGCACTGAGGCCCTTTAGGGTTGTCTCACACGACACTGGCCGATTGGCATAAGCGATGCCGCCTTACCAGACCACATTTGTTGAGGGAGCACCATGTTTCACGAAATCAATATTTTCTCCCAGGACAAAAACTGGCCCGCTACAAATACTTTAAAAAACAAAGCGACCCAAAACGGCCCGCTGCGGTGTCGCGACGTCATCTATGTTGACTAATGGTAGGCTTCACAACAACTTTAGCTTGAAGACCCGTTCTTACGGTGTCATTGCAGACGTCGTCAAAACAAACGATTGTGGTGGGAGAATCAAACTTTTACCCAAAATTGATTAATTTCGCAGTGAATGAATCATCGTTTTCTTCCGGACAAGTGCTGTGGGCACTCAAAACGCGAAATCTTCAGAATAAAACAAACTTGTATATTGTCGGCATGGCCTCTTTAAGGAACGTACCGCTGCTCCACTTCCCCCCCAAACGTCACCTCCATCGTTCAGCCCCTCGACCTGGGGATGAACAGTGTAAAGTGAGCGTACAAGCGCCGAGTCATCGACTAGCAGTTGTTGAACCTGGAGCTTAAACGGGAAACGACGATGGCAATTTTAATGGCGATCAAGATGGTGGCGGCTGTGCGGAGAGTCATGATGCGCTCCATAACCGTGAAGTGCGTCACGAACGGCGGCTTTGTACCGCGCCATGCCGAGATTGTATCGAGTTCCGCAAGCCCTGAACACGAGCAAGAAGAAATCCCCCCAGTTCCTTGGAATAGCTTCTCGGCTAATCAAGGTGAGAGGAGATCTGAGCTTCCACGACTCTATGAGCGCCGACGCTTACCCAGATCCCGACTCGACGGAGGTTTCGAGTGATGAAGAAATCGTACATTGAATTTCCGGCGCACAAGAGGTGTCAGAGGATGCTGACGACACAGAAACAGCTGAAGCTCTTGTGCCCGCTGTAGGCGAGATGATGGGCCCTATTGACACGCTCAGGCGCTTTGCTGGCACTCACGAATTAACTCAGGACGCACTGAACGCGCATCCATGGTACAAATATTCGGTCCTCCGAATAACGAAGCGCACGCAGGTAAAAATAACGAAGATAGCGAAGCGCACGCAGGTAAAAATAACCGCCTTGTTTTGCGGGAAATAAATTCGTTTCCCCCAGAATCCTAGCATTTTATTGTTATTACAGTCTCCACGGAGTTCGAGCGTAATGTGAAATAATTAACAGCCGGCGCCGTCGCCGCCGCAATTATGTTGGTATGGCAATGGCTGAGATTCGCCTCCCTTTAGACATATAATTTATGTAAAATGGCAGTCCGAATTTTACAAAGTTCTCTAGTTTAAAAATATTTCGTGGTTCCCGGTGACTTCCTCAGGTATGGCTTTACTGTTGCACAATTACGTAATTTTGAACGTTTTCTAATGGGGCGCCGCAACGTTTAACAGAAATTCTAAGCGAGGCAACCATAAACCAAGACAGAGATCTAAACACGGAAAGCATGTTTCGACGTTAATTTCTTGCACTTTTCACAGCCAAGAATACACACAGCATTGACAAAAAAATGAACGACCAAAAATTCCAATCATGCCAACAAGGCTACACATCAATCAAAAAATACCAGTCCTACACCGCCGAAATTATAACAAACGTCCCCGCACACAAGTACGACTTCTGCACAGCGCTACATTGACACACACACACACAGACGCCAGGGATGAGAACATGCGCCCATATTACCTGTGAACAAAGGCAGGTAACAGAGAAGATAGCGCAAGTAATCCCCGGAAGGGATCACTGGTTTTGTTGAAGCAGCAAATGTTAAGAATGTTCGAACACGAAAAAAAAACTCGGGGCGTCATTTTCAAAAGACCCCGATTGAGAGTTCACGTATCGCTGATGCAAAGCAAGAGCAATGTTCTCCATCACTTCCATGCATTACGATATCTAGAATAAATGTAATATGATGATATGTGCACCTAAGTTTAAACACAATGACAAAATACGAAATAAATCACACATGGTTACTCTCCTACGAACCAAACCACGCTGGCGTTATTTTCATCACTGCCGGATATAAGCTTACGCACCTTGATGACCCAACATTTAGACAACGAGCATCGGTACGGCTGAATTACAACAAAATGTAGAGCATTCGAGTTTGTGGCCTCGATATTCTGCTGTGTCTTGCTTCTGTGTTATCAGAGCGGACACCTTCTCTAAGGCCTATTCGTGGATGCTCGGCGTTCTCCACTGAGAAATAAATATAAATCGAACACACGAAATCTGCAGCAAGGGTAAAGTGTGTGCTTTATGCGTTTGTCATTCACAAAAATTTCGTTTACGACATGATCAGTTTGTCAAAATCGAATATATTGTACTGAACGTACCTTTCGCTTCTCATCGTGAATTCAATTTCAATATCAGCAGTATTTACCAACTGCTTCCCATGGCAAGCAAGCGGTTTACCGGTATCTTGATGTAGAAATTACCAATTACGGAAATAATCAACAATTACTTGGTCGAGGAAACCAATTTTTTTACCAGATTAAACTGCATTAGCGCGTAGAACTTCTCATTTCTCCATTAAAATGACTTTATCACCATATAGAACTTCAAGCATCGCTGCTATACAGCATCATATCTTCAAACCATGCCATAACAAAAACGCTGGGTAGTAAGGATATTGCCCGAGGTGACGACAAAGTGGTTAGTCGTGCGTACCGCTGTGGTCTCATTCCTAATCTGGCGGTATTTGCATCTTTAAGGTTAAGACAAGATTGGCATTTCGACGCTACTCGTTCAGACTCACTATTATAATTTGAAGAGTACCAACATCTAAAGTTCGCGGGAAATGTTCATCTTTTGTGGTTCTCGGCAATGCGAGGTGACCTTCACCGAGCTGTGCTGCAGGATTCCAAGGCTTAATTTCTATCTGTTCAGATCAGGACTTTCCCCTGCGGACCTATGTGTGCGGTGCCAGGTCCCTGAAGCAATCGAACATTTTTTTCTCGACTGCCACCCTTTCTCAACAGCTAAACAACTGTTTTCGAAGGGCCCAATTCAGGGTTTGGGGTTGACTTTGTCGATTTCAAATATATTATCTATGGGCGCATTAAATTTGGGGTTTGCAAAAAGATATATATATATATAGTCTGAAAAGATAAAAACTCTAACAGAGCGCGAAAACAATAAGGTTAGTAGAAGAGACAGAGACAAACGAGATTCTTTCTGCTTCAGGTCGTTTGAATTTATGAATGGTGCTAATTAATGCGTAATGCGGGTTTTATTCATAACTAAGTTTCCTTTTACAGCATCTTTCCGGAAATAATTTAGTATTTTGACGTCCCACGTATTTCAAACCGATTTAGCTCTGGCCAATCCACCCCTCTGGGTAC
The DNA here is from genome assembly GCF_048455015.1 of Haemaphysalis longicornis. Lineage (NCBI taxonomy): Eukaryota > Metazoa > Arthropoda > Arachnida > Ixodida > Ixodidae > Haemaphysalis > Haemaphysalis longicornis. The sequence continues at coordinate 155,507,122 of NW_027526361.1, forward strand.
GTGTCAAAATATTTGAGGACATCATCATCAGCAACTGTTGATGAACAAGCTGAGTGTGGGGGTGCGTGTGCGATATGTCTCATTCTCGCTTTGTAAATATTTTAAGTACGTCCATCTTCATCTACCGCGATTCCTGTCACGCCTGCCCTGCCACCGCCCTACAGTTTGAATAAGCAACAAAAGGAACTCGTGTAAAAGGATGTATAAGCAGTGTAAAACTCCGTCACACAGCTATACTGCCAAGTTCGAAGAATAACAGGTATGCATGTATACAATTTGGGTGCGCACTTTTCATCTAAAGTGAAATAAGGCGGCAACTAAATATCCCTAAACGTCGTAGGTACTATTTTCTTTTGTACCAAAGTTGTCTCCCTACGCCGGTTCTTTCTATTAAAGCGAAGCTTTGTATGCCTGACTGATGTCGTTCCTTGTCGCGCCAAAACGAACTGCAGGAATGCCAACCTTACAAATTCCGTTTCACAAACGATGATAATGACAAATGAAACAATATTTGTCGTCTCAACATAAAAAAAACGCTTCCCTCACCTGGGTCCGCGTTATGAAGCCGACATCTATTTGATCGCGTCATTCTTACACGGTTGAAGCAGTGTGTATTTTGGACTCTGAATCAGGTGGCGTGGCCAATAGCTTCGCGTTTTAACCATCTTCCTCTCAAAGAGCGGGCTTCAATTTTTTAACGCTAATATAGGCCACAAACGTGCCAAGTTACTGTGACAATTAGCCGCACGAACACAGCGAAGAGGTCTTTCCTTCGTAACACACCAAAACTAAAGAATATCATTACTGAAGTTTGGGGGGAGATAGCAGTCTAAGATTACCGCAAGATAATGTTGGAGAAAGAAAGCGAAATAGCACGGAAGTGAAGCGCTCCGTTCAAACTGGCTGCAACGCCGAAAGCTGACCACCCAACTCCTCCGGTTTAACGCCTGGAGGCGTCTTTTCAGTTAAAAGAATTTGAGCTTGCCGCTGCCATTGTACCCTGAGAGCGGCGTCGCGGTGCTGCAAATCAGATAAGTGAGTTTATTTTCAGGGTTAGAATGGTTTGTTTTTCTATTTTTTTCTTTATACTTGGATGTCTAGCAACAGACCTAGGGTGATACGTGAGTGTTGTCAAAAGTAGGTCAAAAGTAGTAGCAACATTTTGTATCTGTGATGCTGTGACCGAGTGCAAATAGTGGTTTCCGTGTACCTCACGATACGTCTGTTTTTTAGGAGTCATTAAAACACCTCTTCGCGCTTCCTCAGTGATATAAATTAATCCTTCACCCCTCAATACGGCGCCTTCTTTAGTACCCTGCTCTTGCTTTTGCCTGTGACAGCGGAACGTTTCAAGTCCACAAGAATCAGGCAAGTGGAGCCACAGATTTTAACAGAACAAAGGAAACTCCCCATTTTGTGAATATCTTTGCTATCTCGTCATTTCAATGGCACCATTGGGCCTGAATAGCATATTCCAGGCACTTCAAAGTGAGTCAAAGTGAGTTATCAGTACGGCACAAGTGATTTCAACAAGGAATATATTTTCATTAGCTGAAAGACATTGCTTTCTTCGCAGTCTAGCTCTTATAACTTAGACACTTCATTTCATTTCATTTATTCAAGACAATTGTCATTACAAATTCACCTTGGGTGGCGTGGCTATAGGCAGAATTAACGCCTGACGGGGCCACGACGCCCATTCAACAACTGGAGACAACCCATCATGCAGTGCACTAACTGCGAGCATAAGAAATATTGACAAACGATAATAAACTGCTCCACTACTCACAAAACATTTCCTTACACTACAACAGTAAAACAGCGAGAAATAGTTTTAAAAAGATTCACGCAATAAAGAGTTCATTTTTCGGACAGCGGAGATAATATACCATAATAATGATTGTTTTACAGCAAAAGCAAAGTGACTTACACCAACAAGTCAAAAACTAAACAGACAGCCAGAACAAAAATCACAAAGGACCATAAGGTGACCACACAGTTGGGAGATTTTCATTCGATATAACACCAGACAAAACAGTACAGTGCTAAATGAATTTTCCGCAAGGAAGAGAGCTTTCATAGTTTTTTTTTAAACTGTGTTTAGAAACATCGGTATGTAAGAGATCTAAGATCTCAGGGTACTGATTCAGGAAGCCGGGTATTTGAGAAGCCAATCGCTGCTCCCCATAACCTGTCCTTGAATATGGTTTCGCGATTAGGTTTGTAATTCATAACTTGTAGTATCGGAAATAATAAGGCACGAAAGATATGAGTGATTTTTTCTGAAGTGTTATATTTTAGATACGAAAATCTATATGTATATATATATATATATATATATATATATATATATATATATATATATATATATATATATATATATATATATATATATATATATATATATATATATATATATATATATATATATATATATATATATATATATATATATATATATATATATATATTGAGCTAGTTCCGCGGCGACTCCTCTCTCGACTATACCACGGGGTTTTGTATTCACGACTGCTCAGAGCCCGGTCAACTACCGCCGCCCCTTGACCACCCCGGGAAGACGTAGAATGTCTTTTCCCAGCGGCCGCACGTAAGACGTGGTCGGAAGTCGGGTAAATACAAAACCCCGCGGTATAGTCGAAAGAGGAGTCGCCGCGGAACTAGCTCAATGGTAGAGCACCGCAAGCGTTATGCGGAGGTTGTGGGTTCGATTCCCGCTTCCGGAAAAAACGGCGCATTTTTTCTCGACTTGAATTTTCGATTATTTATTCCTGCATAAAAAAAAGGCAATCATACCTCATTCGGCACTATAAAACACTGTTAAAAAACGCCAAACAGCACTGGCAATAAGGACTGCAACTTTGATATGTGTCCTTACGGAATCCCTGGTCCCGTACGTCTCTGTTCTACATAATGCATTACGAGGGTTCTGGGTTCAGCAGTCTGAAATGCCTTTGGCTATCCCCGACTTCCGACCACGTCTTACGTACGGCCGCTGGGAAAAGACGTTCTACGTCTTCCCGCGGTGGTGGAGGGGCGGCGCTAGTTGACCAGGCTCTGAGCAGTCGTGAATACAAAACCCCGCGGTATAGTCGAGAGGGGAGTCGCCGCGGAACTAGCTGAATGGTAGAGCACCGCACGCGTTATGCCGAGGTTGTGGGTTCGATTTCCGCTTCCGGAAAAAACGGCGCATTTTTTCTCGACTTGCATTTTCGATTATTTATTCCTGTATAAAAAAAAACGCAAGCATACCTCATTCGGCACTATAAAACACTGGTAAAACGCCAAGCACCACTGGCAATAAGGACTGCAACTTTGATATGTTGTGTCTTTACGGAAAACCTCGTCCCGTACGTCTCTGTTCTACAATATATATATATTGAAGCGTGGTTTATTGGACCACTAACGAGCAGTTAGAGCTGCGGAGAAGCCGGGGTTCTTCGTGCTCAGCAAGCTAAGTCCGACGCGATACTCGATCGGCCCGTGCCCAAGCGATGCTTCTGCCTCCTCGTCGTCGGGCGTGCACCAAGCCGAATATCCCCAACGGGGAATTGTCCTTACATAGTTGCCGGTGACAATTACATCAATCGCGTCCATAATCAACGCTACAATATATATATATATATATATAAATATATATATATATATATATATATATATATATATATATATATATATATATATATATATATATATATATATATATATATATATATATATATATATATATATATATATATATATATATATTAATATATATTTATATATATATATATATATATATATATATATATATATATATATAGTAGAGACAGAGACATACGGGGAAAACGTGGAAATTAGAAATAAGTTCACTGACGTTTCAGTAAGTCCTCTTCCTAAATCGTCAGTAAACTTAGTTCTATTTTCTAGTTCTTTCTCGTGTGTATCTGTCTCTACTAACCATATTTTTTCGCACTCTGTGTGAGTTTTTATCTTTCCAGAATATATAAATATATATATATATATATATATATATATATATATATATATATATATATATATATATATTGAGAGGCAATGCTAGGAGACTTGGCGGACGACGCTTATTCGGCGAGCGGTACCCTGGCCAGAACAGGATCAATCACGATGGCGATGATGGTGCGTGCCAGAAAGACGACGAGTGATGAGATGATGATGGACGCACACAATGCAGCGACGACGACGAAACACGAAGGCGGTATTGGCCAGTCATAATACTGAGCTATGGCCTGATGACGGGACATTTAAGATTCGCGCTTAGAATATTATCCCCCCTCGGCGGAAGCGGCCATCCTGGCCGTCACAGTCAGGTAGAGGAAGCCCGTCGGATGAAAGGCTTGATTCGGGAAACATGAACGATCTCAGTTCCACGGCACCGGTGGTCGCTGACACCGGAAGTAGGGGTTACGCGGTAGTTAACTGGTGAGGTCTGCGCGACGATTGTGTAGGGGCCAATGAAGCGGGGAAGGAACTTCTCGCATAACCCAGGGGCACGGAGAGGGGTGCACAGTAGGACTTCTTCCCCGGGTTGGTAGGATACAGAACGATGCCTCTCATCGTAGCGGGACTTGCGGCTGTTTTGGCAGGCTGCCGTGTTCATACGGGCAAGACTGCGGCAGTGCGCAAGTCGGGAAACAAACTGGTCGGGCAGGCTTGCAGTAGAAAATCCAGGTGCAGAAAGGAAAGATGTGTCAAGTACCGACGAAGGGGAACGGCCGTAGACAAGGAAGAACGGAGAGAATCATGTGGTTTGTTGTACAGCGGTGTTGTAGGCGTAGGTGACAAAAGGTAAAATGGTATCCCAGTTGGTGTGGTCCGGTTGAATGTAAAAGGAAATCATGTCGGAAAGAGTACGGTGGAAACGCTCAGTGATGCCGTTTGTTTGCGGGTGGTAACTGGACGTAGTCTTGTGAATGGTTTCAGCGGCACGAAGAACTTCGGAAAGGAGAGTAGAAAGGAACGTCCTTCCGCGGTCACTGAGCAGAACGCGAGGTGGACCATGGCGCAGGAAGATTGCTTGCAAGAAGAATTCCGCAACCTCCGAGGCGCAGCCCGTTCGAATAGCCGCTGTTTCGGCATAGCGGGTCAGGTGGTCAACCGCGGTCACAACCCACCGATTACCGGCTGGGGTGGCTGGAAGGGGTCCATATAGATCGATCCCTACAACTTCGAATGGAGTCGAGGGACATGGAAGGGGTTGTAGCGTACCAGCTGGATTTGAGGTCGGTTGTTTACGGCGTTGACACGGTTCACAGGATGAGACGTATTTTGCGACACTTGTTGAAAGTCCGGGTCAAAAGAAGCGGCTTTTTATGCGATCGTATGTCTTAATGTAGGCAAGATGACCAGCGGTGGCATCGTCGTGAAAAGTTCGTAATATCTCTTGCCGAAGGGAACGCGGAACCACAGGGACCGATTTGTCACCAGTAGGATGATAGTTGACGTGGTAAAGGCAGCCGCCATTCTTGAGTTTAAATCTGCTGAGTTGTGGACGCGAACGGCTGTTGAGAGGTTGGGTTGAACCGTCTAGGAGGTCGATAAATTTGCGGCAGTACGTGTCAGCTCGTTGTAAGGAGAGAAGATTAGAAGGTAACGCCGGGCTGACGGGCTCGGTGGAGGAGGAGGAGGAGAAACACTTTATTTGCAAACTGGGTCTAGGGGAAAGGGGTGGCGGAGGATGCGATGTTCTCCGCGACCTGGGCGGCCCGGTTGGTTAGTAGCAATAGTAATAGCTGGCTCTGTCGGAGGTGGCGCTTGACAACTTTCCTCTGTCGACAACAGCGGACAGCGTGATAGTGCATCGGCATCCGAGTGCTTTTTGCCGGATTTGTACACCACGTAAAAATCGTACTCTTGCAGCTTAAGTATCCAGCGGCCAAGGCGTCCGGTTACATTCTTGAGGGAGGATAGCCAGCAGAGTGCATGGCGATCCGTTACAACGGTGAAGTGACGACCATAGAAGTATGGTCGAAACTTTTGAACGGACCAAACTACAGCCAGGCACTGCTGCTCAGTTATCGCGTAGTTACGCTCTGCTGGCGTCAACGTCCGGCTGGCGTAGGCAACGACGTGCTCCAAAGATGATGCATTGCGTCTCAGGAGCACAGCACCAATACCATGTCCACTGGCGTCGGTGTGGAGTATAGTCGGAGCGTTGTCATTAAAATGGCTAAGTACGGGTGCCGAAGTAAGAGCCTGTATGAGCTCCAGAAACGCTGTATCGCATTCTTTAGACCAGGTAAACGGTGTGCCAGAAGCTAAGAGCTTGTTTAAGGGTAAAACTATTGCCGAAAAGTTCCGAATCAATCGACGGAAGTATGAAGCCAATCCAAGAAAACTGCGAAGTTCTTTCTGACGAAGAGGTCGGGGAAAATTTATTACGGCTTTCGTTTTATCCGGATCGGGGCGAATGCCATCGTTGCTCACAACGTGCCCCAATACTTTGATGGACGTGGTTGCAAAGTGGCATTTTTTTGCATTGAATTGGAGGCCGGCCTCGCTGAGGCAAGTTAATACTTGGTCCAGGCGTTGAAGGTGCTCGGCAAATGAGGAGGAAAAGATAACAATGTCGTCCAGGTAACAGAGACACGTTTTCCATTTAAAGCCACGAAGGACATTGTCTATCATTCTTTCAAATGTAGCGGGAGCATTGCAAAGCCCGAATGGCCCTACATTAAATTCATAGAGGCCATCGGGTGTTGCGAAAGCTGTCTTCTCTTTGTCTGCTTCGTGCATGGGGATCTGCCAGTATCTCGATCGAAGATCGAGACTAGAAAAGAATTCTGCCCCTTGCAAGGTGTCGAGTGCGTCGTCGATGCGCGGCATCGGATAAACATCCTTGCGAGTGATCTTGTTGAGGGCCCTGTAATCCACACAAAACCTCATGAAACCGTCTTTCTTCTGAACTAGCACCACAGGTGATGACCAGGAGCTAGCCGAAGGACGAATAATATTTCGCTTCAACATGTCGTCCACGTTTTCTTGAATAATTTTACGTTCTTTAAGTGAAACGCGGTACGGGCGCCGACGGACGACACAGGAACCATCCGTTTCGATACGATGGGTGGCCATACAAGTCTGCCCCAGAATAGAAGAGTTAGTGTCAAATAAAGCTTTGTGCTTTTCCAGTAGGGTTAATAGGGTGTTCGTTTGCTCAGTGGAAAGGTCGGGATTGATATTCGCACCAATAGGGACAGCCGGCGGTTTAAGATCAGCAGAATAGCCCGCTGTCACAAAAGAGTCAAGAGGAAGAACGTCAACGGCATCATCGTGAGGCACAGAGGCAATAGCGGCGTGATGGGGTACCAAGAGGATCTCCGACGTCGAATTTATAGCGGCGAGATAGGCAGATCCGCGAAAAAAACGGACAAGGCATGGCGCTATTAACAGTCCTTTAACAAATAATTTTCCGGTTGGTGCAATCAACACGTCGCCGTCAACAATTTGGTCTGAAGACACTGAAAGAACAGCTTCTTGTCCAGGGAAAAGTGTGCAGTCGGAGGTCGTCACCAAACGTAGATCTGACGCGCTATCGACACTTGCGAGCTCTGTTCTTGCGACATCAATCATTGGTTGACCACAGGAAATGATAGCAGGTGCCGAACGTAAAAAGACCCAACCCAGAATTACTTGATAGACGCACGAAGAGAATACTGCAAATTGAACGTGATGGCGACTGTCATTGATGAGTATGCGCGCAGTACAATATCCTGAAGGCCGAATCATATCCCCGTTCGCACTACGCAAAGCTAGGCCCGAGTAAGGAGTCCTCACCTTTCTTAGTCGAGAGCACAAACGTTCATGAATGATAGATATGCTGGCACCCGTGTCTACCAATGCGTCAACAGGAATTCCCTCAAGGATGACAGTCAAAGTGTTCCATGGCCGGTTCGGGGATCTTACATTTTCCCATTGTGTTGCAGTTTCGCCCCCCAAAACTGCAGGACCTAGTTTTCCGGTGCGTGGCTGGTATCACGCAAGACTGGTCGCAGAGGCGACACAGCCCGACGGTGTGGTGATGGTGACCGGCGTCGTTCGTTTCGGGAGTTGCGAGGAAAGTCAGCGGGGTCAGGTGGAGAGGGAGAACGACGTGGCGGCGACGTATAACGCTGTTGGCGGTGGCCGTAGCTGAAACGCATGTTATCGCGCTCGTAGGTGTCGTACCCACGTCTCTCGTCCTGTTGACGCCGGCGGCAAAACCGGGAGATGTGGCCACGTATACCGCAGTAATAACAAACCAGTCGGCCCACAGCTATGTCTTGTCGGGGTGGTCGCCATGCCTGGTAAGGAGAACGGGGACCCGGAGCCGTAGGAATGGCCGCCACATAGTTGGTCGCAGGTTGAGCCAGGATCGGGGTCAGCGGCATGGATGGTTGCCGAGCAACCTCTGAGTAAGATGGAACCGCCAGAGGAGTCGGAGGGTCGGGAGGAGTGAGGCCTGGCATAGCGGCAAGCTCCTCTTTAACAATTTCCCGTAGGCCGGTTGCAGAAGGCTGAACATAGGCACCAGGAGCACAAGGAGAACGGTAATCACGGAGCTCTTCACGGATGATAGCTCGTATCAGCGCCGGCAGGTTGTCATCTCTGGGGTACTGCGGCGTGATGACCTCCTGCTGCAGACGGATAGACTGCAGTTCGTCCAGCCTTTGGCAGGTCGCGGTTACCTCAGCGACAGTCGGCGGGTTTTGAAGAGCGAGAGCCGTGAACGCAAATTGATTAATGCCCTTCATGATGTGACGAACGCGGTCTCCCTCCGACATGTCGCTGTTAACGCGGCGGCACAACGCAAGAACATCCTGAATGTACGAGGTGTAAGTCTCGTGAGCCTGCTGAACACGGCTTTAAAGCTTCTTTGCGGCTTCAGAGCGAGCAGCGGAAGAGTCGAAAATCTGGCGCAGTTGCGTGCTGAAGTCCGGCCAGTCCCTGATACGGCGCTCATTGTTCAAAAACCATGTCTTGGTTGCTTTGTCCAGGGACCACGAGACGTTTGGAAGCTTCGCGTGGTCGTCCCACCTGTTAAAAGCGCTGACGCTTGCGAAGGTATCAAGCCACTCCTCGACGTCCTCACCCGGAAGGCCATTGAACATCGGCGGATCCCGCTGGTGGCTGGTTACGAAGTAAGGTGGGAAGGCGGCCGAACCCGCACTGCCGGTTCGGCTGCCGGTTCCGCTGGAAGGTTCCGCTGTCATAGGCATGGTGCCTTGCGGTAAGCGACGACCCGAACGGAGCTCCAGGGGTGCACTCAGATAGGGAGGGCAAGGGATCAAGCCGCACGCTCCACCGCTTGAGAGGCAATGCCAGGAGACGTGGCGGACGACGATTATTCGGCGAGCGGTACCCTGGGCAGAACAGGATCAATCACGATGGCGATAATGGTGCGTCCCAGAAAGACGACGAGCGATGAGATGATGATGGACGCACACAATGCAGCGACGACGACGAAACACGAAGGCGGTATTGGCCAGTCATAAGACTGCGCTATGGCCTGATGACGGGACATTTAAGATTCGCGCTTACAATATTATCCCCCCTCGGCGGAAGCGGCCATCCTGGCCGTCACAGTCAGGTAGAGGAAGCCCGTCGGATGAAAGGCTTGATTCGCTTGAGGGTAGTAGCCAGCGCCACTCTGACTACACGTGTAGTCAGAGTGGCGCTGGCTACTACCCTCAAGCGTCAGATACACTTCTAGTAAATATAAATAGCCCAGAAAGTGAAGGAGAACACAGTCGCCCAGATAGCCGAATTGGTAAGGCATTCGAGATCTAATCGAAAGGCGTGGGTTCGGTCCCCACACTGGGCGCGTGTTTTTCTTTCTTTCTTTCTTCCTTATATTTCAAAAATGTTAACGTCACTAACCATAGTAAAAAAAGAGCCTAACAACACCCCTATGCCTCCTTTTGCGTTGTAGACTGCCGACCCATCTTTCTGTATATATATATATATATATATATACATATATATATATATATATATATATATATATATATATATATATATATATATATATATATAAATATATATATATATATATATATATATATATATATATATATATATATATATATATATATATATATATATATATATATATATATATATGTATATATATATATTATTGCGGGAAGCAGATAAAAGACGCTGGAACATAGCTCCGCGGCACCAACGCCGACGACGATGAAGAAATGGATGGCACGGACTCAGGTCAAGCTGTCATGGCAGCTTGTACATAGTTAATCCATGTAAATACATCGCTGCTCCATCGTCAAATATATTTGTCTCATCTTTAACTTGTCCCCACGTAGCAATATATTAGTACCAACTGCGTCTTTGTAGTAATTGTTTTGGGCACAGAAGTAATTTCTATTTGAACGAATTCATAGCGCAAAGAACGAGGACAAGAAAGAGGACACACAACAACGCGCCACCTTCCAACCAGTTAAATTTCACGTACACGCGCATATAAGTATCCACAGCCAACCCCCACTCACTTCCCACTCTAACCGCCAGTGCTGAAGCGTTGCAGCCATGCGCAGAAAAGTTGCCTCCTTATCTGACAAACTTAGTGATGGCACGCTCACACCAGACAACCCCAATTTACTAATCAAACCTGCCGCTATTATTTCTCTTACATTTTGTTCCTGATGTTTCGAACGCTCCACACATTGCTCAAACCATGGCACGCAGCCGCAGTCGTGGCAGTGACAGACACGTGGCCATCCCTGTAGTTTCTGCCATTCCGTCTGTGCTCACCTAACCGGTCGTTAAGACATCGGCGGGTATTGTCTTTATATTCCTTCCCGAAGGATAGGAGAATATCGTACACCACACCGACTGCGCATTCTACACATGGCTGCCTATGTCCTTTTATACACCCAACGGGTGCTGTATGGATGGGGTCAGTCAAGTTGCAAATTTATTTTAATTTTTTTTGTAGGAGCAGAAAAACAACGTTTATTTTCATCCGATTGCCAATCTTTTTCAGACTTTCAGACCTATTGCGCAAATATAGAAATACTGCTACTTTGTTCGTTTCGCCCTCCTCTAACGGGCCCTTTCCCTGTTCAAAAGTCTTTAGGGTTACTCTCCGCTACCAATACTAGATTGACCGCCTGATACGCACCAGCGGGCAAGCGCTCCGTTTGCTCTTTGAAGCTCCTTTGCATGGAATGGTGGCACAACATTTGAAGAGAATTTTCAAAAACACAGGTGAACTATATATATATGCCTCTGTTTGCGAGCTTTAAGTGAGCCGAAAATTAACAGGCCCTTGTCCGCTCTCGGGTGATATGCCCAACATACATGTTGCTCACAGAGCCTCAGTCTAATATCAAGGAACTGTAGCACCTTGTTGTCCGGAACGTCATCAGTTATTACCAAAGGACTAAAACACTCTTTAAATGTGGCTAAAAGTGTAAAAACAGCCATCGGAAAATTAGCAACACCGTTGTCAAATATCACTAAAAAACATCAACGTAGCTAGAAGTTTATACCACATGAACATCATCTAAGCGGTCTGCAAGATATCTGTCCAAGTGGGCTAGAAACAAGTTGCTTAAAACAAGAGCTAAACCCGAAGCAACACACACTCGCTGCTTTTGAATATAGTATTTCCCATTCAGCAACAGTTCACCTCAAATGAAAGTTTAGTAAGTCAAGGAACCCGCAAACTGTGACCAAAGCCTGATTTTGGAAACGTACCGAGCCAAACCGATCAATGCTCTCTTCAGCGCGTTTTTGTAGTTCATTATGTGGCAGGGAATAATATAAATATTTGATGTCTATTGAGCAGGCCAGAAAACCGTTGTCCCTATTTAGCTTCAAGAAACCTATAATTTCAACAGAATTCCTCACCATAAATGGGTAATCAATACCTAAAAGTTTTAGTTTTTTTTGCAGGCCCAGTGCCACTGTTTTCTGCCATGTATCATGTGACAACAAGCCGCGTGCGTGCTCTGTAGTTCTGTATCCGACCCACAGTGATCGCCAGGGTGTCGAACCGGAACCGGAACCGAACCGAAAACCGGAACTGAACCCGAATTTTTACCGGAACCGGAACTGATCCGGAACTGTATTTCTTCCGCCATTTCGGAACTGAAACCGAACCGGAACGAATCGAAGGAACCGTTCCGAACCGGTTCCGGGGCCTGAAAACTGTGATTTGTTGTTTTCCATTTCGGTACCCTACCTTGCGTCTGAAGATATTTTGACCATGCGCCAGACGGCACCACGAAATATTTTGCATAGTCTACAGTTCCGAACGCATGTAAGGTTCTCTTATCATTATTACCCTCAATTTATTGTAAAGTTGTCCGTATATACTATCTGTTTGCGTAAGGTCCTGCCCATATCCCCAATTATCTGTTACATTTAGAATAACTTAAGTTAAAACGCATGTTCCGAGGGAACATATAAAGGATTGATCTGATTGCACGGTTTAACGCGCCGACGCTGCGCAGGCGATGAGGCGCGCCGTAGTGGAGGGCTCCGGATTAATCTTGACAACCTGGGGATCTTTAACGTGCGCCGAAATCTCGTACACACGGGCGTTTTTGCTTTTCGCCTCCATCAGAAAAGCGGCCGCCGCGGCCGGGAATCGAACCCGCAACCTTGTGCTCAGCAGCGCAACGCCTTAGCCACTGAGCCACCGCGGCGGGTGACATATAAAGGAACATTCTTCATGGTTTCTATCAGCATCGTGTTTAGAATCATGTGAAGTTTTCAATGTGTTGTTAGTTGGAATGCATCCATGTCCGCTTGTGAAGGTTTTCAGGGACGCCATCAACAATAAATCCGTATCTTCCACTTATTTTAGTTCTAGTGGGCAATTATATACAAACAACACTGAGACACAAAAACTCATAGTTCTCTACGTCACCCTCACTTTTTCTTGTACAGTGCCGTTGTGTCCTTTGGTTGCTGCTTTAGGAGAACATGAGAATTGGAAAAAAATTTGGGACATTCTCATTTACACTTTTAAAGTAGATGCGATAGCATTTTCAAGTTATTTTGAACCTGCCCAACCTTAAAATTAAGGGGCGCATGAATGAAAGCCGACTAATGCTGATTAGCGGATAAACTGGGGTGCTTTAGTCAGATTAGTTAATGAGCTAATGTGAATTAGTTGGACTGGTGTGTTGATTAATTTGGATTAGAGGAATTAGCGGGTCAGTTAAAATGGATTAGATGGTCAGACCAAACATGATATCTTTGGCGTCCTTGGCATTTCGAAACTTTACAGCGTTCTTCTTCTCGCCCGATCGTAATATTTAGTCACACGTAAAATAGCCGGAAAGGTATGTGACGGCCACCTGAATGCTATAAAAGGCCTTTCTTTAAGCATGTATTGCGCTGTTATTTTGTTTGTCGCGTAAAATTGACATCTCGCTCTGAAGTTAATGACTAACTGCTAATGCATATCTTATAATCATCAAAGGGTTTTCAAAACGTGTATATATATGAGGTAAGACTGTAGGAAGCAACTAAACTGAAAAAAATCTGGAACGAACAACTGGTTTGATGCCAAAAGACACCCGATAGCATTCATCAATACCTTCTCTCTCTTTGTTCTACCGTTCTCCAGCTTTCCACAGGTGTACCATCTCAACTCCCGAACACAGCCCCCTCCAGCCTGAGGAGGCGGTGATAGCACGTGCGCATAGCCGAAGCGGTGCCAAAACTCTCATAACAGACTCTTAGCAGGCGTGGCGCAACTTTGCCAACGGTCGATTGCATGTTCCAACACTTCGAGTGATCAATCAGAGACCACCACCGAGCAGCCAGGATTGTATGGGCACCAACTAATATTGGCATTCCCGGCAAACAAGATTGCCAACCTCGTGGCTCGAGATTTGACCCACTTGGCCAGCGCTGATAAAGCCATGCCCGAGCGCATGCATCTTGTAGTCACATACCAGGAAATTACTCAGCACTATAGGCTCTCACGTAGAACGTATTACTCCACCCACAAATCGCCACCAATTAACCAGGAAAGACTATTCCGCGCCCTGCAGGTTAACACCTTCCCACGCACCAGCACACTTCACATCTTTGACTGGACACTATTCTCTCCTTCGCCGCTTCTGTGGAGAGCCAGGGAACCTCTTACACATAGTAGGTGGCTGCGACAAATCTGCCCTAGATTCGCCCAACGGCTACCTTTCCAAATAGGTTTGGGCAAGAGCATTGGCCAGCTCCGGCCTCAAAGATCAACTGCGGTTGATGGGAACGACTGTCAACTCGGCCCTATTGAATGAGGACGCCTGTCTAAACTTTTCCGCGATTTATTTTACATTAATTTTCGCTCTCTCTCTATGAGAGATCATTTCTGCTGCTTGTTATTATTATCTTTTATTATCTTTATTATTATCTTTATTATTATCTTATTATTATCTTCAATATATTAGCTATTATCTTTCCTAGAGCCCAATCGCTGTCACCCGTCGCTGAATTGCCATTAGCAAGTTCCTATTTCCGGTAGTTCCCTATCCAATGCCGTCCTATACACGCCGTGCAATGAGTCATTAAAGCCGTTCTTTCTTTCTAACCGGTCTATTAGCAGATAAAAGATGAGCTGAAGGAAATCGCTCTAAACGCCGCCAGAAACGCTTGACAGTCGTAGGCTGACGCCGACGCCGGGCTGTTTTCGACCTCTAGCACTGCTAATGATTTCGTGCTAAAGCTAAAGCGCCATTGAATCAAGGGGTGCATGAAAAGCATAGAAGACGAGCCAATTTATTTACAATGCACAATTTTTTTCCTCATTGTGCGAAAATATGGGTGCGTATGCACGTGCGTGCCTATACATTTGATGGCTCCAAAAAAGATGGCGGGCGCGCAGGCTCTCCTGCCTGCCAAACAGACTGCCCGCTTGCCAGTAAACTACCTGGCCACCTACCTCCCTGCCTGCCTGCCTGCCAGCAAACGATTCCTGAGAGGATGCCTGATTTGCGGACGAGGGGCGGCCCGTCACGAGACGCCCTGGGGGAAGGGGGAGGTGCAGACGCAAAATGCCACACCATGGCGACACTCGAGTGTACCAAAAAACGATTGTGGAGAGGCGGGTCGTCTGCTTACTAGGACGGGGCAACACGCAGCCTGCAGGAAGGCTGTTCGTTGGCAGAAGCTTGTGGTGAGGATGCACCGAAGGGGGAGGCGTCGAAAGCACCGGGTCGCTGCCCACTGGCCAGGAGTCTACAAGTTTGCCTTCCAGAAGACTGTGGGGAGGATGCATTTTTTGCAGACGATGTGCGGCCCGGCGAAGGGAATGCACCAGGGGGCGGCCCAGCGGCGGCTACATAGAGCCATGCGTTAGAGCACAGCGCTTGGGCGCCCGCTCCTGCAGTTTCGCGTAATCCCTCAGCGTCGGCCTCGTTGTAACTGAGAGAAAGAAGCCGCCACCGAAGATAGAGCGAGCATGAAAGCAAGCAGGAGTATGAAAGTATCACGAAAGTGTAGGGAAAAAATCGTAATTCCGAGACCGTGCAAGACGTGCTCGAGGGCGGCGGCGCCTTAAGATATGACGACAGAGTATCCCGCGCGCCGTCGTGCATTTGGTGATGAGGTAATCACTTTTGAGACACAGAAGCTATGTGGTATCGCTGAGAAGACCACAGATCGCGATGCACTCAAATTTCGCATTAGCCAGTATCGTAATCGTATGATATTTTTTTTGTTTCCTTAAGAAAGCAACGGCGGGGTACGAAACTGCAGTGCCGAGAATAAAATAAATTAAATGAGAAAAATGAACAAAGCTTTATTCATAAAATACACTAAATTCAATTATATAAATAAACAAAACTAAATTAATAGAAATACACTTCCGACCGTAAACAATAATGATTCACATTCATACAAATACGCAGCCTTTAGTGTCCCAGCGTATTCGCTTCAGTTAATGTTCGCGGACCATAGAAAACATTTTGCAGTAGATTGTACAGTTAAGGATCTCTTCAAAACTTTCGGTCAATTCTGTCACTCTTTTCTTCGCATCTGAAAGCACTGAGAAAGCTATAGCTATAGCACAGATCAGCAGTCGCCCGCTGATTTGCTCGTCACAGCAGATAAGCGTGCCTTTTCTCCTTCGCTTTTGTGGCTTTCTTTTTAGAGTCGCAACTTAAGGAAGGCCGGCAAATAGCCGCTAAACCGCTTTAATTGCGTCATTCCAGAGGTACAAGAATGCCGAGACCGGGAAAGAGAGAAAAATGTTTTGAGCAAATTTCGAAGTTATCTATGGGGACACAGCTGTAATTATTGTCTGAGGCACTTTGTGACCCCCTAATAGAAGCACTGGATGTCTTGGTTGATTACTTTCTGCAAGCATTCAAGATTTAGAAAAAAGTTAAAAGAAGTGTTGCAGGGTCGCTTTAATTTAACCAAGACAAAACATTTGCACAAAGAAACCCACATTATGGCTTTGTTTTTGACAAGAAAACTTGACGAGGAAACGAAAACCGAGCACCCGAAAAAATTAACAGAAAAAAACGTCTATTTTTTTTTATTCCGAAGCCGTTTGAACCCGTTTCAACCCGTTCGAACCGGTTCGAACAGGAACAGAATGGTGCCCTGGAACCGAACCCGAACCGAACCCGAAAGGCTTGAACCCGAACCCAAACCGAACAGGAAAAAATTCCGGTTCGACACCCTTGTGTTCCCACACGAAGTAAAACTGTTGTTCCGGGGTTCGCACCTTCCGTGGGACATGGCGCACAAATGAACAGGACACTCAGGTCTGAATGGCAGCATCAAGCACTAAACTACATAAGACTGCTCATTACATGCCTTCAAGATCTGTCAAAGCCCTTGAGTGGGAACAGGCTTGTTTTAGGGGCGAAGCTCCTCTTGCTCGGGCCCTGTCCCGTCCCTCGTTACTGCTGTATACGGCACGGCACATTAACGGTGATTGTGGAAGGATCCCCCTAGTAACTGGCCAACCAAAGAGTGGCCGAAGAGGACACAACGTTCAACGCGTTTGTTGCTACCCAACAAGGAGAAGAGGAAGAAGAAGAGGGTGTCGTTCGTCGCCTGCGAGCTCAAGACACGTACCGAGGGTGCACGACGCAAGACGCTCTGCAGAAGGTGACGGCCAAGATGGCTAAAATGGGACACACCGAATTCGCCAACTTACCCATGGAGATTCTCATCGTCCAAACCAACCCCTACATAACCACCAGAAACCTCGACCTCGTCGACGGGCTTGTCAATGGAGTGGTAGCACGCTTGACGCGTCGAGTCGTTATATCGTGTGCGGGCGAATGTTTCACGGTTTTACCGATAAGCATTTTTGCTTCGCCCCTCTCATCATCATTCACTTCGTGGAGATGGCGAAATTTTTTCGCCATTGTGGACATCAGCACGGAATTCCTTTGGCAGCACGTACTGCAGCGACTACGTGCGGACCTACCCAAGAAGCCTCAGGCACCCAGGTGCGACATAAAGACAGTCGGGGACTTGGCGCTTCCGGGAGACCTCGAGTCGTGCTCAGTCGCGGACCGAAGTTCGTCGTGGAACCGAACGTGAAGGCTCCGGAGCTGCTATCAATGGTACGGCAGGTCTGAAGGCGTGCCCCGGAAGCTGAGGCAGACGGATGCATTTCGGAGGGAGTGGACGTGCTAATGAGGACCAAAAGTGTTGTTTCCCGAGTGCTCATACGGAGGGTGGCGGCGGCCCTGGGTGACAGGGACCTCGCGGATTTCCCGCAGATAAGGAGGTGGGTTTGCCGTGTTCAAGAACGCGGGTTTCGGGGAAAAAGCCCTTGATGCTGTGCATCAGTTTAGCGACCGCGTGAAAATTTGTCGATTATTAAACTCAGATCAGAGGGCCTCAAAATATTAAATCTGAGTCGAGTAGCAAAAATGATAGAGAAGGTAGAGTCGGGCTCCCTTGAACTCACGTTTAGTGCTAAAAGCCACCAAGTTGATTGCCCGTTCAGAGTTATAATTTCGAAAAGTGGCACATTGCAAGCAGCAGTGGCACTTTCCGACAAGAAAACCTTTTCGCTATTAAAGACCTGTTCATGGTGAGGAATTCTGAAGAAAGTATTGATTTATTGAAGCTAAATTGTGACACAAGTTCTCCGGCGCGCTCAACAGACATAAAAGATTTATATTATTCCCTGCCACATAATGAGCTACTAAAAGCGTTGAAGACAGCATTGATCGGTTTGGCTGGATACGCTTTCAAAATGTGGCTTAATCACATTTGACGGGTTTTTTGAGTTACTAAATTTTTATATGAGGTAAACTGTTGCTAAATGGGATGAGAAAAACTATATTCAAAAGGAGGGAGCATGTATTGGTTTGTATTTGGCTCCTGTTTTAGGGAAATTGTTTCTAGCCCTCTTGGACCGCTCCGATGATGTTCATGTGTTGAAAATTTGTAGGTATGTTGATGTTTTTTGACAACAGTGTTGCTAATTTCCCGATGGCTGTTTGTATGCTTTTAGCCGTATTTAAAGAGTGTTTTAGTCCTTTGGTAATAACTAATGACGTTCCAAGCAACAAGGTCCTTGATATTAAATTGACGCTCTCTGACCAACATGTATGTTGGGAATATCACCCGAGAGCGGACAAGGGCTTGTCATTATTCGGCTCACTCCAAGCTCACATAAAGAGGAATACTTAACCTGTGTTTTAAAAATTATCTTCGAAATTCGTGCCACCATTTCATGCAAAGTAGCTTCAAAGAGCAAACGGAGCGCTTGCTCGCTGCTGGGTATCCGGCGGTCAATATAATATTGGTAGCCGAGAGTAACCGTAAAGAATTTAGAACAGGGAAAGGGCCGGTTTGAGGAGGCTGAAAAGAACAATATAGCAGTAATTCCATATTTGCACAATACGTCCCACCGTCTAAAAAAGATTGCCAATCGGATGAACCTAAACGTTGTTTTCTCTGCCCCTACAAAAAATAAATGAAATTTGAAAGTTCACTAACCCCATTCATTAAGCACCCATTGGCTATATAAAAGGACATAGGAAGCCATTGTGTAGAATGGGAAGTCAGTGTGGTGTACGATGTTCTCCTATCGTGCGGGAAGCAATATAAAGATAATACCGGCTGATGTCTTAACGACCGGTTAGGTGAGCACAGACGGAATGGCAGAAATGTCACTGCCACGACTGCGGCTGCGTGCCATGGTTTGAGCAATGTGTGGTACGTTCGAAACATAACGAACAAAATGTAAGACAAATAATACAGGCAGATTTGATAAATAAACCAGAGTATTTCGGTATGAGCGTGCCGTTACTAACTTTGTCAGATAAGGAGGTAACTCTTCTGCGCATTTTGCGACGCGTCAACATTAGTGGTGAGAGTGAGAAGTAAGTGCGGGTAGGCTGCGGATACTTATATGTGCGTGTATGTGAAATAAATCTTGTTGCAAGGGAGCGCTATGTGGTGTGCCCTCTTTCTTATCCTCGTTCTTTGCGCTTTCAATTCGTCAAAATCCCCACACCAACTTGCCCAAGAATCCGTATTCGCGAACTTGTATTTTAAATAGTGAAATCAAGAAATACTCAACCGGTGCACATCTTACTGCAAATGATGTGTGTGTTTTTTTAAATGAGCCAGATCCAGAAACCGAAACTGAGTCGTATACGTCTCCACTAACAAGAAAAACGCTGCAACATTCGCCTAAAAAATGTGCCAATGAAATAGTAGAGATAACTGCCTTAAAACTTGTACTCACGTCGTAGTTCGTATCGAAAATGAGCGAGATCCTGTGGTTTCACGGATCAAGATGGGCCAACCCATCAAATGTGCCAACGGGTGTTTCATTTGCCGTGACTGTTCAAACTGTTTCGTGGGTGTTTCCGGAATATTTTTATCTGTTTTATGGAGCTGGCTTGTTATAAATTCAGAGATCGGCGAAATATCTGTTCCCAGATGTCAATGACGAAGTTAACGGAAGAAAAAGTGAACGAAATAAAACTGAGAGATGTCAAACAATTATCTCATTTCGTTTCAGCAATCTCTGCGAAAAAACTCTGGTTCTATGTATTTGTTTTGCTCCCATATTTACCATTTTAGCACTTAACTGAATAGCCACCGCTTACAATCACTAGCAAATATCACCCCTCCCGCTGAGAGTACAAACCACTTCGTTAAGGGGAAGAGGAGCATCGTTATATTCAGTTTCGTTATTCCTTTGTGTTCTCTCACCACCATGGGGCGCGTCTGTCCTTTATGTATATATGTGATGAGTTTTGTAGAATAAAAATCTTTCGTATGGTGGGGCTGGTGGTGCTTCTTCCGTCTTTCGCAAACACCACAATGGCGACGAGGATGGGATAAAAGTCCGCCAAGCTACCTATAACATCCAGTGCCGTCCGGATCCGCCCCGCCTTAAGTTTCCCCGGCCTTGCTCCGCCGTCTCCGCTCCTCATGACGCCCAGCCGTCCGTCACTGCTATGAGAGGAGTGAGAGCAGAGTTTTACAGTCTACCTTGTAGCGTGCGGAGCAGTTGAGTTCCCACCAGAGTGACGCAAGGCCAGTCTTCTGCATTGTTTGTGGGCGGAAGGGCGGCGTGTGTACGGGACTTTACCTGCAGGGTCAAGCGCCGCAGTACTGCCAGTACAGGATAAGCCTCCCGCGCCCACTACTGACGAGTACGTGTCTGCACTCACCGCCTTACGGCAGCAGTTTTCGACGTCGTGCAATGCCGTCGACGAGTTTCATCGTGTCCACCGCCGCAGCTAACGCGCAGGCGAGTCCGTTCATGACTTTGTTGATGCTTTAAGGGAGCTAGTTTTGCATTGTTCGATCGCTTCACAAGATGATGCTCTCCAGGACCGATTTGTTGCCGGCGTTGCTTCCAACCGCGTACGTGAATGGTTGCTGCTCGAGGGTTCCTCCCTTTATTTCGAGACGGTTTTGAGAATCGCTCTTCAGTGAGAGCAAGCAGCAGAAGTACTGCAGCAATTTTCTGCTTCGGTCGAGCCTGTTTCTGTGCGGCGTCGTCCCCAGTATTCGCATTCTTCTCGAAAATTCTATTCCCAGCCACAAGCGCACTTTCAGCAGAACTTTTCAATGAGCACTGAAGGTTCACGTGCGCCGCAGGGGTCCCGCCGCTTTCGGCGAGACAGAGATAGCCGGTCCGTTTCACCGCACTGTTTCCGATGCGGCTCGCGGAACCACGGCGCATCAGCGTCACAGTGCCCAGCGCAGGGAAAGAACCGTTTGTTTTGCGGTATCAAGGACCACTTTCAGAAAGTATGCAACCGCAAGCGACAAACGCAAGGCAGGGTTCGTGATATTAGATTCGATGACGATGCTTTGCCACGTGGACGTTCTGAACAAGTCTTGACTGTGCAGCATCGCGCTCACAACACAATTTAAATAATTTACATAGACGTGCGCGTAGCGGATGTCACGTTGGCATGCCTTGTTGACTCAGGGTCGTCTGTTTAAATTCTGCGGGAGTAAGAATTTAGCCGATATTTTCAAAGCGGTTTGTTTTTCCCAGCTCCGCACGTCACAGTGCTTGACTATTCTAAGCGTCCAATTTCTATGCTAGGCTGTTTTCGGGCAGGCGTTCAAATTAAAGGGCGCTCTGCACCAATTGCGGAAAAAAGATTGCGGAACTAAATCGCACAATAGAGCTACACTGTCAGACGCTCTCCAAGCAGCAATGGGACGAGGTGTGTAATTCGGTTGACGGGCAGATGAGATCAGGTGGAAAATGGAACCTGCTCAAGCAGTTGCTAAGTGAATCCAATTCCCGGTCTAATCAGAGGCGCGCTACTGATAAGATACTACACACAGCCCGCCAGGCCAATTCCGATTCGGAAATACTAGAGTCGCTAGCCAACAGATATCTACCTATAGACACTTCGGATGATGCGGACTACCCGCCTTACAGAGGCCCTCCAATGGCCGCTCTGGATGAGCCCTTTACCGTCCCCGAGGTAAGGGAGGCCCTCGCGGCCCTCAACGGACGTTCTGCTCCGGGTCCGTACGGAATTTCAAACAGACTTCTTCGAAACTTGGATGACGAGTCGGTCACATTCCTTACGGAGGAGATAAATCGCATCTGGGAACGGGGCGCGGTTCCGGAGTCGTGGAAGCTGGCGTCGGTCGTCCTGATCCCGAAGCCGGGGCGCGCTCCAGACATGACTAATCTCAGACCGATCTCGCTCACATCGTGCATAGGCAAAGTGGCGGAACATCTTATTAACAACCGCATCTTCAAGCACATCGAAGACCGTGGTCTCTTTCCGTATAACATGATCGGCTTTCGACCGTCCCTTTCGACTCAAGACGCCATGAAGCTGATCAAGTATCAGATCATCGATAGGGACACAAGGGACGTTAGAGCCATCCTCGGCTTAGATCTAGAGAAAGCCTTCGACACCGTCTCGCACGCCCACATACTCGATTCCATCTCAGAGTTGGGCCTTGGTCAGAACTTTCACGCGTTTATCAGCTCGTTTCTTAGACATAGAAAGGCCACGCTAAAGATTGGGGACCTCAGTTCAGAGCCTGTCGAGCTGGGCACGAGAGGGACGCCACAGGGGTCGGTGGTATCCCCGCTCCTGTTTAACATTGCCATGTGTAAATTATCTCAGAGACTGTCGGAGGTCAAGGGCATCAACCACACACTCTACGCTGACGACATTACCGTATGGTGCGTCGGAGGCTGCGATGGTAGGGTAGAGGAAGCACTTCAGGAAGCGCTAGATCGCACAGAGGCTTTCCTCGTTGGGACGGGGCTTCGCCTCTCCTCGAGCAAGTCGGAGCTCCTATTGTACAGACCTAGTCGGAGAGGGGTTAAGCCCAAGGGCTGGGTCCCACTGTCAGAGGTGAACCTTGCACTCCGCACGAGTGAGGGACATCCCATTCCCAGAGTTGAGGTTATCCGGGTTCTCGGTATGCTCATCGAGTCGAACGGTTGTAACAGGCACACCATCGCCAAAATCACCGCTAAGACTGATAGCATGATACGGTTAATTACTCGGGTCTCGAACAGTCGAGGAGGTATCAAGGAGGACAATCTCTTGAGGCTCTTCCATGCATTCTTGATGAGCCACATCACGTACGTGGCGGCCATGCACTGCTGGCAGAATCACGAAAAGGCTAAGCTCAATTTACTAATTCGTAAAAGCATCAAGCGCGTGATGGGTATCCCGATGAATGCCAGCACAGAAAGACTCATGCAGCTCGGGGTGCACAACTCTTTAGAGGAAATCATTGAAGCGCAGCACACGGCTCAGACTGCCAGGTTGTCGTCTTCACCCGCTGGAAGGGAAATTCTGGCGGTTCTGGGCTGTTCTCCATCCCTAGAGGAGGAGCGCGAGGTTGGCCTTACTAAGGAGCAGAGAGCTGCTATAACTATCTCCCCGTTTCCCCGCAACGTGCACCCTCAGCACAATGCAGGCAGGCGAAGGGCCAGAGGCGAGGCCCTACTAAAACAAGTTCGCCACGACCCGCACTCCGCGTGCTTTGTGGACGCCGCGCAGTACGGACGATCGGCAAACTTCTCGGCAGTTATGGTAGATCACAGTGGCAAAGTTCTCAATTCTGCGTCCTTCAGGAACACCACCCCGGCTAGAGCCGAGCAGGCCGCGGTGGCTCTTGCTTTACTTGACGACAGCCGGCATCGAATTTACACCGATTCCCGCGCAGCCGTTAGGGCCTTTGCGTCAGGTTCCGTTTCGGCCGAGGTAGCTCACATCCTAGGAAATAAGGTCATTTCCTCACACACTATCATCTGGTTTCCCGCTCACCTAGGGTCGCACTTGTCATTAACTAATCTCAATGAGGTCGCCCACACCCGCGCGCGCGAGATAACACACCGCGCCGGGTCGGACGGAGGCGATTCCTCGGGGATTGGTTGGGAGGTCTTCAGAGACACTTTATTCACGTTCAACGAGATTATTCAGCACTATAAGCTGGGCAGGCGAACGTTTCCTCTTCCGCACGAGAAACTCTCCAGGCCGCAGGCAGCCACACTCAGAATGTTGCAGACCAGGTCTTATCCTAGTCTATCCACTCTCAGCTTCTACACGGACACTTTTGAACCGGACTGCCCGGATTGTGGCGAACGTAGCAATCTAGATCATATGCTCTGGCGGTGTCCCTCACTTCGGGGCCCTCAACGCATAACCGAGGAAGAATGGCGCTCCGACTTGGAGAGCCCTGATCTAATGCACCAGCTAAGGGCCGTCCAGAGGGCCCACGACGCGGCGGTGAGGCTCGGCCTCCCCGTCCCCACGTGGGAGCGGCCCGCAGCGCTGCCGCCCTGAACGGCAGCAGTGCTCCTGAGGACATTCAATAAAGTTCATTGTCTGTCTGTCTGTTCGCCAAAGAACCTGTCTGATTGGTCTTGACGGCATTAAGGCCCTAAATCTTAGAATTCAGAGCTCCACTCTCGAGTGCCTGCACACGTCCGTTGCCCCGCAGCCGCATGTCAATAAACAGACACATTCTCACATTCCAACGCAGTCAAAAGAGCAGCCCAGGGAAGCAAACGTTCCCCCAGGCTTGGCACACGAGGTCGTTTTACTTTTCAGTCCTGAGTTGGGCGTTGCTAAGCAGTTCACGCATCGTGTCAGGACTCGGCAAGTCGTGCAGCCAGTAACTTCGAAGTTTCGCCGTATTTCATATCCACTCCGGAGAGTAGTGTCAGATGAACTTCACAGGTTGCTGAGCCTCGACATCATCGAACCAATCGATGCTTCTGAATGAGTTTCGCCATTGTTGTCGTTGACAAGAAGATTGTAGCATCAGGATCTGTGCTGACCTTCGGGAGCCTAACCGGGCTATTGTACCAGACAGCTTCCCGTTGCCTCATACAAAGGAACGTCATGCCTTGGTCGGCGTGACACACTTCGCAAACCTGGACTTGGCTTCCGCCTACCATCAGGTGCTTTTGCTCCCTGACAGCAGGGACCTGACAGCTTTCACCATACATGAAAGGCTTTTTCGGTTCAAAAAAGTTTGTTTTGGGTTAGCTTCCACCTCAGCAGCATTTCAGAAGATGATGACCACAATTCTTGATGGCTACCCTGGTGTGTTGTTCTACATTGATGATGTAATATATTACGCAAAATTGCAGAAGAACATCTTTTGAACCTTACAAACGTCTTGCAGAGAGTCAAGGACGCAAGCCTGAAATTTAACGACAAATGCCTCTTCGATGTTCCAGAACTTTCCTTCCTAGGTCATATCGTCACGGCGGAAGGTATCTCGCCGCTTCAAGAGAACGTAGACTCAATAGTTAGCACTTTAGCGCCAAAAGATGTTGGCACCCTCAGTTAATTTCTGGGTCTTGTAGGATACTATTGCAAGCTCGTTCCATGCTTGGCCGAGGTGGTCGGGCCTATGCATGTTCTGCTTCGCAAGAATGAGCCATTCATCTGGTCAGCCGAAGCAGACAGCAGTTTTCGGAGGGTCAAGGAAATGTTTCCTTCAACTACAGCTCTCCACATGTTCAATCCATCACTTCCAGTCATTGTGTCGACCGACGCTTCTGACTGAGTGCTGGGAGCCGTCCTGCAGCAGCAAAATGGCCACGAGCTCCGACATTTGCTTTCGCGTCTGGTACCTTGTTGCCAGCGGAAACAAAGCACTCTGTCCATGAACGCGAAGCATTGGCATAGATTTGAGCGTGCGAACAATGGACACTTATTTTTGGGGTCGCTATTTCAAGATTCGAACGGACCATCAGGCGTTGGTATTGTTGCTGTCGTCGCAAGGGTGAGGAAGAAGGCCACTCCAAATTGCACGCTGGAGTGCACGACTCCTGTGTTAGAATTTCACTCTCTAGTAACTGAAAGGAGTTCATCCACACGGTGGCAGGTGCTCTTCCTCGGTGCCAGCTCCTACGTTTGAGGCAGAACTTGCCAAGCAAGAAGAAATCGTCTCATTGGTCGACCCGGCCTGCGTGACAAAGGAATAATTCATGCAAGCTGCCCTCAACGATGGTTGCATGCAAACCGTCAAGTCGTTTGTGCTCGGTTCTTGGCCACCACAAAAGTCCCCACCAGACGAGGCAAACACTTTCTACTTTGTGCGTGGAGAACTTTCTGTTGCTGATGAGCTTCTACTGCGCTCAGAGCGCCTCGTTGTTCTGTCCTCGCTCACGGCATAGTTCATCGCCGTCGCCCACCAGACACATACGGGTATCACGCGCACAAAGGCGCGACTACGTAAGCTATTCTGGTGGCCACGAATGGAGACGCAAGCGAAATCTGTCGAGAAAAGCTGTCAGATCTGCTTGGAGGCCGATAAGTACGCCAAAATATCTCAAGTGCCATTGCAGCCTGTTGTCTGGCCTGAAAGGCCATGGCAACAACTGGGCCTAGGCATTGTTGACCCATTGGAGCATGCACCTCACAATAGCCTATTTTTTGTAACGTTGGACAATTACCATTCCAAATGACCAGAGGTATATATTGCGGCGAAGTGGCCACAAGCACCATGAAGACTTCTTAACCAGAGTTTTTGCCCGTGAAGGATACCCGGAGGAGGTTGTTTGCGACAATGGGCGGCAGTTCACTTCACGTGATTTTATAACCTTTCTTCAATACCGAGCCATCAAGCTGGTGCATTCGTCGATACACTACCCCAGGCGTATGGGCAAGTCGAAAGGTTCAATCGAACTTTGAAAAACTTTATCCAAGTTTTCCTTCTCGAAAGGCGACCTATCCGACAAGCATTCACAGACTACCTCGCTTTACCGCTGTACTACACAGCTTACCACTGGGATCGCCCCATCAGTTCTGCTGCTAGGGCGGATGCCCCAAACCAGGTTGGATTTTGTGGGGTTTTCGGGACCAGAGTTTTCAAAAAACCCAGCAAAGAAACTGCCGTGACTGCGTCAAAGGGTCTGGCTTTAACAGCAAAGCAGCAAGGAGTATATGGACCGGAGGAGAGCTGCTAAGGAGCCGAAGATAGCTTTGGGCGATTTTGTTCGTTTCAAGAAGCCATCCATTCGCTTCAAGGGAGATCGCTCCTTTACCTCGCCAACTAGAGTGTTGGGGAAGAGGGGACCAGCCTCTGTACGACCTGGAGACGGCCGCACATGGAATGCCTCCAAGCTTTCCAGGGCTCCCGAGAGGGGCACGAGTCCCCCATACCACCGTTCGGAGCTACCTGCTCGTCAGCTTCCCGTGCGAGTGCCGCAGCCTGCCCTGCCGCCGCCGCCTTCTCCCGGGTTGCAGCCACCCCCTCCGGGTGTACTGCAGTTGGCAGTACCGCAGTCACCTGCTCCTGATCCGCAGCTGCCTGTACCGGAGCCTGCCATGCTGCATCCGCCTTCTCCTGGGCCGCAACCGTGGTCTCCTGGCGTACTGCCATGCTCTACAAGTTCACCACCATCTCCGGCACTGCACCATCCCCATCGGCCGTCCCGAGAGCGCCATCCACCGGCCTGGCTCGAAGACTATCAGCCCCACTAGTTGCCTGCGTGTATAGCAGTGTGTATGTAGTCTGTAAATATGTATGTGTATGCAGAGTGTAAATATGTGCAGTGCATGCATAGGGGTTTTTTACTAACACTTACTAACAACTAATCACTAAATATATGGAAGGAAATATGTTATAATCAGTTTCGTTATTCGTTTGTGTTTTTTCACCCCCAAGGGACGCGCCTGTCCTTTATGTATATATCTGTCGTGTTGTGTAGAATAAACGTCTTTCGTACGGTGGCTCTGCTGGTGCTTCTTTCGTCCTCCGCAAACACCACAAACATATTAGCAGCCTTCTTGTCAAGCGTTTTGAAAATTTATGGCAAAGAATGAAGAGCTTGTTTACTTCATGGGAGCTTTGAGGCGTGGCCAAGAAAACTATCCTAGGGAAAAATTTGAACAGAGCTGCTAATGGTGCAACGATGACCCACTATTTTTCCTGGTATTCTTCTACCATTCTTCAGTCCTGCTGCTTATTTTAAATGCCTTTTTTGCCAAAAATCAATCGCACTATGCTTGAAAGTCAATATAAATAAAATTTTCACTTGGGTGTTTCGATTCAATATGAGCCAAATACAAACTGGCAATTCCAATATTGCTCAAATTCATGGTATAGTTTTAATTACTTGTGGTCAGAAACGTCTCCTAGTTGGCATGAAAAACGTATTATATAACAGCTTGGAGGGCGCTGCATTTAGGTTCGGTAACAACGTCGGCGTGTTTCTCAAATTCGCGTTAGGTGAACCTGGTGCACTGCGAAAAAAACGCCTCATTTTTCACCAAAGGTTCGAGAACTGCAGTTGCCCCTCGGGCGATAAGTGAAAGGGAGTGCAGTTTCTGCAGCATCCTTAACAGATGAAGAAGTATTTGGGACAACAGCCGTGTTTAGTTTATTTCATACACCTGCAAGGTAACTTCTAACGTGAGAGCTTATGCCCTCAGAAACATTTGCGGCTGGCGCTTATCTATTCCTCTTTAAAGCCTTTCTCCCTCCCATAAAAACGTTTTGCGCCTAGAACTGTTCCCCTTCGGAGCTCAGCGATAACGCTCTCAAATACGAAAAAAATGCGGCGCTCACGCGTAAACGCTTCCTGATAGCAAACCCAGCCGAGAGACGACTCAAAAGAGGTGTGAGGAGGGAAAAGGCTGAACTCATTTCACACTTGGCTGACGCGGGATGTTGCTCTGCACGCAAATAGCGACGACGTAAGGTGACGATGTTTCTGGGCACAAGGCATTGTTACCTTATGCAAGAAACTAAAAAAAGAAACTATTTAGGCGTGCGGGAGGAGGCACCCTTATAAATATTGCAGGATGCTTTTTCTCTGCCCCGTCCTCAACTTCTAACAGCTAAAACAAAAACACTATGACGGACAATTTCTCAGCAACGTAATCTTGAAACAGGCATCAGCAACGAAGACCTTTACTAAAAGCCATTCTTTACTGTAAGCCATTTCCAGTATCTTTGGCAGGAAGCCAGACATGGTATAACTGGCTAGCTCGCCACATTGGAATATTATATTTTCATTGATAAAAGCTGTGTTATACATAAAAATGGTTTCAAAACTGCTGGTCCGAACTTTAGATAAAGTTTTGTTGCTTACCGTCAAGAATGTACTCGACGTTTGTTGTTATATCAGAGATAGCAAAAAGCATATGATTTTTCTTGAACATCGATTGGTGATATGATCGCCTCAACGCATTCGCTAATGGCATCCACTGGGACCTCGGGTTACCTTCCCCTTTTCACCTTTAGCAACTCCCGCCATGACTCGTTAGGTTTTTCTCCCTTGTAACTAGTTTGCCATAGAGGCAGCTTTGCCTTTGGACACAGTATTTGCGCGCCGACGCAACGCAGGCGATGAGGCGCGCCATAGTTGAGGGTTCGGGATTAATTTTTGACCACCTGGGAATCTTTAACCTACGTTAAAATCTCGAACACAGGGCGTTTTCGCTTTTCGCCTCCATCAGAAAAGCAGCAGCCGCGGCCAATAATCGAACCCGCGCCCTCGTGCTCAGCAGCGCAACGCCTTAGCCACTGAGCCACCGCGATGGGTACACATTATTCGTGCCTTCTAGACCAAATACGGTCGTCTGCGATTAGTCGGGCCGAGAAATCTATCACCTGGCTCCCGGCAACGTTATTTCACCTTTATATTAGGAAAAACACCAGGATAAACGTCATCCCACGAATAATTTTCCTCCAGGCTCTGCAAAAACTTCGATTCTACGCAAAGCTGGAATTCGAGGTAAACCCATGCTTTCGTCCCCGCATGTCGTGGTTGAAGTCAATTCGCGTGGGAGATTTTTTTTAGTTTCATTGCGCATGGGACAGTTGATTTTACAGAAAGGTGTGCGGCGTCGCAGGGCGACAAAAACCTAAATTCGCGTTTCTATTAAAGGGACCCTGCATCGCCTTTTTCAACCCTTTTCAAAATCATAAAAACTTGCACAGCGTAGTCAACACTCACATTAAGTAGTTAAAAAGGGGGTCACAAAGGAGTTCAGCCAAAAATTACCGCTTCCACAAATTACTCCTTCCCCATCAGATAACACCAACTTGTTCAAAATATTTTTCTCTCTTTCTTGGTCTTGGCTTTCTTCGACCAATGGATTTACGCCATAACAGTGGTGTAATGACTATTGGCCGGTTTTCCTTCCCTTGTAGCAATGAACTCATTCGATAGCCACTTTGAAAAGAAGAGAGGGTAAACTTTATTTCCGGGGCCTTCCGTTCAAAATCCAACTGGAGGGAGGTGGTTTCCTTCCCAGGAATCCACCTGCTGCTCTCGCCTCCTAGGCCATGGGTACCAGGCGTAGCTGATTGTTTAGGGCGGAGATGGAAATCAACGTACTCAATCGCTGGGTAAAGATTAGCGTTGAGGTCGTGGGGTGAGGAATAGCCTAATTGTGGCGTGTGTTTCAAAGTAAACCTACACTCTCGTATCACGTCCTCGAGAGTACCAATTTTTTTACAGACTGGGCACGCTGCTTAAAATTGGTCCGGGAACATGCAGTTGAGTATTCAAGAGTGCGAAAATGTCTCAGTCTGGATTTTCCGCTATATAGCTCGCTGTTCCACTGTGAGTTCTGCGTGTGGTGCTTTAAAAAGAACGCCAAAAAAGCAGAGCAGAAAGGGAAGGCATATTTACTGCGAGGAACAAATCACGCAGTGCTCCTTCATGCTGGCGATAACTATAGCTTTCGCAATTCTTTCCGGAGCAAAAAAAAGAGAGGAAGCGTTTGTAGCAATGCACAGTTAATTTATGATTTCGCATACGATAACAAACTGACCCCGGCGCACCGGACCCTTACACTTAATTTCTTGCTCCTATTGTGGCCTCTGGGCGCAGTGTTCAGGACGGTGGTCGTCTGTCATGGCTGCCATACCTCATTGCCTTGCTTTACACCTTCGCGACAGTCTGCAGCCGATGTTCACACTGCGAAGACGCTCGTTCTGGGCACACACTGCTTGGGCACCACCAGCTTCAAGCGCAGAGAACGTAGTACATGCATGAACACGTTATTTAGCGGGGACCCCATCGCCATGGTCGCATTTTCTACCCCGCGGGTGCGATACAAAGAGGCCAGTGTTTCGCAGCGGCATGGAGGGAAAGGGAGAAGTTGCTTCGTTGCAGAAGTAGCGTAAAACAGGGAAGAGAGGCCAAGAAAGCTTCTATTAAAAAAACTGCTTCCTTCTTATTTTAGGCGGGGTTGTGTTTTTACCATGTGTAATATACGAGTTTGCTGCTAACATCTGTTCTAGTACAACTTCCTCTACTTCTCCTTCCATCAGTGTTGTATAGGGCGGCTATATAAAGCCTTGTCAATTACCATGACCCGTTTTTTTTTCCAACTCCCGATTCGATGCCTATTGCGCCGGTCTTCAGGTCACGGCGCTCTCCTTGTTAATCAGTCATATGCCGCCTGTGTAAAAAGATGACCAGGATGCTTGGCTTCGTCTCACTTTGCTGTTAACGTATACGCCTCCAATATTACCCTGGCTTGTACGCAAAGATGACTCCCTTGCACTCGACACAAACTCCATCAGCTGAGGATGACAAATCTTCACAGTAGTCAGGAGAGAAGTAAAGTAAAAGGTGCAAAGTTGACATGTAAAAGACCGGCAAAAAAGAAAAATAAAGCAAATATGCAAAATCATTTTGACCAGCGCAGAGGACAGAGTGTCACGAGAGCTGCACCCCAAACAGCGAATTTTGGTGTTCTACCACGTGGTGTTCATAGAGGTTATTTGCATATTATCTGCCGATGGCTTCTTCACTAGCTTGAAACTTACGTAGTCAGGGTATTTTAGTCACGGCAATCAGAGGAAAAGGTCTGACAAGAACCACCAAGATTGCAGCAAGCATCGACACTGCTTCAAGTTGTTTTGTCTGATGCGCGCGTTCTCATCTGCGTTTTTTGTATCTAGAACGCTAGTATTTTATACGCGAAAAGCATTGCAAACGCACCTTTTCAAACGTGTTCCAATCTAATGGAGAGGAAAGGTTTAGTGCTCTGTAAACAAGAATAAAAATCATCAAAAGTGTTGAAAACAGGGGTGGTCTCTACCTACTCCTAAGGGCAATGGCACCCGTCGGATGTTCCCGTAATCATGGGAACGCTGCCAAGTAGATCGTACAAGCCTATAGAAGTGAGCTGAACGATATCAACTCGGCTGGGTGCCACTGTTTGCACCTTCAAAAGAATTTCCCCGCTTTTACGACCTACGCCAGAAAAATGCGACGACAGTAATATTAAGCGTCGGGAAGCTGATATCATTTTAAAGTAAGTATTTTGATGTACGCTTAGAATGATCACGTAAACACAAAGCGCTAAGAGGCGGGTCTGTACAAGACAAAGTTAAAACAACAAAAAAGATCCACTGCGTCAGAAAGGTAGGTTTTTCGCACCTTTTATCGCCTTCAAAGGCCGCTATAAAAATTGTAGAGGACCGACGGTCCGCTACGCAGGAGCATTGTCTGCTCCCATTTTAAGATGCTGTCCACAGGGGCACGCGCGCTCCGGTGAAGCTGGCGGTCATGTTTCAGCTGCCTCAATTCAAGCTCCCAATTTGGGGGTGATGTTGCCAGCAGAAGCTGTTTTACTCAGAAATGCAAGGCATCAGTGAATGTGTTTGTTTCGGAAGTTTGATCACTACAATCTTGATTTTTTTTTATTTATTCGAGTTTATGGTAACACCATTACATGGCTAGTTGTAAACCTTCATCGCCCCCGTGCAAAAAAAAAAAACATGCTCTTCTATCCATCACTATTTATTGCGTTTTCCTTCCCTTGGCCTAGTTGTTCAGCAATGGAAAGATAAAGCTTCATATTTATTGCGATTCTTCAGAGGGGCAAGGCGCAACGTAATTTTGCTGAAAACCAGTGGATAGTTGAAATTATTTGTCGCCGGGATTTTTACGGTCATCTGCAAGTTAGAAACTAAGCTAAACTTGACATTAAGATAAAGCATATAGTAAAATGAACGCCAACACGCTTCTACTTAGGTTGGTGAAGTGCACAGAAACTGCTATATCATGGGTTACCGCATAGAGGTAATGGCTGTACTTGCTACCTATATTCAGACAAGTAACACCAGCGCAATGGCGAGCCTTGTTTTTTTTTTCAGGTATTTGCGTCTGATTTTGCAAAGTTATCTGCGTAGTAAATGCGAGGAAATAAACAAATGAATTTCTTTAACCTTTACTTACTAAACCGCGCGCAGCTATTTTACTGCGACCTTTACAGGTTGAATTTCCCTGCAAAGCCCAAGCGATCAAGCGCATTCGTGTAAAGAAAAGATATGCGCGCCTAATACGGTATTTATTAAACGATTTAAATTAAGACCAAAAAATCGTCAGAGAGTGAAGAACCAATGTGCCCATCACAATAGCAAAAAAAAGCTCAGAATTAACGGTGAAATCACGGTTATTGCATTTGATTTGACCTGCCAAGACCGGATTTTTTCTGGTATTATAACACTAGGGGATTTTTTTTGTACCTTTGTTAGTGGGTTTTATTATATTTCGAGCAGTTACACCATTTTCCTGAGTATAATTTTAAAAGCCCTTTCCAGATTCAAAATCTTCCTGGCATCTGTATGTTTAAATTTACGCCTTTTAAATTTCCAGTACTATCAGAGTCCTTCAATGCAAAGCATTGAAGGACTCTGGTACTATGAAGCGCCGCTTAAAAACGTCCGCAGCGGAAGATTGACAAAAGTACGTTGCAGAAGAAAAAACTTCGATGAGAGGTGTTATTGAGGCCACATTATGATTACTCCGTGAAAAAAACGCAGCGATAATTTTATTATTCCTTGAATATTTTCTGCAGATTCATACAGAACACATTTACTGAAAAGCCGTCAAAGGTGTTAAACACCAATTGTGTCCCTATGCCTTAAGCCGAATCGATACAAGAAAGCCTCTTCGGGCACGCATCACACGCAAATAAGCTAGAGCTGTAAGGAACACAGAGTTAACCAAACGTCTCTCCATGCAAGTCGCTTGTATGGCTCTCTTGCGAGGATTCTTGTATTCGCTTATGTGGCAACAACAACACACAGAAATGTTTAAAACCTCAAAACCGTAATTTGTGCTTGCAAGTGACTAACATCAATAGTTGTGGTAATTAACAATGTTCGCGTGCAGTGGCAGGTTCCAAGTAGATTAGTATTGCGTCTTAAAGGAGTCATAAAGAGAAAACACAAGTTTGGTTCATTCGAAAGATTGCCTCGTTAGAACCATAACGACACCACTTATAACGCAAACTTCGCTCAAATAAGCGACATAATTAGGAAAAAAGGAAATGACCATGCGACCCACCGGCTCATTTTCCGCAACAGAACCTGTGATGTCACTTGGGAATGCTCTGCGATTGACGGAGGCCGGCAAAAGCAAACGCATGTTAGGCAGGGCTTACAGTTTGCATAGCGAGCTAAATGCCCGTGAAACATACTGCACATTCTTTTTATGACAAAGAACGGTGGAGTAAACGGTTGAAGGTTCGAACGAACACGCAAGCGTGTGCGCCAATGCGTACGAAACTAGGCGCCGGCTGAGCTCGACATCTCGCCGTCGCGCAGACGAATTTTCGGGTTCGAGGCTCTTCGGGGCCAACGAACCGCTCCAGCACGCACAGCCGCGACCTTGCTTCGTATCGTAATCCCTTCACAGGAGGTTGGCCGTCATATCGCCAACCAGCAAAGGTAAAAATAGAAACGAGGGGAGTAAGGAACAGCAAGAAGCGACGAGATAGTGCCAGTCGTCGCGTAAGTTTCGAATGGTGTTGGCTTGCTGCTGTCGTTACGAGCTCGTTTCCAGTTTACAACCACTGAAAACTTCAGTTTGTTCGAGTACTTTACAATGAAATTTCGTTGCTGCGTTTTGAAATGCCCATGTAGTACGGGCAAATCGTCAAGGGAGTGCAACATCCCCGCCGGTGAGGAGATCTCCTTTCATGTGCTGCCCAACGACGAACCTAGGCGAAGCAAGTGGCTACGTTTTGTGAACTTTGCAAACGGAGGAGAAAGAGAGCTAAAGGAAGTACGAGTGGGCTCGCTTCATTTCCGAGGAAGTGATTACGGCAGGGACCCTTACGTTAGCTCACTCCTGGGACATGCTGGCGCTCGTCGCCGACTTCGTCAAATCGCTCTGACCTTGGGGAAACAAATGCCGTAAACACCGCGCATTAACGCTCGTATCTTTCTGGTCGAAGCAGAGAGCTCGCGCGAACGGCTTTACATACACGACACCGGTTAACTGGCATAAGTGATACTGCTACTGAAATTGAAATATTATTAACCGTAATCAAAATACGGCACATACGTACGAGTCTATATTCGTCCGTCGCGACGGGGCTGACGAGGCAGCGGTGCCGACGGCTGGGCGTTCGTCTGTTGTGGCTATCGCGGAATGGTCGCTTTCCCGTCAACCGCGTATCCGACAACTCTTGCCTTTCGTGCACTTGGAAGCATTGAGCGTTTTAGTGGTGTGAGGTTGTTAAATGCAAGCCCGAGCTCCTCGGCGAGAGTTTTGTTCTCCGGATCAGGCGATTCCATGACTAGGGCTGCGGGTGCACTAGGTTTTACTAGTATTTTTAAAATGGCCGCCGTCTCGATCGACTCCCGCGTATATGGATTCGACATACTAAGTATCTGTTTCATGGACCGGCGCTATGACGCCATTGTACACGTCACGGAATGTTCAATTTTAGCGGGAGATTTAAAATTTGGCTTAAATTGCCTTATTTCTCAGTGAATAAAGCATCATTTGCTTCCGGGAAAGCGCTTGGGGTACTATGAAACACCTAATATTTCGAATAAAACAAACTTTTGTTTTCTCTTCATGGCTCCTTAAAGTTTTTCCAAATATTGCAGGTGCGTACGCCTATGAGGGTTAAAACTTTTGTAGTATACAGCTGACAAATGAACGATGTCACAACAGCTAC
The DNA here is from genome assembly GCF_048455015.1 of Haemaphysalis longicornis. Lineage (NCBI taxonomy): Eukaryota > Metazoa > Arthropoda > Arachnida > Ixodida > Ixodidae > Haemaphysalis > Haemaphysalis longicornis. Next base: position 155,543,013 of record NW_027526361.1, read on the forward strand.
CATGAGCTTAAGTCTACTCTTTATTTGAATTGTTCACAAATAAAATAGCTTGTACTTAATTCCCTGATACACCGCATCGATAGCAAGACATGAAACAGCGTACGTGAAAGAACTATCGTATAGGAATCAGAGTGTTTATAGACATTTATTTAATACCTGATTGAGAACCACTCATTTGCACGAGTCTTTACCCTGTAGTAATACACTAGGCTTAGTCAACAAAAATGTCATCTGCCAGTCTTTAACCTTATACAATCGCCATCGAACGTTATAAGTGCTGTGCTCTTGGACGTTGGTTTTAGGTCACGCGCGAAGAGGTCACCGCCCGGGGCCCGCTTTTTTGTGAGTGCACAATATCCCTTACTTTCAGTAAAGCAAGAACAGCCTAAAGAAATCACTTAAAGCGAGCGACATGCCGGCGCCACGACGATGGACCGAGGTCACAGAAGAAGCCCCTACAGAGCCAACAAAAGCGGCGTCTGAATGGCACAGAGGAACTGCTTTATATATTTGTATTTTTGTATTTCAGTTTCAGCAACTTTTCTAGGCCTCGCCTGTTCATACAATGGGTATTCTGAGCTTTTACAAAAGGAGGGCGCCGTTTATCTCTAAACATACTCACATTTCCGAATTCCCTTCTGTTCGTCTGCCTTTCGCAGTTCCATTAGCTCAATGAGTACAGTCACCACAGCCGCTGCATCGAAACATACTAGAGTGTTCTGGCCATTGTCCTCCAGCGCGTGACGTTTCTAAGGTTCCATCCTTTCAGAAATTATTCTGTAACGAGCTATGAATTGCGTATCCGCAAAAGAAAAGTGGGGCAGAAATACTAATTGATTTCAAATAAAGCTTCCTTTTTCGAGTATGGCATCAGGCTATCTTGTAGTGATTATATTGGAGAAAGGCACTGAAATTCTCATGCTGAACCCCAAGACGAGCAACATTAGACGGTACTTCTCGCAATGCCTATAATCTTCGTCACCATAAGAAAGAGAGAACCAACGGCCGTTTTTTCCAGTGTGGTATAGATTTTGTGGTAAATCTTTAGAGGGCATTTATAAACCTTGTAATTTTATTCTTAGTTCACACGACCAGCCGTGCTTGTAGCCCATCTTCACTGCTTAGCGAGCACTCACGCACTGGGTTACCCTTGTTGAAATGTGTCCATGTGTGTTAGCAATATAACATTTACCATTGCTATCATTGGCAATCCTTATATAAATGCTAAGACTATAATAATGGTGGACGTACGTAGCCGTGGAAACATGCTAACACTCGTGTGGTGACCTCTTCCTGTTTCCGGGTCACTGGATCGGCCCTGACGGCGATGCGTATATTCGGCGGCACGTGCGCGCTCTTGTTCTTTCACCACCACTCCGGCTACGATGCGGCAACGGTCGCATTGCGCCGCTGCTTGCGGCGTCGTTCGTCGTACTAATGTTCGAACCACTGAGACCGAGTTATCTTTGCATTTGTGACGTGCCAACTACGTCCGGAAGACTTGAGCATGGGGCGGTTGGCCACAAAAGTCCCCGACGCAAGGTTTCGCTGTGTAGCTTGGCACATATTGCCCACGGTCTCTCTTGCACAGGCGTAATTCGTGCTTTGGAGGGTTTTCTGCTCGTTGACAGGGATACAGCTTGCCCCCAACAATAGACATCTTTGCTGTAAAATTGTTAAAGACAACCAACATCAGAGGGTACACCTCGTAACTGTTATAATATTCATCAACATAAAAAAGAGACAACCGACGCCCATTTTGTCAAGTCTGTTATAAGTCTGTTATTGAGTTTGTGGTAAATGTTTCGAGAGTATTTAAGAATTTTGTGATTTGATCCTTATTTCACACAATCCTGCAGTGTTTTTAGCCTATCTTCACTTCTTAGCGACTAGTTCCACAGACGTAAGGCTAGCTGAGAGAAGCCTGGATGTGTACAAGTTCATTCTAGGCTTAGTTGTAGCTGGCCTATTTATAAGAACCTACAATAAAATGTATCAATATTGTAAACACTAGAGCATGAACAGTGGCGGCCCTCTCTGACCTGCTTCCCTAAGTGTTACCCTTGAAACCTAATAAATTACATATAAAAACGTCGGTAATATTTTCACACGGAAGTTGCGCACAAACTTCTATTAACAAACCAATTCATCAGCCGACAACATTGGCTCAAACAAACATGAAGCACAGAATTGATAAATAGATTGCAAAACCCAACCCTTTTTCGGTCCCCAATCAAAGTGCGTGACTAACATGAGCAGTATGGTTCAAGCATAACTAAAGTTTTGTATTCGGGTTTCCATATTATGTGCTCAACATTTCTCTCCTATGCTGAAGTCCTTCCCAAACCAACTAAAATTAAGTTTGAATGGTTTGGAAGAGGGTTGGATTAGCGTCTGCTCCTATTCTTTTGATGTGATACACTTTGTTAAACCATAAATGAATAAATGTCCCTCCTGGAAACAAAAAAATAAAGCAAAATTTTTGTACTCTTCATTAGCGTATGAACAAGGAAAAAGAAAGCTACGTACACTACTCGAAAACCATACAGCCATGGACCCTCCTCCACTACAAATCACCGCTCGTGATTATTTCATCAGTTTTCTTATTTACAAAGAGGGTCAGTACCAGAGAGACGGAGAACAAAACTACACTGCAAGCAGTGAACAGTGACCGAAGCTACAGAACTCCACTTACTCTCGGATAATTTGCTTTCCCCACACCGCTAAAAAGAAGCCTCGTAATGTTGGACATGTGTCCGCTTCTCTTATTCACACGCCATTCCGTGCGGCTGGCGGCTCCAGAGCTTATTTCTCGCAAAGAGGTAACAAAAAATAAAATCCCAACCACATCCCACATCACACAACCGTAGTAGCTCCTTGCGTCCAGCTCGCAATATCCGAGGGCACAGCCCGTCAGGCTGGAGTGATGGGGCAATTATCACCCTCATTCACGTTCGGCGGCAGCTCAGCATCTCACGCGCCTGTTTGTGCGCGCTGAGCACGCATCCTCTGCCTTCTCCCAACCGCTTTCTCCCCAGATGCTGCAAATCAATACGTTGCACGTGGTCGTGTTTTTTGCATTGCTTCGGGGATAGTGACTTTTATCGTTGCTTTCCCACCAAGCCACCTGCTACTTGCACCACGGCTGAGCATCGGGGTCGCATCAAAAGCTCGTCAAGACGGATGCAACAAAAATCGCTGTTTCTTTTCTTGCCTCTTCTCGTTTTGCGTGCCTGAATTGCCGATGGTCGTCTAAGAAAGGAGGATACGGCTGCCCGTCTTCAACGTGACACCAAACTATCTTTGCTTCGTCCGCCGCATCAGAGTTGAGCACTTCTTGAGAACAAAAAGAATGTTTTGGTAACTATAACTCTGTTGTTTGCATCTGCTAGGCCTATGCACCGCCGGTACGTGGATGAAAGTGCCCTCACGTAAGGGCTCAAAGTTTAGCCGTGGCCCCCTAAAAACTATATTGACGTGTTTTGCGACGGCGAAAGGAGTTTGCGTGGTACAGAGAATCACCCGCGGCGTACCCACTACTTGATTGCAACCGCGTGCTAAAGTTCAGTTGTCGAAAAGTGGCGCTTAAAAAAATCTCCGATGGGTTGCACAATATTGACGTGTTTTGGAGGGCAGGAGAAAAATATCTCTACAGAAAAATATACGCCTCAAATGGGTTTTCGTTGAAATCCATCAACCAGTTAATACTTTTATTTCGCTTGCTGAAAGAATATATAGTTATTGTATATTTACTTGTATTTGCATTGTATTATTTGTATTACGTTATACAAAAATTTATTTCCTGTTCCAAAAGCCATCTAAATGTTTCTCGGGCAACAGGATATTGCATACAGGGCTGGCGACACACCAGAACGAACAACTCACCGTACAGAAAACGCACAAAAAGAAGAGTTTATACGCAAAAAGCTCCTTATTTTATTACTTTCGATATATCTCCATTTATTCGCAATCATAATGCTTTTTATATGCGAAGCTTCAAAATTATTTTAACGAAGATTTAGCCGCAAGAACGCTTGAGGGTGAATTGTTTGTAAGTAGAAAAAAATACTTACTTCAATTCCGCGTTACCTTTTATCTAGCGTATTTTCTTTGTAAATGATGTGCGGTAAATATTTTCAGCCAGTTCACCTTTTGTTTATATCTTGAGTGCGCAGGAATTTATTTCAGAGGTAGTTTCGACTTGCCCGGATTGAACCGATAAAGAGAGCATGAAGTAATGAAGTATGGACCTCTTAATGATGGTGGGACAGGGCACAATTATGTGTGTAAACCAGAAAGAACGTTTGTTTAGGTGTAATAGAACTTTGAAGTGTCACGAATTATAGCTCGCCCACAGTTTAGTAGACCGCATAGTGCGCATAAGCTTTCTCCGCGAGCCTACCACTGCTCCCAAAGAAAACACTTCGGAGTTCACAGGCACAATGGAGCTCCGGAAGTTACATTTGGCTACGGGCGAGAGGCTGCCATCGGTTTCATTGCGTACGGGGAAATATATTCAAATGCTGCTATATTTGTTGCAACCAAAGAAGCCTTGGAAGGACAAAGGTTGCGATAGTCAATCAGGCGCCGTTCCCCATCTTCTTCCGCTTGGAATATCGTGGACAGTACGGCCATTCTCTCCGTCTTTACTCGGAGCCAGATGGGTGCATGTCGCGAATTGAGACGAAGATTAAAAAAACTAGCCCCTCCCCTAAAGAGAACACGGGTGCGTGCGAAGCTAGTCACCGGGCATTACGTATAAACCAAAACAAAACTCAAAACCCATAACCAACCCTTAACCAAACCCAAACTCATCCCCATTCAACCAAACGTAATACCGCATCAACATTGACCAAACGTCTGACCCATACCAAACCACACCCTACTGGACCCGCTGCATTAGCTTGACACGATCTTAAAAAACTCCCACCTCCCCTCGCGGGAACCCCTGTGTAGATGCGACGCATAGGCGGAGCGGCGAAGGGAACGCGTTTTATAGCGCACATAACGTTGAGGGGACTGCGTAAGCTGGTCCCAGTCGATGACGACGTTGGCGTACTTGTAAAGCGGCGTGGACTCTAGGTGTTTGAGCCAAGCGTGGATGTTGCTTCGCCGGAGAACGGCACACCGGTTATATGCGCAGCGCGCCCGAAGGAGAGGAAACCTCGGAAGAGAGAGTACTGCACATGCGCCGGCCCCAGCGCGTCTGCCGCGGCTATGACGCAACGTGCCGCGGCTATGACGCAACACAATCCAACACAATCCACTTTAATCCAATCCAATCCAAATCCAATCCAACCGAATCCAAGCCAAACCAAGCCAATCCAATCAAATCAAATCAAATCAAATCAAATCAAATCAAATCAAATCCAATCCAATGCCCCTCGCGAGAGAGTGTTCGTTATCGGAGAGGAGAGGGGGTGAGCGGCGGAGAGCGGCGGAGAGCGCAGCTCGCGCGGCGAAGAGAATGGCAGAGGGGTGGACAACGCCGACAACAACGACGACGACGCCGGAGGGACAAGGCGAGTGAATCAGATGCTCTGCATCTAAAAATACCTACACCACACACCAGACAACCAGTCAACAATCATCACACAAAGAATCAGCTCATCACATACAAATTTACTTCCGCCGGCTTGTGTGCTCTCATGCTATAATTATTGGCAACTTTCAAATCAGCCAATCATGTCTCGGCATGCAGCAGGGTCCTTCAACGGGCGCGTAGGTGCTACCAACGCTGAGCTAAACAGGGACATGTGTCTGCAGCGCGTCCACTTCAAATTAGCGGCTAATCTCCCTGCATGCAGTTCGGCCTAAAAAAGGCGGCCTCCGCGGCAACGACACAGCGCAAGGGTCACCTCCAATGCTTTGCATACGAATATCGTGTCCGAATAGCAAAGTGGGTAAGACGTGGGATTCATAACGCGAGGGAAACAGATTTTATTCCGCCCTCGGGAAGCGTTGTTTGCTTCACGTGTTTGATTTTTTGGAACTCCATAAAGAGCCTGCACGATAGAAGCAAGTCAATACAAGTTTCGCCTGAAAACGTTGCAATATTGATTATACCAATGGCCGCCACCGCCCCCGACAGCCGCCTTCAACCAGCGTCACTGATCCCATCGGTCGTCTGTTCTGGCAGGATCCGTCAATGCTACTTGGTATTTTTAGTGGCACCGGTGAACATGACATTGAAGACTGGTTGTCTTCAAACAAAACAGTGAACGTCCACAAGTGAGAAGTTAGCGTAAAGCCTAACAACGTGATTTATGTTTTAGACGTGGCTGATTTGTGGCACCAGAACACGAGGGGAGCATCTAAAAAAGGTTTGACTTCAAGAGCGTCTTCTCTGGGGTATTTAGCACACCAGTGTCGCAAAAACAACGCGTGATGTCACGGTTAGATGGAAGCGTGTGCCAGGACAATCCGTAAGACCGAGAAACAAAATAGAAGGAAGTGACGGAAACTTAGTGTAGCAGAAAAGAAGCCGGTGGAAGTTTTTCGCGCCAAAAGACGAACAAAGGCGAAAAAAAGGACGCAAATTCCTGCGACAACTTGTGAAGTCCCTCCAGGCTCTCGCCTTCAAAGCAGATAAACAGGTTTGAGTCCCTGAATATTTCTTCCACCAAATTCATAGGGAAGCCGGGAATTTTGGAACCAAGGTAGGTACCTAAACGTCCTTATTTCTTCCTATGTTTTGATACTGCTCGCTAAGTAAAGTGGTTTTTCGTAACTACTGAATGGAATATCTGATGTGCCAAGGTGCATTTGTGCAAAGTATAGCAAATTATACAATACTACATAACATTTATGCTCAAATTATTGATACATTCGGGACGTGGATACTGCAAGAACTGTGGAATATTTCAGCCGGTAAGAAGTCGTAATTTCAGCCTTTAAGAGATTGCTGCTGAGGCTGTAACCGCAAGGTCGGTGAAAACGTATCTCGGACGATCGCGCTCTACCAGTGCTGCCCTGGCCGCCAGAACGAGCGGCCTCCAACATCATCGAAAGTGTTTCAAATACATACACCACCCCATGTAAACGCTTAACCTTCTCAGTGCAACCTCAGACGACCTGGGGCACGCTGTAAAAGCTGAGTAGAACGCCCCGCCAGGCAGACGGCCTCGTGTAATTCCTCTACTAGTCTTTGCCACAATGCATGCCTGAAGAAGTAAACGTGCCTTCACTAGGCACTGTGAAAAAAGCCAGCAAGCAGTTTGTTGCATACATTTAGTTTTCCTTAAAAATCCGTGTAGAGAGAAGTTGCATGTCTTTGTTTCGTCGTGCCGTACGAATATAAATCGGTAATATTTTGGAACGAATTGATAAAACAGCGATGTCTGTACCTAACCCACCATGAATAAATATCACTAGGTGAAGCAAGGAGGTGTGCCCTTTTGCCTGCTACAAAAGATAAAATATATCCGTTGATCATAAGCATTCTCGGGATTAGTTGTGGCAATACGCAGAATTCCAACTCCTTCACAATAACCGTTAAATGTATGGATACACAAAATGTGTAGAACAATCGTATTAGGGGCGAAGCTCCTTAAGTCAAGGGTCTGTCCAACCCTTGTGTCTAGTGGTACGTGACCACCGCATGCTTTCGGAGATGTCGCAAAGTGGGTCGCGTTGCACGCGCAAGAACCGGCTGCAACCGGCAGCGCAAACTCGGCACCGGGAGCGCGAGCTTGTCTGTGTTCGCTAACGGAGGCGCGAGCGCACGTGCACTGCGAGGGGGAGATCACGCAAGAGATCACGCCACGAACGCAGGCAGTCGTTCTCGGAGATCGAACGAGAAGCAAGGACCTTTGCTCGTTTCCTCTCGTCTTGTTCGGGCACAAGTTTGCCCTAAATAAAAGTTATTTCTTTACCGTTGTGTCCCATCCTACGTGACAAATTGTGGTGGAGGTGCGGGGTAGTCCTCGATGGCGCGGGGTCTTTCACCAGGTCTGGGCCTGGGAGCATTGACTCCGAAAATAAAAGTTGATTTGTACAATGTACGCACCCAGTCTTACGTCTTTCTTAATGATGTAATGGGCGAACTTTCACGGGAGAGTTACGGTAACCGATGATCTCCCCCTCTCTAGCTTCGCCCCACTTATCATCGTTCATTCCGTGGATATGGCGTGATTTTTTTTTCGAAACGCCGTTCGCAGGTTTCATTCCATCCTGAAATGTTTTGCGGACCCCCATTCGTACGGATAACAAAATTCAGTGCCATTAACAGTCCCATTAACGAGTCGTCTAATGGGCCAATTGTCATACATTTTTTTCGGGATACTTTTGGCGAAACAACACCTACAGGCGTTCTTGTAACAACACTCCCTCCGTAGATGACCGTGTACTGACAGGAGGTGGTAACTCTGTAACATTTAAAAACTTTACTGTGAGCTAACTAGGGGCGACTAGTAACTTAAACTAGATGGAATAGTAGAGTCGTCTTATCGGGTAATTTTGGCATAATTTATGTCAGGATATTGTCACCAACACAAGAATTAGGGGTGTTTTACTGTAACCACGGTCCCTCCGTAGATGGCCACGCTTTATTGTGCAGCACAGCATGTGTCAAGGCGGCAAGTTCAGGGCAGTTATTTGTTATAATAGGCTGTGTCGCCATTATGCCCTCAGTGCTACCACCCAACGGAGTTCAAATTTTCCGCCTTCGCAGTTCCCGCGCACCCCTTGCCTGAAACTGCGCCAGTGGGAGTTCTGTTTTCTTTGTGCTTGCTTTTCCTCCCACACGGGGCGGCGTTGCACTGCGATGCGATGCGATGAGGCTTTGAAGGGGAGGGGGGGGGAGGTAGGAGGAAAGGGCCCGAAACTGTCTGGCGAAGGGTGCCGACACCTGCCAATTTTGTTTTGCTTACTATCCTAAAAACAAACCTCACGAGCGTTCCTTACTAAATGAACGCGCGTGCTGCCCGTTAATGACGTATATTTTCCCTCAAATGTACCTGCAGTTTTCTTTGCGCTAAACAACGGCTAGATGTCTGACAAGCGCCAGCGGTTCACAAGTTTCGAACGCTTATGAGTATATAAACCACTTGGCGTTTTAAGCCCCTGAGTTACGCCGCGACCGCAGCGGCTACGACGGAACGCCCTGTGTGGGGCTCTGCTGTGGTCCAGCGAGCGAGCTACGACGACAAGGTGAGCTCCTAAAGTGCTCTGCACTTAAAAAACTGAGTTCCCTTCCACTCTGTGAAGAAGGATGACCTGCAAAGCTGGAGGCAGTCCAAGGTAAATATAAATGGTAGCGAAGGTTCGGGCAAAAAGCGGTTCAGAACCTATTGCCAGCGACATCAGCATGGGGGCTTATGGGAGCCAGGGAGTGGCGATTGAAGCGCGACTAGGTGAGGAGGGAACAAACACTAGTAACAAAAAACCAAGTTTTGTTCAACAATAAAACAACAATTATATTTTACGAACTATAATTATTTCTGAATCACATTTATTTAGGCACAGTGTATAAATAATTTATGAAACTGCCGTTCATTCTCAAAAACCTTTTTTGTAGCGCCCTCTGAAGAATGGCATATGTCATTGCTTTGTGATGCAGTCCTTGTAGTGATCGGAAAGGCGCTCCTAAAGTTCGTCTGCTAGGAAACGCCCCTCGCGTGTTTTGGTGGTGCGCATTTGCATTCGTTTTTCCTTGTTAATTTGGTGTGCACTTAATTTTTGCTGTGCGTGGAGTTGCGAGGTGCGTTGTATCGTCGGTGAACACGTGTAGTACTGTGCCCGGCAGGCACGGTGAACTACGGGACGATGCTGCCAACGGTTGGAGCGGAGCGCTTTCGTCGGTACCTACAGAAACGATGTGCTGTACAAGTTGCAACAGCAACTCCCGTCCACCTGGCGTTTTACTGCACCATTTTCCTCTCATTTCCACAGGTAACGCGAAACTATTGTACTGTTAATATGTGCACGGGGGTTGTGTAAGGGGACGTGGTGGTGCTTCGAAAAAAAATGGGTCTAAAGCTTTGTTATGTCACAGTTACCCCTTGATTTCACCTCAGGCTGGCTCAGAGCAAGTTGTGTCAATTATTCTAGGACTTCTCGGCGTAGTACCACTCGAATTTAAACGAGTCGCTTTAATTGTCTATCTCAGTGTCTTCTCTATTGCATTACAACGCTTGTAGTGCTCGTTGCTTCCCGCACTTGTATGCGCAAGCATTATTTCCATCGCAGTAGTGTTGTGCTGCTCCGTGCTGCGCTGCTGCCAGATCTTTCCTGCTATGTGCTTTTACATACTGCCGTCGCTTTCGTTTGCATTGATCCATTTTTCCTCTTTTTACTTATCTGTTGCGACACTTGCCTAATAATGCAACCAGGAAATTGCAGGCGTGAATGCTGAGTGAACTTCTGTAGAAACCCACGTCTACTTGATAAGACGCCGGGACAGCTGCGGTGTGCTCACTGACTTTCGTGAATCGGCATTCCTGCGGCCCGATTTTCTACGTCAAAATGCAGTGCCTAGTTCTTTTCTCTTGTTTCGAAGTAGTTCTGCTGTTGACGCTTTCATTGCTCATAATGGTATGTGTTACGGGTAAAGTCAATTTTTCGGCGCGTAAGGAAAATCATAATGCATGTAGTGCCCACGAACATTTTGTACTTATTGTATACGTGCTCATTTTGTGCAGTGTGGTAAATTTGTTTTATGTTAATCCTGGAATAAAATTCAAATGTCTTGATTATAGCATGTTTTTGCGTTTTTTCTTCTCTTAGAACAGAAGTACACAAACTGAGCAAGCATTATATAACCTTGATCTATACTAAAGGCACGCACGCCTACCTGCGTATGTGCGACGCAATTAAACTTAGCAGTGGCGTTGGTAGAAATTGGTATCGGAGTAAGGAGTGAGTGGGCACGTTTTTTATATAAAAGGGGGGCCGGGGAGAGTGGTCAAGTGTCATTTTGGGCTCTGTATCCCAAGGAAGAAAAAAAATTCCGGTCGGGGGGGGGGGGGGGGGGGGGGGTGTACGTTTGCCACCCGCTGCAATCAAAATAAACAACTGATTGCTTTTATACAGCAGTGGAAGGCATGATTACAGAATAAAGGTTCAGAGAAGATGCAAGATGCTTTTATAAACACCGAGGCGAATAATACGACAGTATGCTAAAGTGCGTTTCTCTAGTCACGAGTATAAGCTGGCGTTGACTTGAAGCACACACGCCAAGGGCTCGCCAACTTGCGTCAGATGGCAATGACATGAGCCCTCAGCGATCAAAGTTCTGCTACGGCTATTTTGAAGTCAAATTTTCCCGCTAATGCCACCAAAATGACGTCACTTTCTGACCGGATCTTGCGTCACATCCTGTTTATTTTTTGTTCCGCCGGAAGTGTTCCCTCCTCACACAGATGGCGCTAAGCCCCATGAGCAGCTTAAGAGCCGCCATTTTCTGAACGTATGGGCTTCTATGGAAGCTTCGCTACCAGTTATATTTACCTTGGGCAGTCCACGGAGTGTACAAAACAAAACACGTTTACTGTAAGTTGCAATGCAGCATATTTCCTAGCCAAATAGCTGAATACACCTCTGACGAATAAAAGCTTTGTTCTTGCAGATAAACATGGAACTGGCTGTGTCCTTCCCGCGTCCTAAGCATCTCTTTTTGTGCAAGGCTATGTTTAGACTACGGACGTAAAAGTCATATCGAGATCTATGAAAGTAAAATTGGGCCGGCTTCAGACTGTAGCCGCAACTATCGTAATAACTTACGTCATTTCATGTCTCAGCCAACCGAACTGCGTGACATGGCATCTTTTTTACGTCCACAGATCACGATACGGTTTCTGCGTGGGTAATCTGAACATAGTCTAACACACAAACCCAATCCGCTCTACCACTACGGACTCCGGACAGGTCCCACTGGACCGTTTAACGTCCGCGTTTTAATCCCGCACCAGCACAACGGACATGCCATCCCTTGGTACGGGAATGAAACCTATAGCTGCGCGTGCACGCCTCCTCTTCTCCCTCCCACTATTCTCCACAACAAGCCTGCGCACGCATAAACCCGCAAACGGTCACAGACGTGTGCTTAGAAGTGACAGACACCGTCGAAAATATCCCCTGAAAGCCCACTGAAGAAGTGATATTGGGTTACGCCGGCATTCCAAGCGGGAATTTGCGTTCATCCGGGAGGGATTCGCCGGTACTTGACGAGCTGAACTTGAGGCGGTAACGGTGGTGCCAGCAGCTTTCCCCTGTTTTCGCACCCATTCGCGCGTGTGTTGGGGCCAACACTTCGATCCGTGCTGTTCTTCCTCCAAACGAACAGCATGCATCCGTCCCAAAACAATTTAAAACCAGGAAGCCCTTGAGCTCTATTCTCGAGTACAAACATGTGGCTGTCTGTTTTCCTCCCCCTCGTATGCATCTTACTGTATGTGTAAGATGCCTGTATAGCAGATGAACCCACCTCCGAACGACACAGCCGACTAACCACATTGAGCCATGTAATTTCGACATATAAATACCAGCAAAACCGGAATGAAATCGGTAGTGGCATGGTGCCTCACTGTGCGTGCACGCCCCCCTTTTTCTACCCGCAAACCGTGCACGAATAAACCGGCAACCGGTGATGGCGCATACTTGATTGTGAAAGGCACGGGTGAAAATGTCAATCGGAAGGCCTTCCAACCTGAAAAAGAAATATGGGCTTAAGCCGCTGTTCCAACTGGGGAAGTTTTTGTTCTACCGGGAAAGATTCGCAGCTACTTGGCGAAGTTACTTTGAATGGAAACGGTGACGGCAAGTTTCCTCCGTTTTTAGTGGAAGCTCTTGGGCAGCCGTTACCTGGGCTTCGTGCACGGAGCAAGAATAAAATAGGAGGGGAAAGTACGCTTCCTGGGGCAGCGTGATAACGTCACAAGCACTTGGCCAGCGTCAAGTTTCAGGCATCTAGCGGCAAGCGAAGGAACTACGTGGTCATCGTCACGGCCGGCGCGCGTTCTGTTCGTGCTCGCCCTGTCCAACCCGGCCGCGGCATCGCGTCGGCATTTCGCCGAGCCGCCGAAACATTCCGTGGCCGAAGCGAGTGTGTGTGCGCTCCTGTGCGCTTCCGTTGGCTTAAGAGCCCCCTTTCGCGATTAATTTTCTGTCAACCTTAAACCGGCCGGTACGAGTGAATAAAAGGGGCATTTGTTTTAATGCGTAAGCAATCTTGTGCGAGAATCAAGCCCAAAATACAAACCTGCAAACGCAAAAAAATCGTGAAAACACCGACTGTGCAACAACCTATATTGTGAAAAATCCCACAATTGATGATGTTAGTTTCAGTAACTGTAAGGGTGTAAATGTATATTATTGGTCGAAAGGAAAACAATTTAAAATTAGGGAAAGCACCGCATCTATGCTCACGAGTTACTGGGCAGTTCACAGATTCTTTATATAATTTCGGATCGATGGGTGGTGTATAATTTCCTGTTAATGGTTTTCTGACCGCGGCTAGCGTTATACATCACTATAAGCCCATCGAACGTTTGTAGTCTAATGGATGTGGACAGAGTTGTCTGTGCACTTTGTGAATGAGCGGGGCATACGTTAGGTGTACGGTGAGCGTTGTCAGGCTCAGGTTGCTTTAGAAGTGAATAGCCCCACATTTTGGCGTCATAAAAGCACATTTTAAAAAGGACACAGTGCAACGCTGTTTCTGTAAAAAGTGAATTCATTGAACCTCACCACAGCACCGAACTTAACACATCTGCTTCAGTGCGCTGAAAATAGTTCTATATAGGACGTGAACCTGCGTAACTGTGGGGAAATAAATATTTATCCGAAGTATATAAGCAAGCGTTGTTTGTAGAAACATTCCACTACACGTCACCTAAACCTGCATACTCTGAATGAAACAAATATGAAACAGAATCATAAACAAGTACGACCAGAGAGATCAGAGCATGCACACGGCACACTCATTTCGTGCAGAGCCTTGATTGTTTCTTTTGTTAGTGTGACGGCTTCCGAGAGTGCCTGGCTTCATTGAGACAGTGTTGTCGCATGCGCATAGCGATGTAATACCTGAATATCTTGGCTATAGCCTCATTCTTGTGCTCATCGCATGGGAAGGTGAGAGGAAAATTGTCCACAACGTGGTCAATCGTAGACCAAAAGATGTCACAGTAATTTCTGTTTGCTGAAAAATAGCCTTCAGCGCAGCGAAGCATCTCGTAAAGGAGCGTGTTGGGGTGCGTGAGGCCTCCTCGCGTTTTGGAGAGTGTAAGAGACGCCTCCTGCCTTGTCGCAGTTGCCACAGAAAGGGACTGCCTGCACTTTGTGCACGGCAGCAGTTTTGTCATCTTGCGACATAAAAATCCGGTTACATAGTACAAGATGGCGTCAACCACTTCGGTGCTGTCACACCCCTCTGCTATGACGTCGTCGCAATCCAATTCTTCTGTGTCGGTCAGGCCATCTAGCTTTGCCTTAAGCTGGTTCAAAATCGTCTCGTCAGATTTCTTGCTACTGAATGTGGCTCTAAACGCAGCTAAATCCAGCAGTGGCCTCTCTTGTCGTGCATCGCAGTTCCAGAATTTAGGCGGCTCTAGGAGGCCGTACACGGCGAGCATTCTGTACAGTTAAAGAAACGTCGGCATATCAGGGTGGTCGTTGTCACCTCCTGCTTGGCGGGATTTTCCAAAAAATCGTTCGACGGGATCCTGAATAAATTTTGCTGTAGGAACATATTTGAGCCCGTATTCTGTCAGCAGATGTTCTGTCAGATCCAATGTAGACAAGATGGTTGCCCTAAGGCCTTCGGCGGTTGATGGAGTAAGAAACATGTCCTTGATGATATCTCCAGACAACAGTTCCCGTTCCAATTCATCAAGCCACTTAAGGGATTTGATCATTCCAGAAATGTCCTTGCGTCCTTTGCGCACAGCTTCGCTAGGATGACACCTGTTCATTGCGTCAAATAGGTCATTCATGTGTTCAGTAAACGCGATGGTGCCCGCGGCCTCCGCCCCATTGAACACGTTGCGCTGTGTGTAGTACTTGACTGCCGAAGCCATAGACCGACTGAACACTTGAGTTGCAAGTTTGACTCGCATTAGGTCCATGTTTGAGGGGTTTACATGGCGGTTTGTTATTTTGGGACATACCTTCAAGCCACCTGCATTCTTCAGGTGTTCTTTGTAGACCGAAACGTAAAACCACCATTTCACCCACTCGCCTTTTACTTTGAGCAGGCGCTGTCTCAGTAGTCTATTCCTAATGCACTTAAAGAGGTGCGGTACATCTGAGAACACGTACACCTTTCTGTCTTCAGAAATCGGGTATTCAAAGAAGTGCTTTGTTGCGCCAAGTTTACCGCTGACACCAAGACAGGTCCACATCTTCCTGTTGGTACTTGCTCCATCGCAAACGATGCCGTCAACGATCGCTCCTGCCTCTTCTAACATGACAATAGCCTGCAGCACCAACTGGCTCAGCACCGTTCCTTTTGTGGCCCCTCTTGATGCGAATACTCCAATTGGTTGGGCGTAGTTTTCCCCGAAGGGGCAAAACATAAACACGAGAGCGTGGTTGGCCAAGGCAGATGTTTCGCCATTACCATTACCGTTGTCGACGAACCCAATGTAGGTTAGCGTTCTCGACTCAACACATTTTCTTTCTCGTACTTGAATCTCGTCGAAGAGAAGCATACCATGCTTTTGGAACTCGGATCTTGCTTCGAGCTTCTTTTTTAGGGCTAAAAAAAACTCGGCATCAAAACCACACTTCATCCCTACGGCAGAAACGTACTTTCTCACCGTCTTCACACACGGTAAGGGTAGTATGTTACTGCCCCGAAGAAATCGGTAGGCGGCCGGCGAACGAATCTGCAAAAGAAGACACAGTAGC
Source organism: Haemaphysalis longicornis (assembly GCF_048455015.1). NCBI lineage: Eukaryota > Metazoa > Arthropoda > Arachnida > Ixodida > Ixodidae > Haemaphysalis > Haemaphysalis longicornis. Next base: position 155,558,862 of record NW_027526361.1, read on the forward strand.
AGCCAGTTGTCTCTATAGCGCCTGGCCTGTTTTGACGTTGCCTTCGCAGCCGCTACGCATTCCGTCAAAAGCACGATTTGCGCTTCCGGCAGCTCCGCTTTCTTCGCCAAGCCTTCTAGGTCGCTATCTCTCAGGTCATTCAATCGCTCTTTGCATTTGCGGAGCTCACTTGTCAGTGCATCCTTTCTGTTTTGCAACCTCTGCTTTGAGTGATAGCAGGCAAGGCGCTGCTTTCGCAAAGCCTCAAATTTCGCTTTTCTCAAAGAACTTGCCATTACACGTATTCTTGCTGGCTTGACGCGCTTTTCTTTTCGCGCCTTGTGAACACGCAGAGTGTTGTCCACAGATTGGCATGATAGGCATTGGATTTCAGAAGCTCCAAGAAGCAAGGAACAAGTTTTGTGCCTCCAAACATCCAACCTGTAAACTGCAGCGCATTCTAATTGTATGCCAGGAAACTTCTTCCCTTCTGGTCTACCGCTGCATACAGCACATTCATGGAAAGCGGCAAGCATCCATGCTATGTTTAGCTGCTCAGAGATGTGGGAGTGCAACGGGTTGATCTTGCTGCCAACTTCGCGTTCTAAAATGTATTGGCTCACCTTCAGCTGTCCTGCATGCACTGTCACCTGTAAGCTTTTAAACATAAAAGCTGGTGATGCTGGCCACGGCTTTCTCAGTTCTGCGAAACAAACACTTTCGATTCCTTCCATGCTGATTTCATGCCGATTCCACGCTGAACTAGGCAATTTGACGGCCCCCTCCTTCATATATTGACGAAGCGACAAGCATTGCTCAGGTGGCTTGCTGTCAATCGACGCGGGCATTCGACTGCTGCATTCTTTTTCTTCAGGGCCGAGTGGCCCACCAGGGTTAGTGTTACTGGCATCCGCGCGAGACTCATCGGCTGAATAGGAATCGGTGCGGTTTCCGCCTAATGCAGAATGTGCGGACGTCGTGCAAGCCCCGCTGAAGCTACGTCCACTTGCAGGCCACTGCTGGCAGCGCTGGTGCTTCCTGAAGCAGATGTTGTTGGCTGGTCGTGCATACTTGATTTCGTGGTCTTGGTGTTCCGATAAGAGTCACCTGCTGACGGTCCCCGATGAGGTCGTTTCTTTTTCGGTGCAGGTGGACAAAAAAGACGCCTGCGCGGAACAGCCTCTGGAAGTAGTTTCGGTCTTTTCGGGTGGTCTAGCAGTACTTCCCCGCCTAGGTCACCATAGTACTTGTCCCGCTTTATCATGTCGCTGGCGAAGTGCTTCTCGCAGATGTAGTGCTTGGATGTCAGCTTCCGGTCGCCTCCAATGGCCGTGGCCCATGCCTCCAATTGTTGCGGATCATCGGGTGCCTTGAAGGTGCTCACCGTCTCTTTGCACCCCTTGTGCCCACTCTTACAGTTTTTGACGAAGCACCTGTGTCTCATTTTTCTACACTTTGTAGATGGTCATAAACCTTGCAGCCGGTCAACGGAATTCGGAAAACACTGTGAAAAGAGAGATCACTTTTGCACAAAACAAGCTGTTACATTTGAGGCGTAAGACTGTAGGCGCGTTTCGTGTGCTCCGATTCCAGGCTGATTTATGCTCCTATTTTTCGGGGCTCCCTCGAGCGGCGGCACGGCCTTATCTCGCGTGCGATGCGCTCGCAGCGAGTTGAGTGCACCGGCCAATTTATTGGTTATGCGACAGTGCACTGAAAAGTGCCAGCATCACCGACGTTGCGGGACGATGACGCGCGCTCGCGCGCGCGCGCACTACGCCCGAGATAAACGCGTGTTCTATGCCCGCGTTGCCCGCGTCGCGCAGCAGCTCGAGCGCATGGCGATTCACGCCTTGTGGCGAATGCTGAAGACAACAGTATTGCTTCACGGCCGGGCTGGAGGAGTGGCGGGCGGGCACGCTCGCTGCTCCTCCAGTCCTGCCGTGATTGCTTTTAAAACATTCAACCAGGTGCCGCAGTAAAATTGTTCGCCGCCGCAGCTGCGGAGCTCCGTAGGTCGCCGTAGTTATCATTGTGACATTATCTCGTCGCTCCATCGTGCCGGCCGCAATGGGCGTTTCTTCTCCTATGTATTCTTGCTCTGTGGCTTCGGGGGAGTGGCGTCTGTTTATGTCCCCGGAATCAAGTGAGCGAACGCAGCAGCGACGAAAGAAAGAAAACGGAGAGGAGCGTCTAGCGAAGGGGGAAGTGGAGTACGACACGTGCGGCTACAGCGTCATCTCTCCAACTGCCTTTCTCTCACACGTTTAAAGTGTCGCCACCAAGGAGTGCCCTCCCCCTGACACTTTCCCCTGACGCTGTTTCATTCTCCGCTAATCCAAACCTTGTGACGTTTGCGCGGGAGGTTGCAACACGATATCCAAAAACACTCACGTTGCTCTCTTTTCCGGGGCGAATCCGAACCACGTGACAATTGCGCGGGAGGTTCACAAAATTCCCCCGCATTTCCCCGAGGGGGAGAATGTGAAAGTGCGAATGAACGGTTGTCGGCCCGCTTGCGGCGCTTGCGCTCGGCCCCCGCAGCCCACCGCCTCGCCGCCTTCTCTTCCATCTCTTCCATCGGGTTTGTAGTATCACGTGTACACCACGCAGTTATCAAGCCGCTATAACGCCGCTGAGTCGCCAACGCACGCCGCTGACGACGTAGTTTGAATGCGTTAAAGATATAAGGCACGTCACTAACACTGATATCAGCGTCGCGTCCGTGGCTTGGTCGGTAGAGCGTCGCGCTGCGGCCGCAAAGTCCTCGGATCGAAACCTAGCGCCGGATGCTGTTTCTTTTTTAAATATAGAGGAGCACTGCGGACGCCGCCGCCGCCGCCGCCGCCGCCGGCGGTGGATGGTTTGGGGTCGCTTATAAAGTGCATTCGCACTTAAAACGATTTGCGACATGTTGGCAGGCGGCGGCGGCGCACTGCGACGTAGCAGCAGAGTAGCGCAAGCCGCCGCAGCACGTGCGCTGGTCACACGAACAATTCCTCAGGCGTTGCAAAAATGCGCCGCGACAGAGAACTGTGCGCACAAATTTAATATTAAAAAGGGTAGTATTCGTCAGTGCATTTTTTTACGCCTCTCTATGCTTCTGTTTATTTTTCGCAATAATCCGATAACCGCATACTGCCGTTAGCTGCCGACTGCGCAACTTGCCAAAAGGACATCGGTGGAGGCGAGGGGAAAGTACTTGTGAAATTGGTTTCAGCGGTTGTAAGGAGGGGCCCCGGAGCGCCGCCAAGTAAATCGATGACACCGGAAGTAAAACATGTGGGGTTAGACATGTACTGGTTTGCAGTAAAACGTATCTCATGTAACCAGTTATATACGCAACTTCTCTAGTAAGACAACCATATCATCTCTTATCGAAATTGACTTGGCTCATGCATGTGGCCCTGCTTTTGATAGTCTCATAAGCTTCGGCGATTTCCCTGGTTTGATGGCATTTGCATCTCATCCTCGTGACTGCCCGATTAAACTACGGAGTGCAGCGGCACTCTTTGCAGTGGCAGAACAAATTCGAAGATGGTACGCCCTTTAGAGACGCGGCATGTTCCCATAAGTGGAAGTTTAGGTATCGTACAATATTTCCGATGTGCTTGCCGTCACATGGATGCAGGGGTATGAAGTACACAACTCAACAAACGCAGTTGGCGAAATGTTTTTCGTGCTTTTAGGAGCACTTTTCCCCACCACTAGCGGCTGCTCCTTCCTGCAATCTTCGGGCAATAGTGGCGCACACACTTCCCAGTTTCTTGCCTCAACGGAAGACGACATAACGTCATACTTGCTGGCAACCTGTTTCCTGCGGTGCGAAAGAGAATTCCAATATGGAATAACAGCGATTTTCCCTCGCCTATCTTAAAGCTCTGCCGCGGCATTCTGGCCAGTCTTTTCGTCTTACTTCAATCGATTCAACAAGCATTGTGACAGGAAAGCAAGGTCCAAGCACGGGAAACCTGCCGCTTCCAATCTGGCAATAGTACGCGAAAAATGTTCGTTTATAACATGAGCAAAGGACTTCTTTAGCGTTGGCCACTAAGTCGCGAACCCGTTGCTAACAATCTTGGAATGTGGATAATAAAACTTTATCCCTGGTTTCACTGGTCGGAGGAATATGACAAGCACCTATAATCCTTGTGAGGCTGGAGAGAAAAGACTAGGAATTGTAGCACATCATTTCGTAGAATTTCAGACGTGCCCCTTTGTTCGAACTATTTGAACGCCTCAGTCATAGAGCGGGTAAAAAGAGCAAGTTCCAGGAATACGAAAGAGTCATTCATTTATCTAAAGACATGTCGTGCAAGCGCGTCGAAGTCTAGTTCTGACGCTCTGTCATTTTTTTCTTAAAAAAATGTCACTAAGTGTTGGAGCCACCCTACACCGGATACCTAACACACACGTCTGCACAAAAGAACCTTTCCCAAAAGAAACAACCGTGGAGCACAAACAAAACCATAATATATCTAAAAAGCTCTCCATGAGAATGCCAGCATTGCTTCTGAACGAAACTTCGTCGTTGTCATCAACAATAGTAGTTCTAACGCAAGTCATTGGGTGCTCGTTCGGCAATGAATAGAACAAGTCCTCTATGTCCACAACAAACGCGTAACACGTTGCTGTGTTTCGCTCGGTCAATAAAGTCACCACCTCCCCTTAGTTATGTACACGGAAATGGTCAACAATTGTCAGTGCTGCCATATGCTTTCGCAAAAAACTCGACACGGCATGGTGCCATGAATCGCGCTCGGTTACTGTGGCTCGTACAGGCATTCCAGCCTTGTGAGTTTTTGCTGGGAAAAAAAAATATGGAGCTCAAGGCCTTCGAACGATTTCGTTCCAGAATGCAAGCGTTCGAGATTTAAAACCGTAAGGAGGGCAAGGGCGCGATTCCTAATACGCCCAAAAATAACATGCTTGAGATAGCGCGGATACCTCCGCTTCCGCAGTTCGCGAGCGCGAGTTAGAGACCGACGCGGGTCTGCTATCATCGCCACCACTGCGGCCGATTGCTCGCTCAGCAACACTTGAAAATGCTGGGAGCAGAGGTAAACAAATGCACTAAGCACTGGCAGGGGGAGAGGAACACGTTGCAGCTCACTACAAGACACTGGGAGGAGAACATGTTTAAGAAGGAAAAGCAGATCTAAGATTATAAATGTTGCTAGCCAAGAATGGATGGTTAAAAATAGATATTAACTTTGTGTACCCTCTCAATTAGCACGCCGTTTGTCGTGCACAAGCTCGTTCAGACTAGAGATGCATACTCAAGTTAAGGGTGACACATACCTGTGTAGAACTTGAGATGAGAATTCAAATTCTTGAAATGCTTTAGATATGCGAAACACGACGCCAAGTTATAGGGGAATTCTGGGAATAATAACCTTGATATGCGTGCAGAAGATCATTTTGCGGCCAAAAGTGACATCTAGGGCATTATCTTCTAGCCCACATGGCAGTTATTTATAAGACTAAGATGTCAGTTTTTTGTAGATTGTATTTGTTATATATATATATATATATATATATATATATATATATATATATATATATATATATAGGGAGTAGTAGAACTTTGAAGATGGTAGGGAACACAAGAAAGAGACGAAAAAGTTCGAACAAGGTAAAAGCACGATTGTGGCCTACGTTTCAGCAGAGTTCCTCAGGGCAATCTCTCGCCTGGCAGGAACGGTTTATATAGGGGTAGGACCTCAGGTGAAAGGAGAGGGAAAGATGGAAGGTAAATTGAGCAAGCTGATTGGTTGCTTCCAGCGGTTCTGGGAACCTTTCCGCATGCACCTGCAGCGCTTCAACAAACACCCTCTCATCTGTTCTCTCCAAAAAATCCCGGAATTAACCCCTCCCCCCTCCGCCTGACTTTCCTGTGACTTACCTCGCAGCTCAAACTATACAACCTTCTTTCCCCCTCAACATCTCCCCCGATATACTCCCTAACCAATCAGCTTGCTCAATTTCTCTTCCATCTTTCCCTCTCTTTTCACCTGGGGTCCTACCCCTATATAAACCGTGCCTGCCAGGCGAGAGATTGCCCTGACGAAAGCAAGTTCTGTTTGCTGAAACGTAGGCCACAATTGTGCTTTTTTACCTTGTTCGAAGTTTTTCTTCTCTTATATATATATATATATATATATATATATATATATATATATATATATATATATATATATATATATATATATATATATATAGATATATATATATATATATATATATATATATATATATATATATATATATATATATATATATATAACATTGTATAGTGTATGTACCCCCTGGTCTGTTTGATTGTATTGTTTCCAGCGTCTTACCGCCTGTCGCTCTCATAACTAAGAAGAAGGCGTGGGTTTTCGACACTTTCTTTTGTATACCACCCACAACTATCTTTTGTGATCGCAGAAGCTTATCGCCTGTCGTCAGTAGAATTACTATTCGTCCTTGATCGCCAATGTTCTATATCTGATTGGACGGTTTCAGACTGAACTCACGGAAAGATTAATGCTCGCCGGGCAAATACCGCGGCATTTGAATCGCCGACACTCGCCTGCACATGTCACTTTGCAGACTGCTCCTTCGCCGCTGAGTATTCTTTGAGATATTAGTGAGTTTTAGCTGACCGTTTTTAACGGTCCGATAGGAAGCGGGAGCGCTATTGCGCATGCGTGCCACACTTGGCCACGAACGGCATTGCCTCCGGTTGCGATGAGTGGGCCGCCTATAGCGGAGCGGACCGTCGAAAACGGTCAGCTAAACTATCTATTAGCGTAGCACAAGTTTGCTCCAATCGACGCAATTATTTGAAGGAACCTGCGCTGTCCTTGGCTGCTGGACATATTGCAGGCGTGCTGGAAACATGAACCTGATGCCATCGGCAAGTCGCAAAGAAAGTCCATCCCTGCAAGCAGTCGACTGCAAAGTCTGTCCAACCTCCACCCCCCTCCTCCCCCCCCCCGCTGCCTCGAATACAGTCTTCTTCAGTATAGGTCGGTGAAAGCGGAGACAGCGACAATGACGGACCCTGCGAGTACATCCGCCGCGGTTGTCTAACAGCCCCAGAAAAGATTAGAGTTCCGGAGATCCCCTGCGGAAGACCCAGAGGAGTAGTTGAAGAAGCTGGAGCGCGTCCGACTTTTCCACCGGTGGGATGACGAATAAACCCTGAGGAAAGTGTTTTTATACCGCGGGTACAACCCTCGACAGTGCGCTAATATCATGGAGCATCTTCATAATGGAAGTTTTTGAAAACGTTCAAAACTGTTGCGCGTCAAGAGCGAGCTGCGCTGTTAGAGCAGACGCGAACCAAACACCTCCATGAAGGTGTTATTGCGTTCTTTGAAGAAACCTAATTGGTGTTCTAATGGGCTGGCCCCGAAATGGCAGAAGAGAAGTAACTGCACTTTCTGGTGTGTCGCGTTAAACAAGAGGTCTTCGCTGTACTCATTCGCAACCCCCCCGACAACCGTCGCCGAGTTCGTGACCGATGCTGCCATGACTCAGAAGACCTTCGAAACAGGCTAAGGACAGTACGATTGGATACTCAACGCATTTTTGCAAATCCCGTCAACGTCACCGGATTAGCGACGGACGCGTTGCGGAAACAATCTGCGCCGTCGTTCGTGAAGGCTGTCAGATAATTTTCCTGACAAAAACACCAAAAACACACCATCGCCCACCTCAGCGATGTCATTCGGGAAGCAGTGCACGAAGCACGGGTCTCTTCTCCGACGCCGGATGGGCCCATCGAGCCGCAAGCCATGACCTACGCCGCTGTGTACGTCATCCTCCCCCGCCCGTGTCTAGTCGCCCGGAGGCTCCGAACTACCCTCCTTCGTCACCTGTCCGACCGCCAAACCCGAAGAACACCAATGTGGGGTGCACACCCATCGAAGACCTCCATGCTACCACTTGGGAGAAACCGAGCACATCTGCCGTCACTGCCCCCACACGAGGCTCGGTTTGCTAGGGTTCAAAGTCAAAGCACGACACCCCCTTCCCGGCGAGCGTGCTACTGCACACTAAAAATTTTTACGCCCAAAAGGGTGCTTCAGCTTGTCGCCGCAGGAGCACCCTAAAAACTGAAAATTTTGCACCCTTTAGGGTGCTTGGATTCTGTCGCCGCAGGAGCACCCTTTGTGAAGCACCCCAGAAGACAGGTGCCTTATAACACCCTTTTCGACCTAAAAGTATCCTAGGGTGCTACATAGCACTCCAATCTGTAGGAGCATCTTCTGCAAAAGCACCCACCTAAAGGGGTACAAAAAGGGTGCGTCATTCTCGGTTCACAAATGGTGCAGCAGGTGTGAGACCACATATTGCACAATATGACACACGATTATGGTATGAAACATTCATGCTTTCCAAGCTCGGTTCTGTGAGACATTCTATTGAAGCTCAACGTCAGCTGATAATTTCCTTGAACTTGTGTCACCGATTGTTATAACATATATTTAAAGAGTCAGGAGCCACATCTCAGTACAGAGTTATAACTTTAGAGGTAGTTGATTATCCAAAACTTCGTAAAAAACCAATTATATGTTCACTTTGCCGAACTGCAGTACACATCCTTCGAGCTTCACTGCACAGCATAATCATGCTATGCAGTGAAAGCAATTAGGTGTGCAACACTTCAACCACACAAAACTTCCTTGAACCTTAAAACCCTTGGCTTCTCTGTATTGCATCAAACTTCCAATTACGGTAGCTACCTGCAATGTTTAGTGCCTTATTCTTGAGCTGAGCAGGAAGGTTCAATATGAAGGAAGACCAAATGCAAAATGTATTGTTTCCTCCGTACTGCGGCTCATAATATAGTTCCCTCCTTACTGCGGCTTATAATCTACTTATAAAAGTTGGGTACCCAAGCCATTTATTTTCGTTTGCATTATTCTTTTTTCTTTAAGAACAAATATTCATATGGTACAGCACGTGCAAGGTTTGGTGGTATATGGGGTTTTATAACCATACATTTAGACTAAATGACCCCACTTAGCAATAACAAGAACTGCAAACATCACAGAACAATGCATACAAGTTCCCTGGTGGAGCCCATGGTTGAAATGTAATGTCATGGTTCATAAAACATTATTTTATCATGAGGCTAGCTTGTACATGGTGCCTTGCATTATGTCCCTGCCGGCAGATGTGGGGTCATTTGTCACTGTTGCAAATGAAAAGCCAACAGCCGGGGCCCATTAGTTTTGGCTAGTATTACGACGTGCCTCAAGGCAAGCATTCTACGTCGATAGAATTTTGTAGAGTTGACTAGAACTGAAATCAGCAAAAGATTCTCTACAAAACATTCAGTCTATCCGCAGCTTTTGGGTTTGCTAATTTCCATATTTGGGTTTCTTCTGCCTTTGTTAACAACATTTTTCTTTTGATAAGAAGGTGCATAACCAAAAGCAAAAATCTTTTCTGTAAACCTTTGGTAGCTATATAATTGTTAAAAAATATTTTACTCTAAATATAGCAGCTTAAACTGAGAAAATTTGCATTTAAAAACATTAAAATAAGTTTAAATTGATCATAAATTTTTAGCTATTTTTACGCAAAACTGTACATGGGATATGAAGTGCACCACAGGGAGGGCTCTGGATTAGCTTTAGCAAATTTGGGACATTTAAGGTGCAGTGAAATCTCTACACATGCGCTTTTTCACTTTCTGTATCCACCAGGAAAATGGCTGCCAATTTAGACAGTGATTCTTAATAGTAGTTGACGTGCATTTTAAAAGAATCTCAAACATTATAGCCACAAAATTAATTTTTACAAGTTGTAGACATTGCGCGTTACACCAGACATTGGGCTACACTGTCAAGAGCTTTGACATCTAAAATTACCTCTACAAAGCAAGCTTATGCTGGTAGAATGTTTCATACCATAATTACTGTGTGTTCAGAGCTCACGTGTGAAGTATGGATACTGCTGCTTCAGCAAGAACCGAGGATGAGCACCCTTCCTGGTTCTGAAAAAAAATAACAGAGGAAATTCCTTAAGCAGGATTCTGAAACAGGGTTGAAAGAAACAAGAATGAACAAGAAATTCTTTCAAAACATGTAAAGCAATGCAAACAAATATTTATTTCAACTTCATTTCTACAAAAGACCACCTCATGAAGACTGGTGATGGGGTATTGGCTCAAAAATACAGCAGAGAGCACTTATATAAATGCTACAGGGAGCCTTCGCAGCCAAAAATTGTTTGAGCACCTGAACTAATCACTGTTCAACAAACTCATAAAAAATGTTTGAATGCATAAAAAACCAGTGGTAAACACAGGAAACAGTTAAAACAGAATGACAGTACAAGTTTGTCCCGTCGTTCTCTTAAAGAAAGTATAAAGTAGGTGACAAAATTAAAACGACAGCAAAATGGTTGGCTTTTTTATTTTAAATGATAATATAAAAAATAATGGCATGAATGAAAGTGAGCACCACGCAAAGTACCATGTTGCTAGCCCGACATTCCACTTTGAAGCAAAATGTCCGCTTTCAACACTACATGGGCTAAACATGCAATGAGGCCTTTAGGCACAGAAAATATACCATAATTGTTAAAAAAGCTACGAATTATTTGAAAAAACCTGACCACAACAAATTGGAATTGGTGACTAGATACAGTTTCAGAAATACACAGCGACATCATATAAAAATACATGGTTCCCATACAAAGATTCATCATTACAAAAATTCAGGACTACATTTATCAGACTGGCATCAATGTGCAAAGCAGCTTAATGAAGGAAGACTGTCTTCACTAAAAACATGTTAATATTGAGAGCTCATGTGCTTCCCTGCAAGTTGGGTGTGTAAACCCACTGACACCTTAACTAACCCGCCTGAATCATCACTTTATAGACATTGAGGAATTTTACGAATTGGTTTATTGTAGCGAGCTGTCTAGTTTATTTCCCTATTTTTCTTGGCATTTCGTGTCTAATTCTAAATTTCGTGACTAGATAGCTTTTACTATGGTCATGCACTGGTGACAATGAATATTTGATTTTACTTTAAAAAAAAAATTCAGTTTTGTTTTATTGCTCACCAGCCAACGATCTGCAATATCAGAGGTGCTTAAAACGTATGTTGGCATTTCCTTCCTGCACTGTAGTACAACTAATCATGACTTTTACCATAATTTGTTCACAACTCGTAATATTTGGAAAGTATTCAGCCGAATGAAAATGTCATTTCAGAAGCATGCACAATCAACAAGGCCTCAATGACTCTCATGACGCGGTTCACTTGTTTCTGTCACAAATAACCCGAGTGCAGACACATTCTACCGAAGACGAAGGTAACATGCCCTCTTGGGTGATGAATATTTAAAAAGCCTTACGAGTAAATTAGCTGCTGAGCACAAGAAATTGTGGCGTTAAAACAAAAGATCCCTCTGCGGCATCTTTCACATGGAGGAGCGCTTGACCACAAACTTTGAGAAGCTGGAAAATGTTCCATGAGCCGCTCCAGCCAGCAGAAACGATGCAGGACACAAGTTGGTAGGCGGACCGTTGGCATCCTGCGATTGTGAAGATATTTCTGTATAGTAGATGCTCTTCTTTTTGTACCACTGTTTATTTCACCTTTAACAAGCAGCTGAACTCCTTAACGTTTGCATATAAAATGCTGCAATGTGGAACAGTTAGCAGGGTTACCTCAATTTTGCTTTTCTACGAATTAACACAATGTAAGTAATCTGCCCACAACCACAATCAAAGTACAGTTTTCACCTACTTCACTGCTAACATCAGCGTTTGACTGCTCAAGCACAAATACAGGTTAGACATGTGAGCAATCTGCTAAACTTATCCCCACAAACTGAACAATCAGGCATCAGAAATCGGCAAGGAAGGAGGTGTCACCTTTAAATGGCCCTTTTATCGTTCAAAACATAAACAACACCTGGAAGCTTGAAGCATGAGAGGGGGTCTTTCACGCTGACAATGTCAGAACATAGCTTGCTAGTGGGCACGTGAATGATGTGCACAATGTGTTTCTTGAAAATGCGTGCAAAAGCTTGATTGATGTGTAGGACGAGAATTGCAGCACGTTTTGACATAGGCCTTGTAGACGCTTCTGCCTGCTAATGTCAATGCAGATTCCTGCTAGTCGCCCTCTTCGCTTCTTTCTGAATATAATGCTTTAGGCAGCCACAAGGACTGCATCAAAACGTGCAGCAATTACCTACGTCCCACACATCGGTGAAACTCTCGCACACATTTTCAAGAAACGCAGTGCATACATCGTGCATGTGCCCACTAGCAAGCTATGTTCTGACATTGTCAGCGTGAAAGACCCCCTCTCACGCTCCAAGCTTCCGGGTATTGTTTATTAGATTCCATGCGCTGAATGCAAATCAGTGTACATTGGCGAAACGGGCAATCTGCACAGAAGATTAATGCAGCACTGGAACGAAGTGAACAAGGGCCATGCAAAAACAAGTCCACTGGCAGAGCACCGTGAGAGGACAGGACACGTGGTCGACTGGAACAAGACAAAATTACTGACAACTGAGTGCAATCTATCTTCTCGATTACTGCTCGAGTCCCTCATCGTTCAGACGACGCCCAACATTATCAACATAATGGATGGCAATCTGCACCATATCTATGCAAACTCATTGCGCCGCGTAATGCCCAATATTTAGCTTCGTTTTCCACGACACATGCTCACCGTGAACAAGCAACAAACCGTTAAATGGCTTTCTTGACTTGGTCAGTGACCTACGTTTCATCACTGCAATAATGCTTTTACCTGCCTACACGGCATTCCGTCAAACACTGGACTACACCACATGAGCCATTGCCGATCTTAACCTGCACCAGAGTATATAACCTTTCACTACTGCTATGAGATAGACCCATAAACGCACTTCAATATGGCCTTTATATTTAGCTCTTGGAAACATTATGTATAATTTTACTTTTAAGTTGCACCTGCTACTGCTGCTGGTAATATACCAAAAACACGAAAAAAACGGTGGCTTAACACGCCAAAGCTACACTTGGGATATGGGGAGCACTGTAGGGGAAGGCTTCGCATTAATTTTGACCACCTGGGTATTTTTGTGCGCATCGACATCTCAAAACACGGGCGTCTTTACGTGTTGCCTCCATCTGAAAAGCGGCCACACCAAGCGGTATCTAACCGACATTCGCCTCCACAGCACACCACCCTAGCCACTGCAGTGGGTTAAACATATGAAATAAAGCGAGTTTTGGAGTGCAAATGAAAATATTAATCACACGTCTTATTTTCCCAATGGATGTACCTTTTGAAATCCACCATGCAATCCCCCCTCCCCTACCGGCCTACCAAAACACCTTTGTCTCAAGAGGTAATCAGGCTGTTGTTAACGAAGCAAGTATTTACAATTCGAGACTTGCCACCTTTAAAGTCATGCACTTTGTTTTAGAGATAAGCGACATTAGCCATTTGCAGCACCAGGAGTTAATCGTGTTAAGATCAGATTGAAAGCATTGACGGTAGTAGTTGAAAGAAATTGTGTGATAAAAACAACATCATCTGCAAATAGACCTACATGGGAGGATATGCAACATGGACTATAAACCAAGCAACCTGCCTGGGGGGACAACAAAGTGGCACGAGCAAAAGAAGTATATAGTTATTAGAAGTAAACTGCATTTGAGAAGAATGAAAATCTTTCGCTCAAGTGAGGACATTAGGGTGAAGTTTGAGAAGTAGTCTGTGATGTGCAATGCGATTGAATGCTTTAGAAAGATCGAGAAAAACTACCGCAGTTTGTAAGCCTGCGTCAATGGATCAATGTAGATCGTGAACACATCCTGAAAGTTGCGTTTCGCAAGTAACCCTTGTGAAAACCGTGGTGATACTCGAATGTGATATTGTGATTTTATAAATAATTAGCGACCTGAGAGTGGATGAAATGTTTCCCGACCTGACATATGGTGCTCGTTAGGGAAATTTAATGGTGAAGTACCGTCTCCTGATTTAAAGATTGGTGCTACCTCGACTATCTTCCAACCATTGAGAATAGTGCCTGTCATGAAAGACTGCGAAAAAAGCGCTGTCAGAATTCTACAGACTGCGGGATGTACTTTTCAGTATAGTATGATTAATACCACTATGATCTAAAGTAGACCAGTTTATATTGCAAGATTAAAACCATATCCAAAGATCCTAAATGTTTGTTTGGCTTGATTACATACGAATATTTCTTCAAAGTCAGTTCAATTTCTCTTCTTGCCCTTTAGTCGTCGGCCCCAGATTCTCTTCAATATCTCTGCTAAGCAATGACACGCTCCATACGCACAGCACTGCTTCATGAAAATGTTTCAAATAATCAGAGGCCACAGCACTGCTAACAGGTATACATCATGGCAGGTTCCACAACATGCAATAACTAACCTGAAAGTACATAATCGGTGGGTGCACCAATATGGCAGCAGTGCCTGGACCGATGTGTCGAGCAAATGCGCTGACTTCTGAACGGGTGGTCCAAGCGGCCAGATGATGGATGAATGACCATTCCTGGCGGCAAAGCGTACGGAGCACCAACGAAAGGCCAGGAAGTACTTGGGTACAGCAGATGCAGTGTCGGTTGGCCAAGGGAGGCCCTGGCAGAGCCTTTGAAACTGGACTGGAAGGCAGCTGACCCAGGACAGCCAGCAGCAGCACCTGCAGGTGCATAATCTGTGAGTGTGCTGACACTTGTTGAAATACAAGAAGAGCACACACAAAGCACGAATGCTTACATCAAGTAGATTTTTAATCGTTTAAAGACAGTAACCTCCAAGGCACTAATAAGAACATTCCCGGAACACCCCAAGGGAAATTTAGGTCACCTAAGAATGTATTTATTAGACCCGCCGGTACTGTGAGTGGGGTATGCATGATATATGCAAAGCTAGCTACTGAGCTAATTTGCATGGAACGCATGCTAGCAGCTCATCTGTATCCCTTGCTTTCAATCAGAACTGGTGTGTGATAGTTGAGGCTCCTCCATTTCAATGTCTGACTTGTATCTGCACGTTCATTTCTACCAATATAAATAAAGTTAAGTGAGTGCCTACAGCTTTCTTGTTAGTCTCTGTATGGCCTGCGGTTTTCCGAAAATGAGAACTTGCGAATTGGCTCAATTTTCTGCACTAATTTAAACAATACATATGCCTCTGATATCAAGCCCCAGACTTCCCGAGAGCTACTCTGACGGAATCGGCAGGCGCCTCGTAGGCGTTGTAAAATCTCCCCCACTACCCCGAGACTATGCTAACTCCCTGCGAGGCCACATGCGCGCATTTCACATTCAATTTGCACGTATGTGAATTCTATACCTCTATGAACTCTCAGACGGGCGTCGTCATATTCGTGCCGGACTCGTGAAGCTCGGAAACGTAAATTACCGTACTCGCTCGCTGGGGCGCGGCCCGAACTCTCTCACCGTTTCCTGCCCTAGCATACTATTTTCTCACCGTTGCACTTTGCAAATTCTAATCTGTTTAACGCGGCCCGAACTCTCTCACCGTTTCCGGCCCTTGCATACTGTTGTCTCCACCTTGCACTTTGTAAATTCTAATCTGATTAATTACACCTCGTGCGCCCTCATCTCTTGCCTGCTTTTCTTCCAGCACAACTCCGTCAGCACCCGGTCGACGCGTACGCTGTCAGGGTGCGTTGGCGAGCGAGTACGGCAATTTCACGACGCTGTTGTCGAGCTTCACGAGAACAGCACACATATAGCGGCCCGAAGACCGCGAGGCGTACGGTCGCCGGTCTCGCGAGCGCAATAGCTGCGAAGCGCACTGCACGGAATTCGTGTAGGGGGGGGGGGGAGGTTTCACAACACCTACAAGACGCCAGCCATGGAATCAAGTGTACGCTTTTTCACATGCACTTCCAGGGAACCTCCAGTTCATGTTATTTCTTGGTATACCGCGGGTATTCACGAGGGAGGACTAATCACAGCGTTGTGCCACTCACGCGAAATTGCGACTGCGATCTGCAACCGCAAAGGCACTGTTTGAGAGACACATAAACAAACGCCCCGGTGTTAAAGAGCCTTGCGTGATGTGAAATTATTAGCAGCCGTGTACCACAGCGCGATCATCGTAGCCAAGGTCTAGCTTCAGCGTAAATTGATGCTGACTTCTGCGGAAACGGTGGACTGGGCGCCAAACGTAGGCTCTCAAAGCAAACGAGATGGGGGTCTAGCGAATTAATGACCCATAAACACCAGAACTAGTTCCAACCAAATACAGCATAATAAAAAATGCGTACTTACCCGAGCAAAAACGATGTTTCCAACGTACAATTCTCCTTCACTGTCGTCTTCATCTCGCGGACACACGAACACGCTTTGTTCTGATGCAATGTTATCCACTTTTGACGCGCAGTATTTTATCCGGCGATGATCGTTCTTCCGGAGTCCCCATGTTCAACACACGCGTAGGTTGGAAGGGTAGACATCACCCATAAAGCTTTTATAACTATGATTTAAGCTTGAAATAGATAAAACTAATCAAATCACGCCAGCAACCACTCGGCACAAAACGCCATTAAAAACACACAAAAAGTGAGAGATAGTTGCCAGACTTCAAATGCAGCACCTCTATGTTTGACGAAAATTGTGTTAGTACTGTCATGTTGGTAATTATCATTCTGCTTTCAAAGTCTGAATTGTGTTTATAACTTAAATTTAAGGTTTCTAAACACAAAAATTGAATACACATAAAGTAATTGACATATATACTGATATTGTAAAGAGGTTTTGACGTTTGGTTTGGTTTTGTTTTCACGGCGGGCTTCTCAAGAGAGAAGGTGCGAGAAAACGAGCTAATTTGGGTTTAGGAAGAGGGCGGGAAATGTCGGCGTGATAGAAAGCAAGGAACAGGCGCTTACCCTGGTCGTAAAAAAATGAGCTAATGAAACCCTCACCTAAAAAAAAACCACGTATGACGAGGACTCGAACCATTGACCTACAAAACAGTAAACGGACGTGTTAAAAATCAGCTATCTCGGCGGGCGGTGTTCGAGGCGCCTAAAACAACTCTATACTTGCGTAAGTTGTCAACAAATATTGTCGCTTGTGTCTAGTTTATGCTGCATTTTTGAAATTCTGGCTGTCCTAACGCTTGTTCCTCACGCACCGGTCTTGCAGACGAGGCCGCATTGCTAGCGCTGCAAGCGATTGAGCCAAAGCTCCATTATTTGACTCAAGAAAAGCTATCGCAGTCAACCCGACCTTTTCTGCGCAAGCCACGGTAGCCACGAAATAAATGGAATGTGCCGTTAGAATTATGGCGTTGATAACGCTTGTTTGACCGGCACCGTCTTGCAGACAAGCAACGTCGCTCTAATACTACAAGCGATGTCACTCCTGGCATGTCAGGCGCATCAAACCCATCGTGTAAAACGACTGCTAACAGTGCGAAAACCTCTGAGTTTGTAACAAGTGGGGATTATTAGAAAGCGACCGAAGCATGCGGTGGCGGCGACGTAATAGGTACAGCAAGCAGGTAGGCAGAACAGCAGCGTAGGGTTACCACCTTTCCCCGGAAAAAAAAACGGGCCTTCCGGGGGGGGGGGGGGGGCGAGGGGGGATATGTGTTGAAAAAAGACGCCATGTTTTTAACATGCAGTGCCATTTCTTGTAGTGTTTTCTTAGAGAGAAATCAACATAAGGTTTGTACTGAAAGTGATTGAGAGCTTGGTTAATCGCTCTGCATGCGCTTCCCTGAAAAGTAACCGCAATTGCTGACCGCGGCGGTAGAATTTCATTATTTTCTTCTTCCCTTAGGTCCCCCTCCATCTGAGGCAGCGCGCTCGCTAGCATATTTTCTCTGCTCGCGTGCTTTGCGCAGCTTGTCGACACGTATTTATCGTCTTAGTTGTTGAATTAACGCTTATAAAACACCAAAACGGACATAATCACGGCACAAAAGCCAAAAAACTGGCTGATGACGGCCGGTTTAAGATATGGACCGGCAACCGTCCCGCTGTTTAAAAAACCGGTCGGGCCGGTCAAAAACCGGGAAGGTGGCAACCCTATCTAAGGCAGCGACGAGCGAAAATGATTTTACACGACCGCCCCCGCCGGCCTGCGCAAAAAAGGAAGATAGAACCCCTGCATACACGCCCTCGAAGAAAGCTGTACAGCCGATTCAGTTTGTTGGGAACGAAGAGCAACCGAGGCTGCAGCCACAAACGATTGTGCTTGCCGTGGTATGAGCCAAAGCATATCTTCACATCGTTATGTTATCGTCCGTCTGACTGTTACTTATTGAAGGGAAAATTCAGAACACAAACGTTGACGTCTAGCGTCTATGCCAGACATAGACGCTGCTGTTTAGGCCCTAAAAACCACCTTCAGGGCGTCTGTCAGTTCTGTCTGATGGCGCGCTCGCACCGCTGATTACGAACAAGGCGTCTGTTGGCGTTCACTGATCGTGTTGGCGAGTCGGTAAACGCCATCAAGGTTAAACTCCCTGTTGGAAGACTACGCTGTTGGGACGATAGAGTGCCGACAGAGCTTCTTATTGGCCCCACAAACGCTATCAAGGTTAAACTCCCTCTTGGAAGACTAGGCTATTGGAACGATATAGAGTGCCGACAGAACTTCGTATTAGCCCCACAGGCGTGCTGTGAGCCCAATAAGAAAGTCTGGTTGGACTTTTTGCCCGGGGCATAATAATACGGCAACAAATTCTTAGGTAAATTCGATTTCGTTGAGGGCACAGATGCCTTGCGTAAAAGTTTTATTTATAGGACTACAAGAGGCATTTTGTAGCCTTCCCTTCCCGTGCACCCAGACATCGAAACGAACCTTGTGATACACTCGAAGAAGTAGATTAGTGCAGTGTGGAGTTTAGGCATTCAGCACGTTTTGTTCAATTTACGAACACCAATTTTAGAGCATTTCCCCTGGTCTATGTGGAGAGTTCATATTTAAACCTCTCAACGGGAGGTGAAATAGTGCAATGTGCGGTTTAAACATTCAGCCTGTTTTTGTGCAATTTTGGATGCTTGCATTCACACACCGTTCTTTTAGGCACCCTAACGATAGGGTGCCGTGGTAACACCCCAATCGAGAAGAAATACATTTTAGCACCCCTTTAACGGTCATAGCACCCTTTGAAACTGTTGATTACACCCCTGAATTTTGGCACCCTCGAGGTGGGGTGCCCGAGCAATATTTGGGCGCTTGGAAGGTGCAAAAAGGGTGCGAAAAGTTCAGTACACCCTTCTAGCACCTTAAAGAGTGTAAAAATGTTAAGATTTACACCCCTTAATTTGTGGCACCCTCATGATTGGGTGCTGGAGCAATGTTTTGGTCCCTAAAAGGTGCAAAAAGGGTGCAAAATGTTGAGTGCACCCTTTTAGCACCTTAAAGGGTGTTAAAAAGTTTAGTGTGTGAGATCAAGGCTTACCTGTCCAACACCAACCGAGGTCCAGCGCGCTTCCGCCGTTCGCCGTCGGCCGGCCCATACTGATCGCCAAGCCGTCGCAGCAACGCAAACTTTACGCATCGAAAACCCCCGGCGCACGTAGGGGAAACTAAAGCAAGCAACGTCTGGAGGTGAAGTTGCTCTACTATGAAAAAACGAAAACTCTCCAACGGCGTAACGATGCACTAAACACCGTGGATCACGGCACACCCTCAGATCGACCACCGGATCTAGCCCTCACTTGACCGGCGAGCACGACGACCAACGCACGAAGCAACGCACACACCCCACATGACCAAGCCTACTATTATCTGGAGGACGACCACGGTGACGCTTAACGAACGACCGTAAGCAGTCTCAAGCCGAAATACGACGCCCCGAAGCACCAGAACCGTGAGGACGACAATGTCCGGCGTGGGGCGATCCATTCACGGCCTACACATGGTCCCTCTGACACGGAAGCTGACTACTCAATGATGAGTGGATCACTCGCGACAAAGCCGATGAAAGTTGTGTTCCGCTGAAATGGTCCGCATATCCCCACAGCAGGAGGTCATCTCGTCACAACAAGTGGGACGTCTAAATCGCGCGTCGCCATAACTTTGATTTGATTTTGATTTTGTTTTATTTTTATTCTTTGGAAAAACCAAGGGATGGCTCAGACTGAATGCGGACGTGGCCTGACAGAGGCCTCAGCCACTCGATTGCCAGTGAACGTAATAAAAGTGCTCTTCACAAACTTGCACTTGATACCACAACCACAATAAAAAATAGCGCGAAAGTACCGTCAATAATACATTTCCTACGTATTATACAAAGCATAGGTTTAAATTGCACAGAAGGACCAAAGTGTCCTGACAAACGCACTAATCCTTGCTGATTAACTTTCAACAATTACTCTACTAAGTCACAATTATGTAATATTGTATTTTAGTTTGTAAATGCTCCTAATTTCTTCTAGGGGAACATATCGACATATACTTCAAACATTTCATTATATATCGCTATTGCCGGCGTTTTCCTCAAGTAACATTTCTTTAACCTATTTTTTAAACGTGGGTTCAGTCACGTCAAAGTTTATGTTTCTCCAAATTTATTTATTATTTAAGTTGACTGGTACAGGAAAGACAACTCACCAGAGATCGTTCTTACTTTTGGATTGTACCGCATTCTATGTCTGAGATAGTAGCCAGAACATTTAACGTTAACTTGATTGTGGGTTTTTTTGTTTAAAAATGGCTTGCAGAACCTTCATGTAACAGATTTCGTCAGCTCGAAGCATTGAATGTTCAGTAAACAAAGAACTTCTCCTCAAATTTCCGTATCAGCCCTGATCATCTGAATATATCCACAAAATTCTCTTTTGTAATGCAATGAGCCTGTTATATTTTGTTTCAGTTGTGGTCCCCCATAGCATAGTTTGGAATAAAAAACGGGCTTTGTATAAATTTTCTTTCATCCATAGTGGAATAAATGGCACCACGTACCCTGCTGCTTGCGTAATATTTCCCAAATGCTCCAGCGACATAATTCTAAGAATCGACTTTCTCACAAAAAACTGGGCTATTATTTATCTGCCGTCCAAATCAACAACGTTTTCGCTAATCACGCCATCAGGCAGAAGCCAAGCACCGAACACAACGCTACCCTAAGGCTTGCTGATGAGTACCTTATGCTGCCTCCTCGTGGAGGCCTCATGATTGCCGTCTACTGGAACGATGCCGATCCTGACACCGACGCAAGTTATGAGCCCACGAAAATACCTAGTTTAGCCGCATCGATAAAAGCACCGGTGATGTTTACTAGAAAACGTGGTTGTGGTCAGCAGTTGTAACTGGGTAAGAGAGAATGTTCCTCCAAATAGCTACTCAGTAAAACTCACGCTAGATAATGGCGATGAAGCGATGACTCGTAGGCATTTAACCCTCCAGAAACATTCATACTTGTATTCAGAAGGAGGAGCAAAGTTATCACTTTCTGTGAATTTTATCACACGGGCTAAGGGTAAAAATAGTAGTTACAGGAAAAGGGGTGAATACCTATTCCTTTCAGGACGCCCCAAATATTTACCTGCCTAATTTCTCGAGGACCTAATGCAAACACTAAATTACAAAATAAAATTGTAATAACAGTAGGCCGAAGTTTCTGTATATATCCCCAATTTATTGCCAAGAACTGATTACCTGCACCACACCGTTTAGTAAGCTGTTAAACGTAAAACTGAAATATATTGCTGGAATCAGCATATTCCCACCAGGCCACTTCTTAACGCTGTCGCTTCTTCGTTCAATACAGCTATATGTGTCAAAGAAATTGAGGTGTGGTGGTGTTATGAACCGCTGCGTACAATCTGCGTGATCGATGAACAAAAATAAACCGCCCTACTTGTACCCCTGTCGAATATCTCGCTATTTACATGCGCATCCCAAGTAAACGGAATGCAGTCCTTATTTATATCTGTATTTTTTATTTCCCTTTTCCTTGGCAGCGACATCGGTCTGAAAAAATAAAGGATGAATACTACCGCTACAAACAATTTTTGAAGGCCATAACTTATCAAAAGCTCCCCCACCGTTTTTCTAAGGTACTGTCACAGGACACCTGAACATACGCACAGGAGGGATTTTGTACAACTTTGCAGCTATTTTTAACGCTAATAAACACCAGTTTCATTAAATTTGTTACTAACGCCCTTACCCGCCAGTAGGCGTACAAAGAGAAATGCTGTTTTGGCTCTGCAAGAAGTGAGACAAACCATGTGACATGCTTTATCTGAGTGAAAAGGTTGCTAAGCATTCCTCAATTACGGTGACGTCCACCTTCCAGAAAATATACCGTTCAAAGTAATGAGAAAGCAAGCGGTTATTTTAAAGCAACACATTCTAATAAAACAGGTCCAAATGGTGGCAAAAAACACAAGGAATCAAAAAGGATTATACGTATCTAATAGTGTAGCCTCAAGACACTATATGTATAAGTGAATCTCGTTCAAAAAGGAGGCAGAGTAATGTGCAATGGTAATGCCAGTAAGGTTGCCGTGCACGAATTTTTACGGTAGGAAAGCGACAAAGCATCAGCATCGTTATCATTACTTTTTGTGTGCATGACGTGTCATGTGAATCGAAGGTCACAATACGTTTGCACCGGTATTCATACACGGGCACAGATGGAAGTACCACATTCATATATAAAAAAATTCATGCGTTTTACAAAAGCGTTGCTACTATACACGTCGTGGTTTGTGAAGCAATTGTTTATCTATCGTTCTACGCAAATGAGAATGCAGCGGGCTTGGAAACTGATATAAGCTTATTACATTTAATAAAGGCCGCAACTTTGTACGTGAGACGTAGAAGGTGATACGCAGTGCAGAAATGCGTTCATAAGCCAATTTGTTGCGTGGATCATCCTGGACGTGTACGATGTTGCTTCCATGCGCATGATTCATGTAGATTATTCATGTAAGATTCAGAATGTTCTGAATAAACAGTCGGGAGTTGACCCCATTGGTGTTCCCTTTGTTGGGTTGGCTGCACTGACACAAATAACCATGTTCTTAGCCCATGACAGAAACGCCCGGAAACAAGTTGCTTTATCAGATTGCTTAAGTATGTGGGCGATAGTATGGAAACGAATTTGTTGTTGAGCATGCTACAGCTGAGTACCTTGCTACGCAAATTCCGTCCGCATATGGCCAATGCTACTTTAAGTAAATATTCAAAGCTTGTTGCGCTTGCATGCGAAAGCTGAAACAGCTAATGATGCTACTCTATATATTTTGTTCCGCAAGCAACCTCTAGTAAACTAGTTAAATTATGTGATTTATTATAAGGTTTAACGCGCCGACACTTCATACGTGATAAGGCGCGCCGTAGTGGAATGCTCCGGACAAATTTTAACCACCTGAAGATCTTTAACGTGCGCCGAAATCTCCAACACACGGGCGGTTTCGCTTTTCGCCTCCATTTGAAAAGCGGCTTCCACGGTCGGGAATCGAACCCGCGCTATTGGGCTCAGCATAACAACGCCACAGTCACTGAGCCAAGGCAACTTGTCGTTTAGTTATCTCAAAGATAGGAACTTGCCATAGCGTACTGAGAACTCAGCAAAGACGGGAATTTTTCGACAACGTGCATGATAAACCAGTTGCACCTAGACAAAGTGCATGATGAACAGGTGCATGATGAACTTGGATAGAAAATAACAACGATCGGGGGGAATGCTCCTGAAGACACGGTCGTACATTCGGGCCCCGCAAACCACGTAATTGGCTCCCGGTGGGATTAATTAGCGCGCGTCGATTTTCTCCGGGCATCGGCACGACTCGCCGATTCGGCGACTACATATTGCGAGCCATCAGCAATATTTTAGCTGAGCAGCAATACCTGCGCGAGAAATGTGCTTCGCAATATAAATATAAAAAAAGACAGTCGAAAAGTGGAAAACCCAAAAAAATATTTGCCTGTGACACACTTCGAAGGAACAAAGAACAAAAACTGCATGCAATGTTTAATTGATATTATTATACATTTCAATCCCTTATAAACTACGAGTATATCTACATTGAAGCAATGTGGTCGATCTTTTAACTTGAACGACGGCCGCAAAGCGGAAGAAACGTTCGTAGCGATAACTTACTGCACGTCACCTAAGACCTGTATTACTCGAGAAAGAAGAGAGTGCTCGAGGCCTGATGGTCTGACATCGTTCTACCTATAGCACCCCAGCTTGAAATCGTGGTGCCGCTCCCTCGCCTCGACGCCTGCACAGCGGTGGGTCATCCGCCTCAAATTCAGTCTGTAACTTTATTTTGGACAAACCAGTTGTTTTCTATCCGAGAGGAAGGAATAGGTTCTGAAGATAGGCGATTTGGTGGCGGGCCTTAGTTTTTCAAACCAAACCATACATATGTAAAACTTTTGCCATGAACACGGCCGATAAACATGCAGTAATTTCTCCTTTTTAGGAAAAACCTGAAAAGTAACTGGTGTATTTTCTATCAGAAAATTGCTTCAGTAAGTAAAAACTTTTTACTTCCTCCCAAAAGTAAGTTTAGAGAAGCGCAAATGCTCTCTCCGATCAGAAGTGCGTCAAATTTGCTTCAAACCTTCTCTGAAATTGTGTCCAATCGATCGTCAATCCTTCAAAGACCCAAATCGCAAGAGAGGAACGAACCCATGGGTCGATTTGTCGGGCACTGATAAAACGCATCTACGAACTATCTAAATGTATACTGATAAGTCACTATGGCGCTCCTTCTTCAAGACCGATGCATGTACTGTGTTACCTAGAGTCGTTTCTTTTTTTAAAATTTTCAAGCAACCGTTTTTACGCAATGAAAGCACGTTTCAACGCACGCGCCTTGTGTTCAAAATTTTTATCAGCGCTTTTCGGGCCACCAGCCGGTATATATTGAAATACACTTGATTTTTGACAGGGCACCATCTGTCCAACTAAGAAAGCTTTCGCTTTAACAAAAGGCTCGATTTCCCACAATAAGAGTTCCGATCTTTAGGTATACAACATAGGCAGATTGTTGAAACTGTGCACGCTTAATTTCATGCGATGCCATGAGTAGTGTTTCACCATTAACTATACAATCGCGTGGCAAAAGTTTCGTACAAAGGTTTTAATTGATAAATTAAAACTTCATTGGATACTAATGTGGCAGTGAAACATTTTTGCGCGTACTTGATAAAATTTAGGTTCGAGATTTTTATAAACCCTGATACGCGAGGGACGCTCACTGGCGGTCTGTGAGTCGTAGCTGCTTACATCTCATAGATAACAATGACTGCTGGGATTATAGGAGAGTTTTTGCTTCCCGCGTTTGCGTGTTGCCATAGTTGCCTTTACCATAGTTACCTTTGTGTCGTGACGCCACTGGTCATGCGAGCACAAATGCCACATTTCTTCTGTCGGTTGAAGTGGTAAACATGCTAAAGCGTGTGTACCAAGGCGTGCGAGGCGGTAAACTTATTGTGCGAGGCGGTAAACATGGTAATGCATGCTTACCGTCTCGCTCATCAAGCCCAACCGTTGAGGTTTTGGTAGAATGTATTAACGGCCTGCGAGTGCATGTAGCGACATCTGATGAATAAGCCACAAAAAAAACGGCACAAAACTCTGTTGCCAAGAGCTGTCTGTGGCGGACAAGAACTGCGTCAGATAGCTGGAACCTCTGGATTGTCAAATGAGTTCGGATAGAGTACAATATATTTTTAAATATCTGTACAGCTTCAAAATGGAAAACATGATATATATTCCGCCATTTCGTGGAACGATTAACATCAAATAGTGCAAACGACAATGCAGGACACAGCTCAATATTTCTGACATGAAATAAGTAAGGTATGTTGTGATAATTACACTATAACCTCTACTATCTTGCCCAGCCTAATTTTGGAGGAGTAAAAGCGGTGTGGAAGCCATTGAACTTGTGTGAAGTAGTTGAGGCGTGCGGGGCTACGCACAAATAGGGACGGCCATTTTGGTCGCCGATCTGACAGAACTCGTCCTTTGTCGCACTCCTGTTATCATTTAACAAGAATAACGTAATAAACAACATTAAGTAAAATTCGTTTATCGGCTGTACCAAGAATTAAGCCCTGAGTGCACTGGTAATGACGACGAGAAGGTACACTTTGCTGGCGCCGGTATCTCGGTGGCGACGGCTAAACCTGCGCTGATAAAACACCCCTTCACACTAACTGATCGAGCATGCGCATTGGCGCCACGGTGCAACGGTAAAGCTAGGAAACAACCTAACACGCAACAACAAGATGGTAAGACGAATATATTAGTAGGCGATAGCGGGCATCTCAAGCTTCACGAGCGGTATAAACTTAAGAATGTATGTATAATAAGGATTCAGGAAGACCAATATTGCTGGTTCTCGGCCCATTTAGAGGTGCTATATGAGATGGGTAGGATGTTTAGCCGCAGCCCTGAATGTAGGAGATGGTTTGTAGTTCCACTTTGCATTGAATATGAATCATAGCAGAAATGCTTCGCGTGCAGCCAAAATTTTAAGTGCGCGATGGCATTAGTAATTAAAAAACTTTCATACCAAAACTTCAGAAAGGTATTGGCATGTTTACCAAAGGCCCGCTTACACGTCAAATATTCACCCCGGCGATAGCTCCTTGACGTACTTGTTTATTGTCGTGTGTCTTGATTTATTGTCTAGATGGGTGGTAATCGTGACGAATAGTACGCACGCACACTTATTGTTTTTTTGTTCTATATACGCTCCCACGGGCGGCTGCAGTCGCCCTGAGGAGGGGGGTGCAATGTACACGCCGGAGGTTTCTATGCAGCCGCCATTCAGCGGAGTACTACATTTAAATTTCCCGCTGGTGTGCGTCCGCCATCACCACGATCATCGTGCAGAA
Organism: Haemaphysalis longicornis; assembly: GCF_048455015.1. Classification (NCBI taxonomy): domain Eukaryota; kingdom Metazoa; phylum Arthropoda; class Arachnida; order Ixodida; family Ixodidae; genus Haemaphysalis; species Haemaphysalis longicornis. Next base: position 155,585,691 of record NW_027526361.1, read on the forward strand.
TCCCGTGGAATTAGAGAAATCATCCCCGTATTGGGCAGCCATGAGCCCGTTTTCCTTGTGTGGCTCTTCCGCTATATTTTAGTGCCCTGAGAAACAAGAAAATGACCGCTTGAAACAAAGGAGACAATTTACGTCACCTCCAGTATGAAGTACCGATAGATCCATTATTTTTACCGTTATTTTACCTGCTCGAGCCCGCCTTAAGCCGCCTACCGACGACCGAGCGCATTTTTAGTATGGATAGACTACGCCGACAGCAATGCCTCCAACGTGCCGCAGTTACGAGACTGCCCAAGGCAGCGACGGATCTTTTGGAAGCCGCCTAACCTCATCCGCACGGCATTCGATGGGAAATTTACTAGCCCGAAAGCAAGGACGCTGAACTTACCGATACAGACAAGAGATTCACCGAGCTCCGTGACCGTGATAAATTTAAGGGGGATTACTTCAACGCCTTCGTGTACCGAGAAAATATACGCTGTGCCCTACACCATCCGCGCTCTGCATTGAAGGTCCCGACGGCTGCAGGCATGAGGCATAAGACCAACGGCACTGTAGGACGTCCAGGCCAGCCTCCTCACCGAAGCTCACACACATCGACCTCGGAAGTTGTCTTGCCGGAGCTACAGGCATCTACTTTTCACAGTGAGCCACATGGGTGCAAGGGGTTTTGGGACCATGCGGAGACTACTCCACACCAGAACCTCCCCGATATCGGCAACGTGAGCACGGCGAAGCGGTTCGAGCTCTTCTTGCAGGCGCAAAAGACATCCCTGAAGGGGGGCGGACGAAGCACAGGCAGATTCGACCACTCTGCATCTACCACGAAGTCCACAAAATCTACTCAGGCTAACGTGACGCCAGGAGCTTCTCTCGACAATAACTGTTCGAAGACGGCAGTGCAAGAACCCGTTCCGTCCCACACAACGTGCCACACCGGTAAGCACTTGTTGCCCCTACCAGAACAAAACAAAACGATGGGAACCAGTTCGTCCTATAACGTCTCTCAAGTCTACGTAGGGAGACAAAACATCGTTACATCCCTCAGGCTTCATCACCCCAAAATGCAAAAGATGACGCTAAGTATGAGGAGATGCAAGCAGAACCCACTCACGAGGGAGAGTCGCCAGGGCAAACGGACGATAAGCTTGAAGGAGGCAAAGGTACGCATTCGAAGACAAGGATGATTCAGCGTCACTTCAAGCCGATGACACAAACCGTGAAGCTCGCGGAGCAAAAGAAAACCCATAGCCTCCACTGCGTGTGTTCGAGCTTATCTTCGTTGCAGCCTTCATGAAAGGCGAATCCTTACCGGAAGTTTTTGAAACTCGTCCAGCTGTAAGCGAAGAAGTAGTGCTGAGGGTTTCACCTAGGCTTAAATGTCAGCCGTTCCATCTCACCGATGCAGAAAATGCTGAACAGCCGTTGCTCATCACTTTTTATTTCATGTATTGCTACTCTCAGGACCGGGAGGTATTACAGAGGGGAGTGGTACTTACACGTGGAGAAAACAAATACAGAAGTGCAGCAGTGTATATGCAGTTATTACAGTGGGGCGGCTCCTACTCATACAGGCTTAGCTGATAGCGTTTTTAAACAATTCATGATCTCAGATGGTTGCTATTGATGCGAGAAGGTGATTCCATTCGATGCTCGTGCGTTGTAGGAATGATGTGTGGCAGCCATGTGTTCTGCATAATGGTACTCCGACCATGTGACGATGATCTAGACGAGGTGAAATATAATCTGCTTGTGGTATAATTACTTTATATAACTGGGGATAGTGATATATATTGTGGAAAAGACACAATCGAAGAATTTGATGTCGAGATGCGAAAGATGGGAGATTCAAGCTAGATTTCATTGCTGATATGCTCGCGGTGCGGTTATAGTTAGAAAGAGTAAAGCGGACAGAATTATTTAGAACCATTTCGACTGAGTGTATTAAATTGGCATATACAGGATCCCGAACCGAGGCAACATATTCTAATTTAGGGCGAATCAGTGTGTTGTAGAGGGTGAGTTTTAAGGAAGAAGGAGCTTTAGCAAACTTATGACGTAGGTACCCAAGCATTCTGTTTGCTTTAGCGATTATATGTTCAGTGTGAACTGCCCAATTTAATTTGCTGGTTACGTGTAAGCCTAGATATTTATAGCGAGAAACAGTATCCAATGCAAGATAATTGAAATAGTAGAAAGAGGGTGGATTAGTTGTTCTAGACACTTGCATAAATTTGCACTTGTTGGCGTTGAGTTGCATTACCCATTTTTGACAACAAATTGATACAACAGTAAGGTCACTTTGAAGAGCAGTTACGTCGGCATCGAGGTTAATTCACGGAAGAGAACACAGTCAACAGCAAATAAGTGTACATGAGAAGAAAGACACGTAGGTAAGTAAGTCATTAACATAAATAAGAAAAAGAAGAGGACCAAGCATTGACTCTTGCGGCACTCCAGATTGAACAGTGGGGTGGCGGCTATTCACACTGTTGGCTGCAACATACTGAGAGCGATTGTTAAGAAATAATTCTATCAAACTTAGTAATTTCCCGTCAAGGTTTAGTTGAAGTAATTTGTTGAATAATAAACTGTGGAAAACGTTGTCGAACGCTTTACAAAAATCTAAGAATATGCAGTCGGCCTTCAAGAGCGATGCAGTATAATGTTCAGTTTGTGTGTGAAAATTTCCAGTTGGGTCTCGCAGGAGTTTGTTTTTGGAGAAACCATGTTGTGCTAGGGTAAAAATGAATTACATTCGAAGAAGTCTACAAGGTTTGCAAATAATATGTGTTCTAATATTCTGCACGGAATACTGGTAAGTGGTATAGGTCGGTAATTAAGTGTGGAATGGCGGTTACCAGCTTTGGGAAACGGAGTCACCTGCCTTACGCGAAAATCAAACACAATGCAAGCACAAGGCTGGTCTGAGAACACGTTAGTGTCGCTTCACAAGGGCTACCGCAACGCCAAGACATTGAGCCTTAAGCGACATTCCATCCAGCACAATCACATCCCAATAAAAAAATGCGCACATACCGAGAACCTGAACACAGTTTTGTCATCCGCTTCACCTTGGTGACGCCAGGCTATGCTTACAGCTGCACGACGGCCGATGCACCAATGCAAATTAAGGAGGAGACGGAGATTGTTTGTACCTTTAAAAGGGTGGACCTTTTCAACTGAAAAGCAAATGATTAGGATTATGGATTCATTGTTTAACCAGCAATAATTATCTCGAGGGAGCGAGAGGGTGCTCAATTTCCCTCTTGGTATGTGTCTGGTGTGGCCAATATCATCGTAAAGATTTCCGTAGAATAAAGTAATCATCCCTGTTCCGGGCAGCCATGGCCCAGACGCCTTGTGTGCTTATTCTGCTGCAGCCCCATCTCCCCCCGTGCATAGCGGAAGGAAAGGAATTAACATGTGTACTCACTTGTACTCACTTGTAACATGTGTACTCACTTGTACCCAATCTGTAGTCAGTCGTAATCATCTGTGCTAACTTGTACTCAATGTGTACTCACATTCACACGTATTAAGAAAGTGTTTCTACTAATTGGTTCTCGCAATCAACAACTTGCATTAACGCGGTGCACTAGTTGTATGGACTCGGCTTCCAGAGCGTACCATATATTTTCCCGGCTTCCTTTTCACCCATTTTGTGTAACTGAAACAGGCGAAAGCTTTTCTCGTTACGATTCTAAAGATTCAGAAACAGTGGCTTGAGCGTGCGTTTACTTGAAGCAGCCTCCCTTGCCTGGAAATGAGCACGCGAATGCTCTCGCCCGCAAACTCAACAGCCGGGCACCACCGGATGGTCATCCAAAAGCAATGCCCTTTTCAGGCAGCCGCTACGTTGATGTAAGAGAAACGCTTCGAGAGGCACGCCTTTCCAGACAGCTGTTCCCGGCACCTCACAGCGCACTAAACCGGCGGCACTCAGCTACACTTCGACAAATACAGTCCCGTACGCTTCCCACTCCTTACATGATACACCAATTCCGAAAAATGGAGGGTACCCTACATTGTCCCCACTGCGGGGAATACCCGGACACGTATCACAGACTTCGCACATGCACCCAGAATCCCGCTTCCCCGCCCATACCTCACGTCACCTTCGCTAAGTGGGAGGAGTGGCTGGCCACTCAACAGCTCAAGGCCAGGGACAGCTGCCGGAACGAGCAGAGTTGGCCCTCAGCTCCATACCCGGAGCCCCGGACTAGGCGCACCTTCTTTTAATAAAGTTATCTCAAGTCCAGGGACAGCAGGCGGAACGGGCAGAGCTGGCCCTCAGCTCCATACCCGGAGGCCCCAACTAAAGGCACCTTCTTTTAATAAAGTTAGCTATCTCTCTCTCTCTCCCGCGCCCCTCAGTACCAAGAATTTTAATGGGGAAAGGCTCGCGAAACCATGTCTTTGCCCGGGCTTTCAACTACGGCAATCCTATTGTGATGAATGGCCACGCGAGCGGTTGACCGCGCCATTGAACCAGCAGGATATGCAGCAACGACGACGAGGAGGAGCAGCCACGTGGGGTCGGAATCGCGAGGTTCGAACTACGACGGCTCTAAGGCAAGCGGCGGAACAGGGCGCGGTTCGTGGGAAACAACCACGTGGGACGCCTGATCCACGGGCCACCTGGAACAAGACCGTTGTCACCCGTTGTCAAGGCTTGAGAGCGCGTCTGCCCACGCAACGTCATCGTAGTACTGGTGCACCAATTGCTACACTCCGCTCCGGCTGTCGGACGCTGCCGTTCCTGCTGTTGAGCTGCCAGAAACGCATCGACGGAATGTAAGCTTAATCGCACCGGGCATTGTCCTCAGACCTCCCGAACTTCCAGAGTGTATTGCGTACCGACAGACTGTGCTTTGCTTTCCCCATCGCATCTTATGCTCCCGTCCCGTGCTTGTTCTTCATCCCGTGAACTATAGCGTCAACGTGTTAAACAGTTAAACAGCGTTCGTCCCCGCCTGCGTGGTCCTTGACCCATTCATAACACCCATGATGAGCGGTTGCCGAGAGCGGGAAGACCGGGGAAAAGGGAATGGAGAGACGCAAGCTTTACCCTTTAAGACCTACTTTTACCGTACTTTAGGAGGCGCTGTGAAAGCGTGACTCGTGTACGCACATGACGGCGCCAGTCCGTAATCACACTCACAAATTTGTACTCGCAAGTACCGTCCCCTAAGTACTACTCACGAGTAGATGCACTCGTGGCTACTCTACTATGAGCAGAGTACTCACGGGTATTGAACCCATGAGTGCTACTCACGTGTGCATATACTCGGGAGTACAGCAGTCGCGAGTACTGTACTCATGAGTGCATGCAATCGCGATTACTACTGATAAGTATTTGTTAACGAGCATATGTACGCACATCTGCACTTGCTCGTCAAGGTACTCACTTTTTGTTCACTCAACATCGAACTCACATTTTTGTTTGGGTCATCGTACTCACCCATTAGTTTGATTGCAATTGAGTACAAATGCGTGCACTCAAGAGTGAAAACGCCGACCTA
>NW_027526361.1:155591315-155626746 GCF_048455015.1 Haemaphysalis longicornis
GGTGGTCAAAATTAATCCGGAGCCGTCCACTACGGCGTGCCTCATCGTCTCCGTTGCGTCGGCGCGTTAAACCCTGCAATCAATCAACCAACTCTTTCAACGACACCTCGTATTTCTTGTGAACTGCTTACCCTATATTCTTCAAAAAATGCGTCCGCCGAATGATCAGCCGTTCGTTGAAGGCGAAAAACAAACGAAAAGTGAACACGCAGTTGTGTGTGTGATTAATAAAACTTTCATTTGTTGATTACGCTCCGCATTTGTAAACAACGACAGTTGAGCGTCCTCCTCCTCACCCCCCCCCCCCCCCCCCATGTCTAGCGAAATATCAGTGCATTTCGCATCTAGTTGGTCTGGTGAATACTACCTTGCTCAAACAAACGTCTTTAGCATTTCAGAAGCTGCACTCGGGTTTTTTTTTATTCCCGTACGACTATTCTATTTATTGCTCCTGACTTGCAAACCATTCATTTTCCCGTGGTCATTAACATATACCTTGGTTCTTACCATAAGGCATGCATGAGTGGGCACGTATCTGACAATGCACAGCCTTTGAGTGTACTTAACATTTTCGCGTGGCTTATATTCCCATAAAAGGTACAAGTTTTTGTACGCTGTTGGGTTATCACATCCCCGAAACATATTTTTCTACGACGTACATATTCGAAGCAAAGCCGCATTTGTTGTCTGCGCTGCAAAACGAACCAACCTCTTACGGTGCCAATATCAGGTCTAAACGAGGTGACAATAAATAGAATTCACTTGTGCTGACGTGTTCGAAGGTGACAGCGGTGATATGCCGCTGCCGTCGCCGACGCCCGCAAGAGCGGCCAAGAAGCGCGCAGAACCGCCTCCCCGGGTAGCTCTTGTTGGCGTTCGAGCGCTCTACCAAGACGCCGCTGTTTTTTTTAAGCGCCCTACACGTGCAGTTAGCTTACAGACGTCACCTTAACAAGTTGTTTAGTGCGCGGAAAGGCAAAGAGAAGCGAAAGAGAACCAAAACACTGCATGACCACCTATCAGCCACGCAGCGCTAATCCCGCAAACGCCGCGGAGAAGTGGCGGCAGGCGGCGCAGCGATCGCGAATCTCGAGGCGTATACTGCAGAATACATCTACCCTGCCACACAACCCATGCGTGGCTTATGCCAAAATCACTTGTCCTCTTTCATCGCCGCTTTACTATCCTTGGTTCTCTCCCGCTTGCCCTTTCAGCTTGCCCTTTCAACCTGTTCTCGCCACGTGACCTGCCCGTTCTCCCTACACGCGGCACTACGTTATTCATTTTTTCAACAGGCACTGTCGATGGCCAGACATTTGCACACATGAGGCATATACCGCCTTAGAATTAGAATGTAGCACTCATTCGAACTTATAAACAAGACTATGACAGCTAGTTCATGCAGGCAAAAACATTTTAGGAAACACACACCAAATATTCCTCTCGAACGATGCTCAAGGACGGGAACAATATGATTCATTGTAACTTTGCGCGGCACTTTGTTCAGGCGCTGAACCAATCGCCATGAAATGAGGCCAGCAGAACACTTCCACCATCATCTCTCAACGCGTTGATGGCTTGACGGAGCCTACGCTGTCGTTCGTCCGCATTTGTTTCGAAGCGGGCCATTTACAGGAACGAGAACTGCGCTTCCCCGAGTAATCCCTGCCACCTGACGGCGAGTCGAATATCTGGCGTTCTTTCTAGTGCGCCTACCTCCGCAAGATGGCGCGAGCTGTCTGGCGCGCCTCTCTCCTCCTCGATCCCGGATTCAACCCCATCCGCCAACGAGCCGTTAGTCTTCTCCATTCTATATAAATTCATGCAGTCATTTGTTCGTTTTCTACGCGGCTTTCTGTGACATTAGGCTTCGCCGAAAGTGCATGGAGTGTTTTAAAGGCACAGTCATAATAAGGTTAATTTATTTGATTCAGCAAACCACTGACCGTGCAGTTGGGTGGGGATCAAGGGTGCAGTGGCGGCGATGTTGAACGTGGCGTTATCTATCTTACTCCCATGAGAAACAGTTACTTACTCTCTTGGATTTTACGGCCTTTGTGGTGACAATGTGTTGAATAGTTTAAAAATTTGGCGCCGACAATCAATTATTTCTTTGATTTCCATAGAAATTCAAAAAATCTACTTTGGTCCTCAGTCCACAAAGAATGTAAAGAATGCTACTACGTGATCTTTCTTGGTGTTTCTTGGATTTATTTTAGTAGTTTTGCAATGGGGCACACTGCATAAGTTTAGGAGGCAGATCAAGGGCAGGAAGCAGCACTAAATGACCGCTTAAAGGGACTAGGTAAAGCAGTATTTCGAATTTTCTGAATCACAGATTTGCGCTGTTTTCATACGAATGCGACGGAAACGAAAGAAAACCGACAGGCTTGAATCAGATTTTCTACCGTGTGCGATTTCAGAAGGGACAGCCGCGCTCTCTTACCCTAATATTCGTACGCAGTAAGGCAATACTAGAAATAATTCGTTCACTACGCAGTGAACTCTACAGTCGGTAAAAGTCTTGTCTTTAACTCTCGAGCGGCATGCGCCGGACTGCGCGGGAGACATCTAGTGATAGCGCCTGGTTTGAGATCGGCGGAGTTTGAGCATGCGGGACCCGTATCAGCGCGATGGCCGTGTCCCTGCTCGCTGTGCCCGTCGCCTTGGCTTCCGCACCTTCTTTCGCCGTTGGAAGCGCTGCCTGCTGGGCCGGGCCGGGAAAGCATAACGGAGATCACTTGCGATAGAGCGCGCCGCGTTAGTCTCCCGTCTGAATTAGCTTTGGCGCACAGTTGTGCATTGCGTCATCGTTCTGCCGATGCGGTGCGTGGTATCGCGTGCGCCATTATTGGGTATCGGCGCTTGGCTTCGCGCGTCACCGTCGACAGGCCAACGCCAAAAAAACTCGAGGCAGTGTGCAAGCTGTCATTGACCGATGTCCAGACGCTGAAAAACACCGTCAGCGAGGCGTTTTCGACAACTTTTTCTCGCCTCCTCACATACAGAAAAAAACTCTCCTGCATAAATTGCGTTTTAAACTTCGGTGCTCTGTACCCCGGAACACGATTGCAAACTAAATGCAATGAAATAGAGTAGAACACAAACTGAAGTGTTGAAGATTTTTTTTATAATTTAAGGAGAAACTGACATCAAAAATTACACATGAACTGTTTGTGTGCTCCAAACTTTTCGTGAGAAGACCACAGGTTTCGTTCCTACTTCGGTTGCTCAGAGTTAAAAAGCGGCTGCTCATGCAGTTTTCCTTCCCGCGATAGCGAGACGGGGGTTGAAACACTGCCCCCCCCTCGTGATTAGGAGCGCCAATTAAACTGACTAAACCTGGGCTGGCAAAATTCTGAAGCGGTATGAGCTTTGAGATAGCATGAGGATGGAAGCCTCCTCACGGTATTGACGAAGGATTTTGTAGAGGGAGATTCACGGGCCTTGCATTTAAATATATGCGACACTGATGTCATTTTATCGGAAATCATAATACCCTTTTTCACCATAACCAGTAGGAAAATAATGAGATTCGCCTTTTCAAGGTTTAATAATAGTAACAGTAATACATGTATTCCATTTATTCATTTCAATCAAGATATTGTTCCTTATGTTTATCGCACCGACATCCGCACGTTTTGATGACTCATGAGGAGCGATATGTCTTGAACATTATAGTCAGGACTGCAATTATTTTCAAAACATTGTTGTAACCGTGCGCAGTCATGCACGCTTGCCTGTATCTTGTTATACGCCCCCTACCGAGCCGTGTTTATAAGCGCCCGTCTCTGTCAATAAATGCTGATTGCCAGACCAGCCTTCGTGCGTGCTACATTGTGGCAGCGGTGGCAGATAAGAGCGACGACGGCCGATAGCAAGAGCGGCAGCGGCGGCCGACAGCAGCGGATCTACGAGATAGCAAGCCACGCCGGGCGGCTTTCAGCTTCGCTTCGCAGAACTTCGCCATGGCCGACCCACCACGCCAGCAAGCAGTTCGGTCACCACGCTACTTCCACCCCCAAAAGCCCTGGATACCTCCGCGGACGTGTGGCAGAGCTGGACAACGTGGAAGCAGGAGTTCGAGCTGTTCGCCGCGGCTACCTGCCTGAACCAGCAGCCTAAAGAGGTACAGGCCGCCACCATTCTCATGGTTATTGGAGAGGATGCTCGTAAAACCTACAGCACGTTTGTGTTTCAGGAAGGCGAAGAGAAGTCAGACATAGCAGTCTTAAAGAAGAAGTTTGAAGCATTCTACAAGCCGTCACTTAACCTAGCGTACCACGAGTATCGTTTTGGAATACGCGACCAGCGGGACGGAGAAAGCTTTAATGACTGGCTAACCGAACTGAGGGTATTGGCCAAGAGTTGCGAATTTGGCGAAATGGAAGAACGCATGCTACAGAGCAGAATTATCCTTGGCGTGAACGATAAAAAGCTTCAGGAAAGGCTTATTTCGGAGAACGGGAATTTTTCCAAAACCATGGAAATACGCCACACCCGGGAACAGGGCAAAGAGCAATGCGAGGCAATTCAAGCAGGTACGCATGGCAAATCGAATATCAATGCAGTCTCCGAGAAAGAACTGAGGCGTTGCGGCAGGTGCGCCAGAAAGCACGAGGCTAATCACAGATGCCCGGCGAAAGGACGCACATGCAACAAGTGTGGCCGAAGAAATCATTTCGCTGTCACGTGCAGAACGAAACGTGATAAGGCGCGCGTAATCACAGACAGGCTTGCAGCAGTTGAAGCCCAGGAAGAAACTTTCTGGATTGACGCGTTATCACTTAACGCCGAGAAAGGCGATCGCTGGTCAGCGACAGCGAAAATAGAAGGGACGCCCGTCTTGTGCAAACTTAACACCGGTGTCAATTGTTCGGTTATATAAAGAAAGAAACTGCATGAAATAACCGACAAAAGAGACGAGAGCTGCGACGTCGTGCTGAATACGTTTTTTGGCCACCAGAAAAAGGCAACACGATGCATACGCCTGGTTGTCGCCGGAACTGAGTCTAGCCTAGAAGCTAACTTTTTCGTCGTTGAAGACGACGTTCCTGTAACACTCAGTGGTTCTGTCTCAGAACAGCTTGGGTTACTGCGCAGACTCGCGGCGGTAGAGCAACCACAGCTCTACGAAGTTGCAAAACCTTACGAAGACGTCTTCAACGGCCTAGGCATGCTCACAGGAGTTGCCTATCGCATGAAGCTTAAGCCAGAAGCCCAAGGCGTGGTTAGGCCGGCAAGAAGGATCCCAATAGCGCTACAGGAAAAAACTAAAGCGGAACTCGACCGCATGGAAGAAGCGCAGGTGATCAAAAAAGTAACCGAGCCAACGGAGTGGTCTAGCCACATGGTGGTGGTCGAAAAGAACGGCAAGACGCGAACTTGCATGGACCCTACAGACCTAAACAAAGCTCTACTTAGGGAGCACTACCCCATGCCGACTTTGGAAGATATCGCGCCGTCCCTTGCCGGTGTTCGGTATTTTTCAACACTAGACGCTGCGTCAGGGTTCTGGCAAATAAAGCTCGATGATGAGAGCTCTCGAATTTGCACCATGAGCACTCCTTACGGCCGTTACCGGTTTCTACGCATGCCTTTCGGGATCTCGTCTGCTCCGGAAGTTTTCCAGTGTGCAATGCACAAGGTCATAGAAGGCCTCGAAGGTATTGCCGTCGTAATGGACGACATTCTTGTGTGGGGCCGTACCAAAGAGGAACATGACAGGAATCTGGAAAACGTTCTGCAGTGGTGCCGACTGCAGAATTTGAAGTCAAATCGAAAGAAGTGCCGTTTTTGCAGGACACTGTCAGATACCTAGGGCACGTCCTGACACGTGATGGGCTGAGCTTGGACCCGGACAGGCTGCACGACATCCTACAAGTTAAAGCGCCAAGCGACAAGAAAGAGCTGCAGACCTTCCTGGGTATGGTGAACTTCGTCTCCCGGTTCATTCCGAACATGTCGACGGTTACCGCTCCATTACGAGAGCTTTTGAAAAAAGATGTCGCATGGGTTTGGGAGGACCGCCACCAACAGAGCGTCATGGCTCTCCGAGAGGCGCTTTCAAAAGCTCCAGTGCTGGCGTACTTCACAAAGGGCCAACCTATCACATTGTCAGTCGACGCAAGTAAAAGCGGATTTGGCGCAGTAATAATTCAGAATGGCCACCCCCTAGCGTATTCGTCTCGTTCTCTAACGGAAACGCAACAGAGGTACGCTCAGATCGAAAAAGAAATGCTAGCTATTGTTCACGGTTGCAAAAAATTCCACGACTGCCTATTTGGGCAGCCACAAGTTGTAGTGGAATCGGATCACAAACCACTGGAAGCAATTTTTTGCAAACCGTTGTATCAGTGCCCCCTCCGACTGCAGCGCATGCGCCTCAACCTGCAAAAGTACCCGATAGTTGTCAAGCACACGCCGGGGAAAGATCTTGTCATTGCTGACGCGTTATCGCGCTTTCCAAATGCATCCGTTCTAAAGGAGCAGGATGAACACTTTCACGTCAACGTCATCGCTAACCTGCCCATTTCATACAGGCGCCTGATGCAGGTACAAGAGACTGCCAAGGACCCAACAATGCTCCAACTTCACCACTACGCAAGCACAACTTGGCCAGACAACAAAAATGACGTCATCCCGGAACTACGCAGCTACTGGGCCTTCCAAGAGGAACTTCACACACAAGGTTTGGTTCTACGCAGTACCGCCTTATCATCCCTCCATAGATGCGTGGCAGGATTATTTGTTTGCACGCTGCGCACGGTGGATCGGAAAAGATGAAGGCGCGCGCGCGAACTGCACTGTATTGGCCAAACATAAACAATGACATTGAAGAAGCAGCGCGGCGTTGCCCGGTATGCCAGAAGCACAGGACCAGAAATGCTCGAATGCCTTTAATGAGCCACGAAATTCCAAGTTTACCGTGGCAGGTTGTTGGCGTCGACTTTTTCTACCACAACGGAAACGAGTACTTGGTTGTCGTTGATTTCTATTTCTCCTTTGAAATCACAGCAGTGACGCCTACATCTGCTAAACATGCGATTTCCGCTTTCGCAGACATCTTTGCGACTCATGGGTTTCCGCTCCAACTCTGCACCGATAATGGACCACCGTTCACCAGCCAGCAGTTTCGGGACTTCATCGGTACGGTTGGCACCAACCACGTTTGCTTCAGTCCATATCACCCGCGCTCAAATGGTATGGCGGAAAGAGCCGTACAAGAGGCCAAGAAACTGCTAAAGAAGCATCCATTTGGATCGGTAGACTTTTGCGCGGCATTGCTCGAATGGAGGAACTCTCCCCGTGACCCATGTTTGCAGTCTCCAGTGCAACGACTCATGGGAAGGTTTACCAGGAGCCTGCTGTCCGTTCCTGCCATCCACCTCCAGCCACGGGTAATACCACCTCGAGACGTGAAGCAGCGACTGCAACAGATCCGCCAGAAACAACGGACCTTCTACAACCGAAGCTCCAAGCACCTGCCAGAGTTGCAACGTGGATCCAGTGTCGCAGTGTACAACATTCCAGCAAAAACGTGATATCCCGCTGAAGTCGTCCAGACTGCTTCTACTCCACGCTCCTACGTCGTGGAAACTGAGGATGGTCGTCAGCTTCAACGCACCCATGAACACCTCAGGCTAGCGCACCAGCTGTCCGCACCAGTCGGCGCGCCTACCGACGCGTCTGTTCCTGCGTCTGCGTCTCCGCAACAATCTGAGCCCGAGCCGTTGCGAAGAAGCCAGCGAGAATTACGTCCACCGAAAAGATACCCAGACAGAGACTTCTAACGCCTCAATAAAGAGAACTAAAAAAAAGGGGAGATATAACCGTGCGCAGTCATGCACGCTTGCCTGAATCTTGTTATACGCCCCCTACCGAGCCGTGTATATGAGCGCCCGTCTCTGTCAATAAATGCTGATTGCCAGACCAGCCTTCGTGCGTGCTACAATTGTTGACCCCATTTGAGGCATAAAATGAAATATTTCCCACTTAAACAGTAGCGAAATAAGATGGAACTACCAGCATTTACGAATTTAGTGAATGGAACGACACAGTCGGGGCAAGCAGGCACAGAACAATCAATTTCTACAAAATGGCGGTAAATGTCCTTTCGAAACTTGTCCGGTCACAAAGAACGTTTGCTCAGGAAAGGATTTGAATAACCTGGAAAACAGGCAGTGTCTGTTGGCTTATTACGTCCAAGTTCACAATTGATTCACAACTCTGCCGCACTTCGCGCTGGACAGATAATCTGCCACTGGCGGTCACCGATCCTGGTAACTGCGCTTGGGGCTGCCTAGTTCTGCGATGCGCAGAAGTTCAAGGCGCACCCAGTGAATCCTTTACATATACCACGCTATTGAATCTGTACTGCAGTGAGTGTTCCGACGATGGCATCGCACTTAACTCTTCCGGAAAGAAAGCCATCACTTTGATGGGACGCACGATGTCCCAAAGAGCCATACCTGCGGCAACAGGGCGCCCATTGCCAACTGTCAACAGAATTGTCCAGGCTTTCCCTAAAGAAGGATGACTTGCCGATGCTCCTCGTTTTAGGCCCACTAGAGCGACGACCCATGAGGAGGATAGGCGGATAGTAGCAACGGCAGTCGATAACCCTTTCCTCAGCGCTCGCGAAAGTCGAGACATGCTAGGGTTGGACGTTTCAGCCCAACTCATCCGGTCGAGACTTCACGAAGCCAATATAAAAGGTAGGATGGCTGCACAAAATACCCATCTGGAAGCAAAGCACCGCGACCAGCGAATGTAGTTTGCTTCTGTTGTAGAAGGCTTGATCGCGGATAACTGGAGGGCCGTGGTCTTCAGCGACGAGGGAGCATTGTGCACCCGCAGGGACCAGCAAAAATGGGTGTGGGGTCCTGATAAATGCCGGTAAGAATAAATTTTGCCTACTGATATAATTGCCCGATTGGGAGGTTTAACTCGCCGAAGCTTCTAAGGCGATGAGGCGCGGTAGTGGAGAGCTCTTATGGGTTAATTTTGATCACATCAAAGGGGATATTTAACGTGCGCCGAAATCTCAAACACACGGGCGTTCTCGCTTCTATTGATATACGATCGCTCTTTCCTGAACTTAATGTTTAAATGCTAGACATGCATCAGAGTTCTTGCTGGTATAATAGGCTTTTTACCACCATCACGCAGGTATGACGCCAAATATGTCTGGAAGGTGCGCTCCAGCGGCCGGACAACAGTCACCGTGTGAGGGGCCATCAGCTACCAAGGCCTAGGACCGCTCCACAGGGTCACAAGACGGATGAGGGTAGCAGCCTACACCAACATAATTCAGACTGTCTTTGTGCCATACGTGCTGGATGGACTATTCCCGGACGGGCTGTACCATTTCCAACAAGATGGCGCGCCAGTTCATACAGCCAAAGCAATTCAATATCTCTTCTAAAGCCTCGGAATAACAAACTTGCCATGGCCTGACAGAAGCCCGAATTTGAACATAATAGAAAACGTGTGGGGGTTGATGAAAACCAATTTGTCTAAACAACCTGGCCTATCAACCTCAGACTCCGACGAGCTGTGGATCGCCATTGAGAGAGAGTGGGAGCGTCTCCGCACTGACCCGAGTTTCATGGACGCGCTGTACGACTCTCTTCCCATAAGGTTTCAAGAGCGTAAAGCTGGCTCGTGGAAAACAAACAAGGTACTAGGTTTCTAGTATCACCGTCATGCCCAGAGCAACGTCCTGAGCACTTGCATTCCAAGCGGATGCACGGACTGTATAACCCAAGCCATCGCAGACATCGACCAGTCCACTACTCCTGCTTCTTCAGAACGCTGACGTCAGCTCAGGACCTTGCAGACTTATTTAGACTGCATTTAGGTTTTTCATCAAAGTTGAAAGCTACCACTTATAGTCCCTTTGATCAGCCTTGGGGGATGGGCTAACAGTGTGACATTTAGCCACTAGAACCGACAGTGCGGAATCATCCGATCCTTATTTTCTTTGTGTGAGCCTACATTATATTTCAATGTTCTTCATGCTACCGTATTCCGAGAACTTGTTTGGTTCTGAATAAATAACTAAATTCAGTATGCGCTGACAGTTTCTAGGTGTGAAAAACAAGCGAAAATAGCCGAAACGCTTCGCTGACGGTGTTTTTCAGTGTCTCGACATCGGTCAATGACAGCTTGCACACTGCCTCGAGTTTTTTTGGCGTTGGCCTGTCGGCGGTGACGCGCGAAGCCGAGCGCCGATACCCGATAATGGTGCACGCGATACCCACGCACCGCATTGGCAGAACGATGACGCAATGCACAACTGTGCGCCAAAGGTAATGCAGACGGGAAACTAACACGGCGCGCTCTAACGCAAGTGATCTCCGATATGCTCTCCCGGCCCGGCCCAGCAGGCAGCGCTTCCAACGGCGAAAGAATGTGCAGAAGCCAAGGCGACGGGCACAGCGAGCAGGGACACGGCCATCGCGCTGATACGGGTCGCGCATGTTCCCACTCCGCTGGTCTCAAACCAGGCGCTATCACTAGATGTCTCCCGCGCAGTCTGGAGCACGGCGCTCGAGCGTTATACACAAGCCTTTTACCGACTGCACATCCATCTTGAATAGATTAACACACACAGAAAGATTCTGTTGTCGGTGCAGCGCATTGAAATAAAATGTCGCGCAGATTCATAAAAGGAATCATATACAAAACAGGTGAAGTCTTAACACTGGACGTCTGCTGGGGATGTTTGATGGAAATATATAAGAACTGGATCCCCTTCATGGATAAGAAACATTTTGGGGGGTATTGAATAAATTCGTGAGCAAAATAATTTTGTTTTGTTCAGAGTAAAAAGTAAAACTTCATTTTTATGCAGATGTCTTGAATTTCAATCGATATTGAAATTACACCCCATCACGATCTCATTCGTAAAAGCTTAACAAAACTTGTACAGAGAATCCCACGAAAGCGTGTTCCGCTAATAGTACAAGCTTCATGCTCCAAGATTTTGGAGATATAAGTTAATATCTGTGGTATTCGAATATTTCAAAACGTCAGTTGCAGGACGTTTTACATCATCTTGGACAGTCGGCGTAACTACCACTTCAAATATATTATTCATCATGTGTACTTTTCTTTTTTCCTTTTACTTATGATATGAATAATAAAATAAGGCAGTATAATATCTGTGCTAGCCGCATACATCGTTGCCGTTTCAACTAATGCATAAACTTGAAATAAGAATAAATAGGAATAAACTTGAAAATCTATTATTTTCAGGCTGAACAAAAAATCTCAGTCTTGCCAGAAAAGTCCTTGACTGTCCACAAACTTAGGCCAAGTGAGAACGGCTACGCACTCTTGTAAGATAGTGGAAACGTTGTCGACAAAATGCTATATGAGATACACCGGCATGTGGAGATATTTTAAACACTCCGCATGTACCCTGCGTAACCAGCTTCTGTTTATTTTCTCTTTATATCGAGAACATGTCAAATAAATCGCTAGCGTTGCTGCCAGTGTGTATGCGCAATAATTGACGTTCGGCTTCTCGAGAGCCCAGTATGAACCAGCGATGCGAAAACTCGTCGGATATAATCCACACGAAATCTTCGAGTGCTATATGAAGTCCACAAGTGCGAAATGTCCTTTCTGCAGCTGCGTTGATCAGTAAGTCTGGTGCATTCTCAACAAAAAGGAATGTTGCGTAGTAGAGCATGAAATGTCGCGTTCCTTTTTCCTCTAGTTGAACGGGGGGGTAAAAAATAAAAGGCGTTGGTACAAACATTTTTGATACATTTTTGTGTAGGCAGGAGTTAGCGAATGTCTCTTACTACTTGAGGTCCACGTCAAACTCACACACAGAAAATTACAGGAAGCAATAAGTATTACTTCATTGTTTTCTACAATCCAGAGCTGTTTCATTCATTTTTTTTCTTTATTTCCACCAAGATTGCACCTAAAAAAGTTTTTTGTTTCAAAAATAAAACCGTAGCCTATTCGAACGACCCCCGTATCCGAGTTGTTCGAATAGGTTACGCTTTTATTTCTCGGCTTGACGCCCTGGCTTGAGCCTTGACGTCAGGCATCAGCAAATAACTGGTAGGCAAGGAAGACGAAGGCCAGACGCACTACGGCTGAAGAGGAAGACGATGGCTGTCCAGCTCAGAGATTGCAAGCAAGGTAAATATAACTGGTAGCGAAGCTTCCATAGAAGCCCATACGTTCAGAAAATGGCGGCTCTTAAGCTGCTCATGGGGCTTAGCGCCATCTGTGTGAGGAGGGAACACTTCCGGCGGAACAAAAAATAAACAGGATGTGACGCAAGATCCGGTCAGCAAGTGACGTCATTTTGGTGGCATTAGCGGGAAAATTTGACTTCAAAATAGCCTTAGCAGGCCTCTGATCGCTGAGGGCTCAAGTCATTGCCTGCCATCTGACGCAAGTTGGCGAGCCCTTGGCGTGTGTGTTTCAAGTCAACGCCAGCTTATACTCGTGACTAGAGAAACGTACTTTAGCATACTGTCGTATGATTCGCCTCGGTGTTTATAAAAACACCTTGCATCTTCTCTGAACCTTTATTCTGTATTCATGGCTTCCACTGCTGTATAAAAGCAATCAGTTGTTTATTTTGATTGCAGTGGGTAGCAAACGTACCCCCACCCCCGACAATTTTTTTTTCTGCCTTGGGATACAGATCACAAAATGACACTTTACCACTTTCCCCGACCCCCCCCCCCCTTTTCATATAAAAAACGTGCCCACTCCTTACCCCGATACCAGTTTCTACCAACGCCACTGCTGGGTTTAATTGCGTCGCACATACGCAGGTTGCGTGCGTGCCTTAAGTATAGATCAAGGTTATATGCTCGCTCAGTTTGTGGACTTTTGTTCTAAGAAAATAAATAACGCATAGTCATGCTATAATCAAGACATTTGAATTTTATTCCAGGATAAACATAAAACAAATTTACCACACTGCACAAAATCAGCACGTATACAAGTGGTACAAAATGTTCGTGGGCACCACATGCATTATGACTTTCCTTACGCGCAGAAAAATTGACTTTATTCGTAACACATAGCATTATAAGCAATGAAAGCGTCAGCAGCAGAACTACTTCGAAACAAGAGAAAAGAACTAGGCACTGCATCTTGACGCAGAAAACCGGGCCGCAGGAATGCCGATTCACGAAAGTGCAGCGCGCACACCGCAGGTGTACCGCACCGCAAGTAGACAAGGGTTTCTATAAACGTTCACTCAGAATTCACGCCTGCAATTTCCTGGTTGCATTATTAGGCAATTGTCGCAACAGATAAGTAAAAAGATGAAAAATGGATCAATGCAAAAGAAAGCGACGGCAGTATGTAAAAGCACATAGCAGGAAAGATCTGGCAGCAGCACAGCACGGAGCAACACAATACAGTACTGCGATGGAAATAATGCTTGCGCATACAAGTGCGGGAAGCAACGAGCACTACAAGCGTTGTAATGCAATAGAGAAAACACTGAGATAGACAAATAAAGGAGCTCGTTTAAATTCGATTGGTACTACGCTGAGAAGTCCTAGAGTAATTGAGACCACATGCTCCGAGCCAGCCTGAGGTGAAATCAAGAGATAACTGTTACATAACAAAGCTTTAGACCCATTTTTTTTTCGAAGCACCACCACTTACCCTTACACAATTACATGCACGTATTAACAGCACTATACTTTCGCGTTACCTCTGAAAATGAGAGGAAAACGGTGCAGTAAAACGCCAGGCGTACGGGAGTTGCTGTTGCAACCTTGTACAGCAAATCGTTTCCGTAGGTACCGAGGAAAGCCATCCGCTCCAACCGTTGGCAGCATCGTCCCGTAGTTCACCGTGCCCGCTGGGCACGGTACTAAACGTGTCCACCGACGATACAACGCACCTCGCAACTCCACGCACAGCGAAAATTACGTGCACACCAAATTAACATGGAAAAACGAATGCAAGTGCGCACCACCAAAACACGCGAGGGGCGTTTCCTAGCAGACGAACTTTAGGAGCGCCTTTCCGAACACTACAAGGACTGCATCACAGAGCAATGACATGTGCCATTCTTCAGAGGGCGCTACAAAAAAAGGTTACAGCATTTTCATAAATTATTTACACATTGTGCCTAAATAAATGTGATTCAGAAATAAATATTGTTCGTAAAATATAAATGTTGTTTTATTGTTGAACAAAACTTGGTTATTTGTTGCTAGTGTTTGTTCCCTCCTCACATAGTCGCGCTTCAATCGCCACTCCCATAAGCCCCCATGCTGATGTCGCTGGCAATAGGTTCTGAACCGCTTTTTGCCCGAAGCTTCGCTACCATTTATATTTACCGTGTTGCAAGTACCACATCGCCTCTAGAGGACTTGCTCGCCTTGTAAGCAAACCTTAATCAGCCCCTAATCGTAACCATCGTTACAAAAGTGGTGTAGGTTCTGATTACACTATACGTCGTCTTACGGGAGTGTACAGCGCCCTTCAAGAAATCCCGGTGACTCCTGTTCACAAGCGCGCCAGTCGACACCTTCAAGGGTGGCCAGCAGAGTGCGAGCCATTGTTCGATGGTACGCCCAGGATGACAGGACCGAATACCAGCGCAAGACTCACACGTCGTAATGAAGCGATTCTCGTGTACGTCATCCAGCAACCTCGCGCAAGGTATCCTTTTCACGGGGACGCCTTTGAAGATGCGAATAACTGAGTAAAACTGTTTCAACGTGTCACCAACTTCAACGACTGGAACGCGCAAGCTCCACCAACATTTACTTCGACCTAAAGGATTTGGTTCAAACGTGGCTCAAGAAACTCGAAGCAACAGTGCATGCGTCACAGGGGTTTCGTCAGCAGCTACTTGCGGCATACGTTAACGTCGATGATAAAAAGTGCTGAAGCTGCGCTACAAGGCAGAATCCGACACCCCAATGAGTCAGCCGCCATGTACGCTAAAGACATGCAGGCTTGTTTCGATGCGCCGATTCAGCGTACGACCTCCGAGTTTATTGCTGTGGCCTCAGAACCGGCACTTCAGCAAACATCACTGCGGCGGCACCACCGAGCCGAAGCTAGTATCATCGGTGAAAACTGCATGACATGTATGGGGAGCACCCTCGGTAACCTTTGCGAACTGGCCGTGACAATCGCCCCATAAGAGCTCCAGGTGCTGCGTACCAATCGAGGCTCACCTCCTACAGTGTTCATTGGGGAGAGGATAACAGCAGAATTTAAAAAAAAACTCAGCGGATTTCTTAGCCAAGGCGGAAAGTTCAAACCGCGATACGAGGATTGTTGTGTTGGAAGAAATGCAAGAACTCTCGTATCCAGGTTTGAGCACGACGACTGGGATTGACGCATTGACGTCAGGCCTCAGCAAATAACTGGTAGGCAAGGAAAAAGGAGGCAAGACACTCTATGGTGAAAGAGAAAGAAGGCGGCTGTCCATCATTTAAATGGCGAGTAGCACATGGTCTCTGGGACCCAAGTTCGCCTTGTAAACTTTCAATAGTCCTCACTCGTATCAATGGTTACAGTACATTACAATGTGCTACCTATAGGCAGATATGTAGCCAGAACTGTCTCCGCCCCACGAAAAACACCATCACCGGCATTATTTGGTCGGTCCGTCTGTTGGTTTCTCACGCCCTGTGGTAATGATAGATAATGACGCAGCTTTACTTGTCCTTCGATTTCAATGTGTTAGTCCTCTTGCGGCAAGTTTTTTTCATACTGGTTCCGTATAAGGCCATAGCTGGGGGCATGGTAGCCACGTTCTGGCTTAGTTGTGATCTCACTTTGTAGTAATCTCTATCAGGCGATGTAGGCGTACCGAATTTAGATCCCAACCTATTTAATCAAATTCAGGAGGACAGCGTCACCCATATACTTTTAGTGTGTAAGTGCAAATGCCACCTGTTTTTTTTTTTTCAAGTGAAGGACACTTTATGGGCTCGCTTTGTCGTCGACCCGCCGCGGTGGCTGAGTGGCTAAGACGTTGCGCTACTGAGCACGAGGTCACGGGTTCGATTCCCGGCCGCGGCGGCCGCTTTTCTGATGGAGGCGAAAAGCAAAAACGCCCGTGTGTATGAGATTTCAGCGCACGATAAAGATTCCCATGTGGTCAAAATTAATCCGGAGCCCTCCACTACGGCGCGCCTCATCGCCTGCGTTGCGTCGGCGCGTTAAACCCCCCCAATCAAAAAATCAAAGCTTTGTCGTCGTAGCTCGCTAACGGTCGATGTCAAGTGACTGCCGGAATCAGGCGGCGCAGCGAGATAACGAACCCAAGAAAACCCTGGTGTGCCGTCGTCAGGGAGTCACGCTGAGTCTTTGAAAACGACGCGGATTAAATAGTCATAACCGTTCGAATCTCATTAACCACTGGCGCTTGTCATACATCCACCCGTTGTTTAGCGCACATAAAACTGCATGTACTCCTAAGACAAAATCTGTGTGTATAACTGGCATCCCCCGCGTTCGTTTAGTTAAGAACGCTGGTTGGGTAGTTTTTTACGACACTAAGGGAACAAAGTTGATACGCAAAAAAAGCATGGCGCGTTTTAAATGACGCAGAAAGGCGCCAGCCACGCAAGAAAAAAAAATCCGTGTTACAAATCACGCAATACAGCTCCAGCATACGAAATTAAAGCAAGCGCAAAAGGAACAGTACCCCCCGGCGCAGTTTAAGGCACGGGGCGCGCGAGCACTGCGATGGTGGGAAATTTGAATTGCATTTAAGACACGGTGACGAAGAGCGTGATGGGCGGCAGCAGTGAGCGGATAACGGCGCCACAGCCCATTATGGCGAATCACTGCTCTGAACTTCCGACAGCTTTGACATTAAGTGGGGAGGCTTTACTTTTTTTTCATTCCAAGAGTTGCATCCCTTTCCTATCGCTACTTATAATGCTGTTTTACACTTTGGACAGCAATCTGTATGAAGTAGCAGATAATCCACTTGAGAAGTGCCCTACTTCTTGGCTCTGTGGCAAGTTTTTTCCGTCTGCCCGCACCTTCAAAAAGTTAACACATTAAAATTCCTGTTGTGCATCAGACATAAAGTGGAGTTCTAATATACAATCCGGCAGCACATGAAGGGTGTCCCAAGACTGGCCCGTCTATGGCCGCTTTCTCCCATGTTCGGCCAGCATCCAGGTTTTGGCAGCCACTGATCATGCGTTGACGGGCCAACATTCGGCAACCAGCGCTTCGGTATCTCTCCGGCCGCCCGAGTTAAGGCGCACAATGGCAGGTCTCGGCTGCCAGATATTCAGTTCAATTTCGGCTGCCGATGTCGAGAAAGGGAACGGCCAAAGTAGGGCCTTAGGGCATCCGTTTTTTCTTCGGGAAGCGGTGTTCAGCCGAAGCACGGCAAGTGACCGGCCACGGAATAGCCGTATTCTTGTGGCAGTTAGTGTTTGAAAGGAGACCGGCCGGAGCGCGGCTGCCCCGCATTCGCTCTTTCAACGGTGGACCCAGCGTTCGGCTGCAGAATATTCGTTTTCTTCTAGCAAACGTTGTTATAAAGGAAACCGGCCGAGGTACGGCACCCGAATGTACGTTGTTTATGCTGTTAGCGGTCCTCGGCCGAATTACGGCAAGCGAGCGGCCGCAGAATATTTGGCAACCGGTGTACAAGAGGAGACCAGCTCACGTAAGGTCTAAGGTTATACGTCATCTTTCGGTAAGCGCTGTACAGCAGAACAACGCCACGCATCTGGGCGCCGAGAAATCATGCACAGACGTGTTTGGAAGGAGACCCGCCGGTTTTTCTCTGGGTGAAGAAAAAGCCGTTAGGGAGCGGAACGCCGCAGGCGCGTTTTTCGTACGCTCAGTGTGTCTACGTTTTAAATGAATAAACTTCATTTGTCAAACAGTATTGAGTGTTCTAGGTGAACGGGCAAGCTGCAAGGACTCACTGGAAATTACCAGGTAACCTTTTAGGCCATCGGAAAGGCATTTACTGCCACAAGAGGACTGTGCCACACGGACGGGTGAGCTAAGCCTAGCCAGTCAGCCGCTACCACGCCTCGCCCGCCGGTTTTGTCGACGCATCAGCTGTAGGCTATTAGCCCCCTCATGAATGGAGAACATTGGAGACATCGACCCGGCAGAGATGCCCAACCCGCGATGGCGGTTATTGACCAAAATAACTGGCCTTAAAGGGCGTCGAGTAAGCGACCACCCCGCAGGAGCTCGACCGGCGCCATGTCAAGGACTCCCCACCAAAGAAAGGCAAGGGCGCGCAAAAGCGCAAGTTTTGGGCTATTCTTCTCACAATAATACTGCAAAAAACAATGTTCCACTATTTTGTTGTTGATAAGCATAGAAGAGGCTAAGCTAATGCATTGGTAGGCTCAAATTCCTGCCCTGCACCATGTTAGTAAATGGGATTTTATGACTGCCTATTTAGAAACAACTGTTCCTTTAAATTTGCGATAACAGCAGCGCCTTATGTACGACGAAGCCTGGATGTTAATTTATTTGCGGTGTTTGAAGGTGAGCTTAGCTACACTTGTGATATGAATCATTTGGTTACACATAATCGCCAGCATTCTAGCAAAAACGGAATTCATCTGGTTTTTCTTGCTCAACGGAGCTTATTGAGTTGAGGCACGATTTTGCTCTACCAATAGATTAGCTTAACGCAGTTGACTGCATTTTCTTGGACAGCAAAAAAGCATTTGACGGTGTTTCGCTGCATTTTCTTGGACAGCAAAAAAGCATTTGATGGTGTTTCGTACTATCTTCTTTTAAGTGCATTTTCGGTTATTGCATGGACAGCCCAGTATATCTTTCTAAGACAGCAGTCGGTCGCCCTCAATGGTTGTTCATGCGGATATGTTCCTGTGACCTCAGGAATTTCTCAAGGCTCAGTTGCGGGCCCTATTTTTTTCTGTTATATATAAATGCTGTTACTATTGGCCCCAAATGTTTGTTCGAAATGTTCGGGAATGACTGTGTAGTTTAACGAACTATAGCGAATGAACGTCATTCCGAATACCTGCAGTATGATTCGAATTTATTAACATCCTGGCGTACTAATTCAGAAAATCGTTTAATGTTAAAAAGTGTGTTAACGTCACCTTTCGAAGAAAAAATTTATTTCAATTAATACGTATACCGTAAATTACGCTGCTTTAATAACGGTCGGGCAATATTTATTTATTCAGAGTACCTTACAGGCCCGGCAGGGCATTGGTTAAGGGGGGCAGAAGGGCAGATAATCAGAAATTAAGAACAAAAGTTATACTATAAGCAGATATATCATACAGCAACAAGTCAGTGCAAAAAAGAACATGATAACAGCAAGCGTGACAAGAGAATAAATACAAGCAATAATAAGCAATAACAAGCAATAACTAGGAGTTTATTTGACGAGTGTTTAGAAGGTAAATAGGCCACGTTCACAATTTAAAAGTTACGGCTGCACGTGTTTTTGGCTTTCTGAGACCAATTTCAGGGAACCTCGATTTAGCTTAAAAGAAAAACCGTAATTCGCTCATGTGCGCTCCATGTCGGAGCTGGTTGATACGCTGGGAAACACACAGAATGGAGCAGTGCGATTCGTATTAGGTACGTGGCACTGCCAACTGAGTATGATGGAAAATAGATGTAAACTTTAATGCTAAGACGTGAAAGATCACAGACGAAACCCGAGGTTGAAATTTTTTTTTAATATCTATCATTGAAAAACTGGAATAGAAGGGGGAAGTATATCCAAGCGCCATTCTACATATCCCAAAGTAGGACCGCTATCTTAAAGCACATTATTAATTTTCCTTAAAAGGTGACGCCTTGCGCGGTTCGTTTTATCTTAGGTCAATACGAGAGTGTAATCCCCTTCCACGTATGGTTGTATCCACTGTTTATAGTGAGGATTTCTACCGCGCTTATTAAAATTATTTTGTTATTTGGTCTCAAATTTGATGCTTAGGGTTATTGTCACGATCTAGTCCCGCGTTCGTGAACCTGGGAGGGTAGGGGTACCCTCCAGCCGAGAGACGACATGCAGCGTGCTGTTGGTGACGGTGACTGACCCCCGAGCAGCCGTCCTCGGAGGTGTTTATTGCCCGGCCACACACAAGGTTGCCCACCGAGCTTGGTGGGGCCACTGAACTTAGCGGCCAACGAATATCAGGGATGGGGGGCGCCACACACTTGTCACACCCCTCACCCCCAAGTTTGTTTGTCCTACACAAACACAAAACAACACCTGTCCCCCCGGCGAGTACCGGTCCGGAGGTCTCCGCAGCCTCTCACTCCGCCGGAGCACAGGTGTCGAGGCCGTTGTGGCAGCATTAGGTGCTGCCTGTGTCACACTCGCACCAGCTGTCAGCCTTCCCGGTGTCGAAGGACTTGCGCGTGGTGCCGCAGTGGCGCGAGTAGCACCAGCCCCTGGTGCTGTGCTGGCAGCGGTCGGTGAAGCTGGCTCCCCTTGAAGGAGTCCAGGCTGAGGCAGTGCAGCGGGCCCGTGGCCAGGCAGCCCGGCTGCGCCAGCAGGGGCGCAAGCACCTACTCGGGCGCGTACGGGTCCCCGCACAGCATGCACAGCATCAGCCGCATGTCCAGCCGGGGCCCCGCGACCGCGGGCAGCGCCTGGTAAATGTGCAGCCGCTCGATGCTCTCCACCAGCGCGCACAGCGCCTGCTCCAGCCGCACGGGGTCCAGGCCGCCGCCGCCGTCCACGAAGGGGCACTGCAGGCTCTTGGCCCGGTTGACGACCTCCTCGCGCAGGAAGTCCCCCTGGCCCGCAAACACCATGACCAGGGGCAGGCCGTGGAAGGGCAGCCGGTCCTCCTGCTCCAGGTTGGCCAGCAGGGTCTTCGCGAGGCTCTCGCGGATGTACTTCAGCTCCGGCTGGCTGGTGTACACGCACAGGCAGCCGTGGGGCTCCGTGCGGAACAAGTTGTGCGGCAGGCCCACGTCGCCGTCGATGATCCTGACGACCAGCGCGTACTGGGCCTTGTCGTCGAGCCGGAAGCCCTGCGGGAGCACCTGCCGCATAGCATGCGCCACCTGCTGGGCGCTGGCCCTGGCACTCAGCACCACCAGGTGCAGCAGGCACCTGGTGGTGCAGCTCACCCAGGTGTTGGTGCCCAGCACCCCGCCGCCGTTGGTGCCGGCCTCTCGCCGGTGCAGCAGCTGCTCGATGACACCGTCCATGCAGTCGGGCTGGACGGGGCAGTGCTCCCTCTGGCACCTCAATGCTTGCCGCCGTGCCGGTGAATGTCCCCACCTCGGGCTGGAACAGGGCCTCCGACTTGGTCAGGAGGCTCGGGCCATCTGCCACTGCATGCACTGCTTCCTGGTACTCCGGCAGCCTCACGCCCAACGCCTGGATCCAGTTCCGGCCCAGCAGCGTCGGTGACGGCCCCTTGGTCAGGTACAGGGGAAGGGTGGCCTCCCTGTCGCCAAGGCGGACGCTGACCTGGGCTTGACCCTCGACTTGGGCGAGCTGTCCGGAGTAGCTGCGCAGCATGACGCCCGACGCCTCGACGGACACGCCAGGAAAGGTGCGCTTGAAGGCTTTCCCGGCCATGACCGACACACTGGCCCCTGTGTCCAGCTCCATGGAGATGGGGCGCCCGCAGACTTCGACGGTCAGCATGTATGGTGGCACCGACGGATGCACTGTGCCCGCGTGCCACATGTCGAAAATCTGCGGGTCTTCGGCCACGACGTGAAGCCTAGCCGCTGCACCCGAAGCTGCTGCCGCACGCCCCCGCCGCCTACCCTTGCGCCGACTCCCTCGGCCGTGGGCTGGCGCGGAACCTGTGCTCGGCGCCGGCTGCTGCTTCCGTCCGTCCGCCGTCGTCCCCCCTCGGCACGCCCGAGCAATGTGCCCAGTTCGTTCGCACGCAAAGCACTCCGCTTGCGCGAACTGGCACTGGGATGGGGGGTGGTCACCACCGCAGCGAACGCACCTGCCATGCCGTGCCGCCATCTTGTTCACCGCCGCCTCCGCCGACGGTGAGCCGGCCGCACGCGCTATCTCGCCCGCGTCCTTGGCCGCAGCCTCCATCGCCAGCGCTGCCTTCACGGCGTCGTCCAACGAGGGGTCGGGAAGCTCCAGGAGTCGCGTCTGCATGGCGGGGTCGTTGATGCCGCAGACGAAACGGTCCCGGAGCAGCGAGTCGAGCTGCTCCCCGAAGGCGCAGCCGCTCGCCAACCCTCGCAGCGCTGCGACGAACTGCCCGAGCGTCTCTCCGTCTCGGCGGCTCCGGTTATTGAAGCGAAAACGCTCCATTAACGTCGACGGAGCCGGGCTGTAGTGCGAGCGTAGCGTCGCGAGCAGCTCACCCAGCGACTTCTCGTGCGGCGTGGCCGGCTTGAGCAGGTCGAGCAGGAGAGCGAAGACGCGGGTCCCGCAGCTGGCCAGGAAGATGTCGCGCTGTTTTGCCTCGGGTGTGTCGTTCGCCCGGAAAAACACGCCGACTTGCTCCTCGTAGACCGGCCAGGCGGACCCTTCACCCTCGAACGGCTCGAGCCTCCCGTACAGCGGCATGGCGTAATGGCGGCTGGCTTGAGGGGGCGGTGTCTCGGCGTTCACGGTGGCTTCGGCCGCTCCGCGGGCTTCTTCCCTCGTCGCCAGTGTCACGATCTAGTCCCGCGTTCGTGAACCTGGGAGGGTAGGGGTACCCTCCAGCCGAGAGACGACATGCAGCGTGCTGGTGGTGACGGTGACTGACCCCCGAGCAGCCGTCCTCGGAGGTGTTTATTGCCCGGCCACACACAAGGTTGCCCACCGAGCTTGGTGGGGCCACTGAACTTAGCGGCCAACGAATATCAGGGATGGGGGGCGCCACACACTTGTCACAGTTATGTATCTCCCTGCTGCAATGCACTCAAAGGCGAAGAAGGTATCAAATAAAAGAATCAATAGATAGACAAATAAATAAATAAATAAATAAATAAATAAATAAATAAATAAATAAATAAATAAAAATAAATAAATAAATAATATATAACAATAAATATATAAAATAAACAAATAAATAAATAAACTTGCGGAGCCGTTAGTTACCCTTCGACGGGTTGAGAACCTTACACATTCAAACTACACTAATGAAATATTTATTGTTTTGTTCGTTGCAGTATGCAAGGTTTGCTGTATGAATACTACCATTGCAATGTTATTGGTTTGAAACAAATGATGAAACTCTAGTCTTACGCCTTTCCTTGCGTGAACACGGAGGGATAAAACTGCAGCCACCCGAAGCAGGGCGTCATTCGCAATGAGTCTAGAATTTTTTAACGTTGTGCGACATTAAGGAAAATTAATTTCTTTTGGACTATTAATCGGTGTGCACATAACTCATGAAAATGACATGAAAAATACTTTAAAAATAAAAGTACTTGTTCGATCTCTTCTAGGATCAGCCCTGTGAAAGATCATCAGAAACGTTTATGGAGTAGAAACTTTTTTTGCAAAAAAAAATGGGCAAAAACTGGACATACTTTTTGTGTGAAGGAAATTATGTTGAGTGCTCCTGTGTGTTTTGTGGAGTACCAAAACGCTTCGTAAAGGCATTCGCTCCGGTTTTATATGCAGCAAAACTGGTCAAGCAACTGTTGTGAAAATAGTTGATTTAGTCAGAGCATGAAAGTGTCCAGGAAGATCGTCCTAAAAGTAATTGGCTAAATGCGGCACTTCCATCTTTGTGAGATTCAACCCATTAGAGTATGAGTCTTCTTCCCCCCCCCCCCTCCTCCTTCCCCTTTCATTACAGGTAAGCCACCCAGAGAACGCATCAGGACCTGGACAATACATCTATTCCATCTTTGCAAAGAGATGAATATTTTCTATATGCGACAGTAAAGGAGGCACAGCAATTAAAGGAACGACAATTTGTGAGCACTGTTTAATAAATGAATTTTGCTCTCAACTGACTCTGATAATTAACCAAGGGTGCTCTGAAGGCTCAGCGGCTGGTGGTGGCGCGCGGGCTCACTTTGATGTGGGTGCAGGGAACTCAAATTGGTGGGTTCGTTCTGCGGCCAAGAGCGACTGAGTCATCTACGTGCGCTGCATGCAGTGGTCGTCCACCAACCTCATTACAGTTAACGTACTGTGGCTGAACTCCAATGCCCATTGCATGGCCGAACTTCCGGCAGCTTTACTCCGGCTGGAGTCCGACGACCGCATCTCGGCTGTCCTCTGGTGGCCGGTGCCCTTCGGCTGGAATCTGGCCGTATGAACGTAAGCCGGTCGACTGGCCGACGAACACTCACCGTTTGACAGCCATTGGAGTACGGCCGTATACGGCCAAAAGACCCACATTCGGACACGGGCCGAACATGGCTGCCGGAAAAAGGCCGTGCAGAAAATCACCGGCCAGAGTACACCGACTAGAGTTAGGCCGAACAGTCCTGTGCTGCCTGGGCAGTTCCTTGTTATTAAGTATTTTTACGTCTAAAGTTACAAGTACGCCTGAATGTTAATCCCAAGTGGCGATTCTGCGAGAAAATAATCATTGCTTTTTGTTGTGCATTAAACACCGAAAGTGTGAATGTCATGTAGATATAAGCAACTAATAGTCGATGGAGCTCGCAATTAGGAATGGCAGTTCTCCCAACGCTCACACACTGTTGCATACCCGCAGACATACCTGCAGACATACAGGCTATAGATTTCGCAGAAGAGTTTACATTTCGCGCAAGCACCAAGACGCCTGTTAGTTTTTCAAACATAGGGTTTAGATTACTTCCGTTGTGAAAATCTTACACGACGTTGCATGGTACAACCACATCACAAGCACGACTTAGCTAATCTTCTTTTTCGTCTACGGTAAGCCATTATTATGTCGTCATGCACCTTACACCCCCTTCAGTTTTTCCGACAATGACCCTCCATTCCAGAAGAGCATCGGGTGTTGCATTTACATATCTGGCAGCTATTCATTGCCACAGCGTTCGCTATAGGTACAGTCTTATACTACCTTCTGTCAATCAATGAGTGGGCAAAAAACACATCCTGATGGTTCATGACAGATAAGCGCAATTTCCTCTGCCTAAAAGTTCGTCTCTTTTAGCTACACTTTAAAAGCCGAGGCATACTTAGAAGCCGAGACTTTTAGAAGCCGAGACGTAGCTAAGCTGGGTGCCAGGATATTGATGAACCCGGCATCCTCCAACAAAGATGTTTTGGCGGCAGGACAGAACTGATAAGAACTATGGTAGATTTACAATTCGGCCAAGCTTGGCCATGCTTTACGCTCATCGTCCTCTTCCTGGATGGAGAGACCAAAGAGATATGTAACGTTTCTTCTGTGGCAGCATCGCCGAAGCCGACGAAGATACGTTCTGAGGATCACTGAGCGAACCTCGTGGCGCGAGCTGTAGGTGCTCCCACGGACTCCAAGCGTACGTCGAGGCACCGCCGCCTCTGGCCTCTCAGCTGCTACCTTTAGTCTTTAATATATCAGTTGCTCTGTGGCGCGGCATTCTGATTGTCTAGTGCTGCCATACCCGACCTTCGAATTCATCTCCGTGACACTGCTGATGTGCCAGATTACCTCTGACAAAATATCCTTCTACGGCATGTGGCTCTTCACCACGTGCTCACGGAACATGGACGTGGCTCTTTCTGAAGTCATTGAAGATATTCTCGAACCCAGCTCTGCAAAGCATCCGATAACTATTCCGTACAACCCTGAGACTAGAAGAGGTACCGAACGCTTAAATCGTGACCTCGCCAACGTACTTTCCTGCTATGGTTTTGCTCATCCCCACGACTGGGACGCTTCGCTCGCTTCTGTGACGTGGGCCAATAATTCATCACAGCATGACAGAACGGTTATTGCTAGATATACCTGATCTATGTCCGTGAGCACACACTACCACTGGACACCAGCCCTACCTGCGTCGTGACACCAACTATTGGAGCGATCGGTGTACCCCTGGCACGCTTTTTCTTGCGCCATTCATGATC
Source organism: Haemaphysalis longicornis (assembly GCF_048455015.1). Taxonomy (NCBI): domain Eukaryota; kingdom Metazoa; phylum Arthropoda; class Arachnida; order Ixodida; family Ixodidae; genus Haemaphysalis; species Haemaphysalis longicornis. The sequence goes on from NW_027526361.1 coordinate 155,617,252, forward strand.
AGCCGATTATCCGCCGCCGGGGATGTTCATCCCAAGATGATAAGGAAAACATTTTTACCGAATACCCCTGGCGACGCCCTCTGCTCCAGCATCCTTGGCCTCCTTTTGAAGGCTACCCGCAATGTGCAGTTTTTTGAAAATTGTCTGTCCTACTACTGCGGTTCATACAAAGTATTTTGCCAAGTTACGAATGCAATTCACGCAATTTCCGCAGTGGCTTCTTAATCGTTTAGTCGATGCTCCCCTACTGTCACTGTACATGTTGCAATACTAAAGCCACACTTTCCGCCGCATGCCGTACCGACCTAGCGCCGCGGCGCCGTTTCTTCGTAATAAAATCATGCTAGGGTACTCCGAAAAGGACGACTAGCAAACTATGTGCTTATGGAGGAAGAGGTTTCTCATGAAATAAGTAGAAAATAAATGTGGTATTGTCAACCTTTCGACATCTAAGCGACGCACGTTTGGGCTCACTAAGCGCTATGAACCGGGTGCCTGTCATTCTGGCAGCGGCGGCGGCGAAAGGACGCCGCTCTGACCGGCACAACTTACATTCGCACGTTGATCCCATTCTTAGGTGAAATACCACTTGTACCTTTTACCGTTGCTGCAGCCAGACCCAAGTTCTCGTGTGTGTGTGGGGTGTTCATGTCGTGTGAACGGTGCATCTCGTGTAGACCACCGTATATAGCTGATGATTATGTTACCTGTTGTGAGTTAAAAGCAAGAGGAAAGTGGAAGTGTACAGATTTGCAGCGCAGCCAGACGCAGGGCGGTGCAGGTTCTACCGAGCAACGTAGGCGAGGCAAACCGAACCGCCACTCGCCCTCGGCGGCTGAGTCACATGCCCAGTTGTTGGGAGCCCTCGAGAATGCTTGCGATATTGCTCTTAGGCTGGAGAAACTGGCTGGCTTGCCGGATACTGTCGATTACATAGAAGACGATATGCGCGCCATCAGGAAATGCGTCAAAAAGCTATTGATGAAATGCGACGTGCTCGCTAGGGAAAACTCCGAACATCGAAGATGCAACTCGGAACCTGAGAAGCGGAAAAAAGAGCTGTGCAAACGTATGAATGCCATAGAGTAGTATTTGCGAGCGAATAAAGTGGAAATGAGGCGAATTCCGGTAACTCCGAAAGAGTCCTGCGAGTTAGTTGTTGAAACTATAGGAAACGAAACTGAATTTTACTATGACTTGTAGGATATTGAAGTGTGCCACCGAGTATCTACTCCACATGACCCACAAATAATGACATCGTCCTCAGGTTTGTTTCCAAGAGGCTACGGAATGAATTCTATGCAAGAGCAAGGAAGGCGCGCCTATCGCCTATCCACCGATAATTTGGGCTTTCCACCAACCGTGCAACAACCAGTATATATCATGGAGCACTCCACTCGAACTCAGAAAAAACTTTTGGCGCAAGATATAAAACAACAAAAACAGAAAAAACTGGGAGTTCGTCTGGACGGAACAGGGGCAAGCTAAAGCACACAAGACAGGTGATAGCAATATCATAAGTATCACATGCGAGGATTAGCTAGGTAGTAAAAAGTACGAACCACTTGACTCCTCGATATGGCTTATCGCACTGTTGCCGAAATTAGTCTGGTGCCTCCGGGAACGTAATACCAGGTATAAATTTTAATGCTCGCAGTACAAGAAAAAATTACATTGCAATCAGTAACTTCCTAAATCTTTCAAACGTAAGCCCACGTTTATAGGAATATCGGAAACATGGTTGACTGATGCAAAATTGCCTCTTTTAATTTTCCTGGTTATAACCTGGAAGCTGAATGTCGTGACGGGTAGAGCCACCAGATCAGGTTTGAGAGTATCGACAGTCTTTTCATTCATTGTTGAATGCCGCAGACAGCTTCCATTGATCGAATCGGCTCATGGGATATTTGTTTACCCCGGAAGACCCATGGGAGGTGTCTTTTTGGGGCATCTGTGTTCACGCGTGTGCCCGTTTTTTGATAAATCCTGATTTTCACATCCCAGTGTGCCTGAATGACGCACTGGTAGTTAGTGTATCTATTTCGGCAATCACCCCAGACAGACTAGTGATGCTGTGCTGTCCTGCACTGGGCTGTGTCAACCGGCCGGAAGGTGAGAACGCCTGCTTTGCTTTCCGCTGAGATAGAACGACAGTGACCTAGAGTAAACTACATCCACTGAAAATTGGCTCCGATCCACGCTCTGAAGGTGGTTGGAAAGGAAAGCTTTAAACGACACCCACAATCATTGCTCATGCAACGTCACTTGACGTCACACACGTGGATCTACAAAGAGCGAACCCTGAGATTCGGCCAGCCGTTACCTGGAATTCGCGGTGGCGGCAACCCGAACACAGATGCGCCGGTCATGGCCGGGCTAGAGGGACGGACGCCGTCGCTGTAGCCCAGCCGTGGGTCGGCAGAAAGAAAACGTAGAGGAGCGTGCGTCTTTCGAAGGGTGAGACAGCGGAACCTAGCCTTCCTAATGTGCTAGCTCGGGACTACGCCCGAAACAATTAAACGCGTTTCTGGCGTAGTTAGGAACAGAAACATTTAGACGTCAGAAACACTACGCCAGACTACGCCAGAAACAATTAGTCACAGAAACAATTAGACGTGTGAGCTTAGTCATTCCCATTTATTTCAATTTAGGCGACTTAGTTTAGTAGTTTTGAAAATTGCGAGAAAGCTGAGGGAACTTTTATAATCACTATTTATCAGGACCAGTTGCTCCTTTCGTCTTTTGCAACACCTCTTAAAACACAACTGAATTGGCAGTGCTTCTCTAGCGGCCAGATGTCTTCACGGGGTCTCCACATTTTGTTTTCCCGCCGTGCAAACCAATCTTAGCGTATCTTTGCCGTACGGCCACTTACTTCCGTCGGATCCGGGTTACCCAGGAGGTGCTGCCAAACAGGTTAATCAAGCCGTGCGAAGGAAGGGCGTAAATGACGCGAAGCTTTGCTAAAACCTGCCCAGAACAACCATCGCTAAAGCAGACGACCAAGCCGACGGAATGGTTCCCGCCGTCGCACCCGTCAACGCGTAGGGAAGTGCGTGCAATGCGCCCGTTCGCTGCGCCATCAACACGGTTCTCCGTGAGTGAAAATGGCACTCCCCCTCTTCAGCCACGTTAGGAGTTTCTTGTCCCGTACGCCAATAAGGAACCGTTGGCTGCCAGAAGGAAAAAGCGTTGCTTTAAAAAGCGTAGCTTATCTAGTGGTTCTGGTAGCCTAGAGCCACAAAAGGAGCTAAGCTAGCGCTACCGAGCCTGGTCCTGTCGCGCAAGTGTGCTGCCTAGAAATCCTTCAAAGGTAAACCCAGCTGTTGTTGCCGCCCGGCGGCGCCGGACCAATTCCGGCCGTCAATGTCGGCCGCAGTAGGGCGCCTACAGCTGTCCATCCTGGCCCCAGGCACCATGATGGCTGCCGCCGTGTGTGAGTGTCGTAACTGTTAAGTGTAGCTTATTTAGTGGTTCTAGAGTCGGGAACTTGTCAACCAACGCAGACGGTGGGGCTGCCCTTTAGGTTCAGGCAGATGTGGCATACAAGAGACGAATCAATGTTAAATTACCAATCAACTCTTGTGGATCCGGATGGATTGAAATTGATAAATCTCAGCTCATATCTCCGCAGAATTTTGTAGTTTGTGCTGTTTATAGGTCTCCGTCAGTGTCAAACTTTCAGTTATTTGTAGAGTTTGACAATATTATTTGTGCGTTGTTAACTGCAAATAGAGCTGTAATGCTGCCTACATTCTAGGCAGCACACTTATGAGTTAAATAACATTGATGTAACTGACATTATTTCGTCGTCTTGTAATTATAATGTATCGTGTTTCAGTAGCTAAGAATATAGAAATCTTGCGGAGTGCTCAACACGTGTTGCAGCCCAGGGTCGCAAAGTTATTGATCCTGTATTATCGAACACTCCTGTATGTAAAACGACCATTATTCATGAAAAAATTATTTCATACCTTTACCCTGTACCTTTTACCATGTCCAACTGTATAAAAAGCCCGAAGCGTTATGCGCTGTCTTATTTCAACTCATGTACCTTTCTTAACTATATTTGTTTCGTTACTTTTCTCCTATTTATGTGCCCCAGCGGTCGAATGAGTCCTATGAAATGTGCTATAAACATATTTCTGTGGCAATTGATTAATTGTAGGCTTTAACGCGCCGACGCAACGCAGGTGATGAGGCACGCCATAGGGTAGGGCTCCGGAATAATTTAGACCAACCGGGCATCTTTAACGTGCGCCGAAATCTCGTACACACAGGCATGTTTACTTTTCGCCTCCATCACAAAAGGGGGCGCCGCGGCCGGGAATCGAACCTGCGTCCTCGTGCTTAGCAGCGCAACGCCTTAGCCACTGAGCCACCTTTGCGGGTTATTTCTGTGACTGTGAAGTCAAAAGGCATGAGATCCCCAGAGGGCCTTGGATAACTGAATTCATCTTGCGCTGTATAAAAAAAAAAAGAATATGTCTAGGAAACCTAAGAAACAACATTTTAAGTGCTCCCTATATGAAAGATACCCTAAATACGATTCCGTGTTAAACAACGCTGTTTTTCCGGCAAAAAATCTTACTTTTGTGAAGCTCGCTCAGACGGTAATGATTCTAGAAAAAACTAGAATCTACTTTACAAATTCTTAGGAATATACAACAAGCAAGCGGTACCGAACATATAGTTCACAATAATGTCAGCGTGAATTGTCCCGAAGACATTTCTAATGTCTTCTGTAGGTATTTTCCTTCATTGGAGAGCCCTATAAGAGAGAGCTGGAGAGCTCAGCTCTGCTAACGGCAGTGCTACGCCAGATGGGGTGATTACAATGCAGGGGGGTGAATGCGAGAGATTGGGCAGCCAAAAATTAGAGAGAAAAATCCTGCCATGTCCACGAAGTGAATGATGATGAGAGGGCGAAGCTAAAATGCTTATCGTTAAAACCGTGAAACATTCGCCCACACATTATATAGAGACTTGGCATGTCAAGCTTTCCACCGCTCCGTTGACAAGCCCGTCGACGACGTTGATGTTTGTGGTGATTATGTAGGGCTTGTTTGGGACGCTGAGATTCTCCATGGGTTAGTTCGCGAATTCTGTGTGTAACATTTTAGCTACCTTTGCCTCCGTCTTCTGCAGAGCGTCTTGTGTCGCGTACCCCGGTACGTGTCTTCAGCTCGCAGGCGACAAAAGACAACATCTTCTTTTTTCTCTCCTCCTTGTTGGGTAGCAACGAAAGCGTTGAACGTTTTGACCACTTCGGCCAATCTATGGTTGGCCAATCCCTAGGGTGATCATCCCACAATCATCATCAATGTGCCGTGTACAATGTTCTGTGTATGGCCGGAACAGGGCCCGAGAAAGAGGAGCTTCGCCCCTAAAACAAATAAAAAGGCAATGCAATGAACTGCGAGCAATAAAGCTGCACATAAAGTTGAGTAAAAAAGTTTAGCGAATGGATCCGAGGAAGCACAAAGTGCCTAACTATAAATAGGAGAACAAAACGTGCATGACGACGCAAAGGCATACAGATGTAGCCATGCGCCCAATTCAAGAAAACAAACGGGTTTTTAGCCTAGAATCCTGCAAAAAATCAGCAAATGTTTTGTTCCTAAAGATGACGTGTTGTTGTTTGCCCAGGGTTCCAGAAAGTGACACAACTGAAGGCTTGCACCACGTTGTACACGAGACAGGCAGCTAGCCTGTGTTGCTCGCGCCGCAGCAAATCGCGAGCAAATACAAGTGCTAGGTAGTCTCCCGCACACCGCACGTGAGGCGCAGTGGTGAACCCTAACACCGCAATTTAAACTTTAAACTTCGGGTGTAAGTCACGTTGAGACGCAGCGAAAGTAGGATACCTTCAGACACTCTCGTTAGGTCGTAAGGAAAGCGGAATTTACAGGGAGGGAAATGCCATGCAGATGTAGATATCCGCCGTGCGGGTCGTGCCACTTCAACATTTGCTCTCTCCATCCGGTTCGATAAATAAAGGCCCCGCCATCCTCGCGAGAGGAACGAAGCTGTGTCTTGTTACGCAGACAATGGCGATCACTGGTGGCTGCATCAGATGTAGTATTTTCTTCTTTTCGAGAATGACCAGGCAGTATTTGAAGCACGATGTGATGGCCGGCGCGCACTACCGCATTGTGCATTTCGCTGTGTTCTCACGCAAGCAAAGCTGGCTTGACAGGTCACTGAAAATTCACTGTAAAAGAGTTCCTTACAAGCGATGCGGTGATGGCTGCGTGATGACGGGCATGAAACCGCGTCACAGGGCGTAGACACGTTCGAAAGTACTCTTGATGTTGAAACACATAGACAGAGAGACACCCGGCTTCCCGCAAAGTTGCAATTGTCTATCTTCATTTGGGAAGACGTTATCATACGCGTAGACCTCTCGCTAGCACTTCATCTATGACCTTCAAATTTGTAGAAGACAGTTGATGTAGGGCTGGCAGGCTGTAACATAGAGGGTCAAGAAAGGGTGCTTAAGAGTCTAAGAAGAGAGAACACACAGCATCCCCAAGATCGTCCGCTCAGCATGTGCACAATTCGCACGAAAGACAGAGGCATTTCTTTCAACTTTCGAACATGAGGAGTCGAAGAAATCGACCGGTCAAATATGATACAAAGACATTTGTGTTGGTCGACATTGGGTATCTATGTATTTTCCGCACTGAGCGTATATAGTGACACATCATGCCGTGTGAACGCAATCGCTGCACACTTCAAAGAAGAGGATTACCCCGGTTTCTGAGGTACTTCTGCATAGCCAGGATCGTGCTCTTAAGTGTGGCGCGAATGTTACGGCGTGTCCTGCCTGAGGCCCAGATGCAAATGCCATATGCATAAAAGAACTATTGACACATTGGGGAAGATCTGTTGGCAGGTGTATGGGGCATATGCTCAAAACAGTCGGATTCAAGATAGCGCCTTGAGGAACTGCATTTGTCACACATTTTTGGTTTATAGGAATCACTGGGGGCCATATAAACGTATCGATGCTGTAGGTAGTAGGAGAGCCACTTGGACATACATCGACGCAGCCCTACCAACGTCATCTCCAGATAGGTTCGTGTACCACGCTATCAAATGCGGCGTTGACGTCAAAGAAGACAGCTATATTAATAGTACCAGCTCCTTTTTGTCGGGAGATGTCTGCTACCAAGAAAAGACCTTATTCGCGCTACTCGCCCTCTCGTGAATCCCGACATTTGCGATTGATAAACATCTTGATTTTGAAAGTCCCAAGCAAGCCCTTCTAACACTATTTGTTTCATCGCGTTGCCAATGCAACCTAAAAGTGCAATCTACCGGTACTAATGTATATCTGCTGCCGGCTTGCCGGGCTTAAAGACCGCTACGATCCCGGTAATGTTCCATCTTGCCTCTGCAACGATTTGTTTTACACGGAGAGGAGCTGCTGCAGAGCTTTTGTGCCCAAGTTGCGTAAAGCCAAATACGTGGTGCCATCAGCACCAGGGGAAGAAGACAAATAGAGATTGTTTGAAGCCATGGTGTGCCCTGAAATGGTGAAAGGTTCATACACCAGCAGCACACTTGTGGAGGGGTGGAAAAACACGGACACCTCCGAGATCACAACGTCGCAAGGCGGAGTGGTGGTCCATTAACACTCACTTCACTAACGCCCTTGTGAAGAGCAATCGCTGTGAAGGTGTGAAGCGGAGTACACTGGGTTCTTGTGGTGCAAAAAATGTTCCATATATGTGTTAGTGGCTTTCGTGGATGCAGCGCCGAGCAGAACTGGCTGCAGCGCTGTTTAGCGAGCTTCCGGCTGTGCTTTTGGACATGCTTCTGCGCACGTTTAGTGGTTCTAATGTCGTCCGGAGATGTCCTTTTTTGTGGTCGCAGCTCTGATCTCCTGCGGAGTGTGCGAAACCGCTCATACCCGCTATCCATTTCTGATACCTCTTTGGTGAGCAAACAGCGCCTTTTAGATGCAGTCCTCGCGTTAGAGATAGCGTCAGCAAACGTTTTTCATGCGTGGTAAAAGTGGTCCTGCCATCCCCCTGAAAATCTTTAAATTTCTCACAAATCGTGCTGCACGCTTTTTTTGTAGACCCCCCCTGACTCCCTTGATTACTCTGTAAACTGGCAGATTGTCTCTACCGAAGCTTTCCACATCAGCAAATCGCGACGCGGATGTCATCAGGGAGGCAGATATTGTAACGTCCAAAGCACTCGGTGTTTTTCTACCGACCAATGTGGCGCTGCCTGTGTTTAGGATGTATAACATGGTGTCGATAGCGATGTTGAAAATCCGGCTTGCCCGAGCTGTTGTTCTTCGTCTGCCCCAACCCAGGTGATTTGCATTGAAGTGACCCGGAAGAACATGCGCTGATGGCGTGTTAACCAATGTGGAGTGCAAAGGCTTGTTGTCAATGTTCGCTCGTGGTGGTAAATAGCTTGTCATGACTGCAAATTTCTCTTCAGTGTGTTTCACCGTGGCCGCAACGAACCCATAGAAGAGTACGGGTATTCACTATGGACCACAACTATCAGGTCCTTGCGAATCACCGACAGTACTCTGCTTCAGCCGCTGCCAGTCACGGATTTCAAGAGCGAATAACCACAAACCAGAACCTGAGCGTGCAGGTTAGATTCAAATAATGCAATAATTGCAAAACAGTGATTTTTGACAAACGGCCGAGGATCATATAGTCGCGAATTTATTCCACAGGCATGTCATTAGGATAAGGTAGCCTGATTACGGATATTTTGTAGCCGCTTTGTAGCGCCAGTGCTCAGTGGCATTTCTGTATCAAAGGAGCAACAACATCAAGTGATGTTAAGATCGTACGCACAACTTAAGACGTGAAAGGAGTTAGGAAAGATTCTTTAAACATTCAGCAGCACTTGCCCTGAGGAGCGTGTGCTTGTGCTGCGCGTGGGCTACTCTTGCTGCCGGTATGCTGGGGTTCGGCGAGGACCTTTGCACGCCGGCCGTAGAAGATTAGAATTCCTGATCAGAATCCACACGAGGAAGAGATGAGGCGATTGAGGCTCCAGTATTTTCTGGCCGCTCGCTCAGACAAAAGCGGTGGGAAGTTGGCGAAATCATAAACTGCGGCCACATTGGGTTGTTAATCCCGTTTCTTTCCTTCAGCCAGGTTGGTGCCACGGGGCTTGGAGCTTTCAGTAGTAATGACAGCTTCTTTCGCTGCGTGTTAGTCAACCCTGTCCTGGCTCTTGTACTTGTAGATGGCCCTCTCTTGGCGTAAGAATGAACAGGATGCATGGACAGCTTCGGGAGTCGGTCTACAATTGGGGCATCGTATTTCGTCGGGCGTGGAGTCACAACAATGATGGTTGCGTCCGCGTTGTGCACACCGGACTTTTGATGTTCCAACTATGTGTCTGAACCGTTGGTGTTTACAGGATTGCTTCGCTTTTTCGGTGTATTTATACACTTTGTACTGAGTGTATCCCAAGAAAACATGCTGAGGCTTTGTGAAAATCTTCAAG
>NW_027526361.1:155626815-155801755 GCF_048455015.1 Haemaphysalis longicornis
AAGGAAAACAGTCACAATCGAAAAGCCATAACAGCAAACCAAAAACGGTATCAAATCACATGACCGAAATGAATACAGAACCATTGGTCGACCATAACTAAACCCTTAAATTTTGCTGAGCTTCTCCAGAACACAAATGCTTGGTATACGTTATAGTAGATCATTTTTCTGCTATTATGGGGAACGTTTACGTTGTTGAATGGCGGTCCGCTCTTCCACGGAGCGAAGCACGCGCGGCCAGCACATACCGCAGTAGAATCTGAACTTCCCGACAAGAGTGAGCGACCGCGACGGCGATGTGGTTTGACGCAACCGACGACGCTGACTGGCCAGAATTGTGGCGTGACATAGCATAGCACGCGTGAGCGCGCTCACAACTGTGGCACAAGCGCGAACGGCGAGCGAGGGCTGCGTCCAAAGAGCACGTACATCTACAAGCTTGAAAAGGCGCAGAATCAAAACTTTTAATGCGAAGCTTTCCATGGAGCACTGATGGCGACGTTGCCCCGAAAGGCACGCAAGGAAAGACAACATCCTCTGATGATGACGATGATCGTAGGCCAAGTGAAAGGCGCTTGAAATGCGCACCTTTCTCGGTTTGAAAGCGAATGGCTTCAAGATCCGAAGTCAAAGTCTAAATTCCATATCGTCACGACGAATATGCACTGAAGGAAAGCAAACTTTCACAAGGTGGTTCCCCAAAGCTCATCAAGCGCCTCTAGAAAGACTCTCTGAACATGGCTCTCTCGCGTTATGAAGCCGCCGTCTATCCGATTGTGCGATTGCGACAGGTTCAAAGCAATTTCTATTTTCTACTTTGACTTTCACAGGTTGCATGCAAGAAACCTTAGGGCCTCAAGCAGCTTTGAAAGGGTCTTATCTTCATACGCAGCATTCTTTGCCTAGTACCCCCAGAGCCAGGACAATGTAACGCCCTGCATTTCCACGAAAATGCATATTTGGCGGAAGTAACACTTTTATTCGTTGTAATAGGGCAACTGGGGATAATTGGTGGGGCAGAACTTTTAAGAACCAAAATATATTAATCTGCAGAAATTCCGAAACTTATCTGCTATGCGTAGCGTTCTTATGCCGCTTGTCTTGAGTGTGAGTTTTCAGAATCAATTTTTTAGGTTTTTCTAAATCCTGTCCGACCAATTATCTGCATTTACGTTATTGTAATGATTCGAAGTGGAACATTCCACAAATCTGCATTACTGTGGAAATGCAGGTCATTATACGGTTTGCCATTTCCCATGCTTTTTAAATTTTTTTATTTTTTCTTTCAAAATTTTGTCCGAATAACTATCTTCATTTGACAACTTTTGGGACTCTCCCGAAACCTGCATTATTCTGGAAATGCAGGGCTGTATACGGTTCACCAGTTTCCGTTTTTATTTCATATTTGTCCTATTTTTTAGTTTTTCAAAATTGCATTGAAGCAATTACATCGATTTACGCTATTATAACGATTACACGTTAAACTTTCGCGAAACCTGCCTGATTGTGCGAATTACATGCAATATACGTTGTGCCATTTACTCTAATTTTGTAGTATTTTTCTATTTTTTATTTGTTCAAAATTTTGTCCGACAAATTATCTCCATTTACGTTATTATAGCGATTACATTTGGAACTTCGCAGAAATCTGCATTATTGTGGAAATGCAGGGCGTTACACGGTTCGCAATTTTTTGTAAATGTTTTATTCTTTTTTCTCAATTTTTAGAAATTTCGTTCGACCAATTATCTCCATTTACGCTCTTATAAACATCACAGGTGTAACTTTCGCGAAATCTGCATCATTGTGGAAATTCCATGCGTTATGTGTTGCCATTTTCTGCCATTTTTTAATATTTTTTCTTATTTTTTAGTTTTTCAAAATTTCGTCAGACCATTTATCTCCATTTAGGATATTATAACGATTACATTTGGAGCTTTCGCGATATCTGTATAATTGGGGATATGCAGGCCGTTACACGGTTCGCCATTTTTCGTAATTGTTTAAAATTTCTTTTATTTTTGTGGTTCATCACCAATTTCGTTCGACTAATTATCTTCATTTACGCTATTATAATGATTACAGGTGGAACTTTGGTGAAATTGGCATTATTGTGGAAATTCCATGCGTTAAGTCTTGTCATTTACCGTAACTTAATATTTTATATTTTTTAGGTTTTAAAAATTTCGTCCAACTAGTTATCTCCATGTACGCCACTATAACTATTACAGGTGGAACTTTTGCGAATCTGCGTTATTGTGAAAATGCAGGGCGTTACACGTGTCACCATTTTACGTAAATGTTTGTATTTTTTTAGAAGTTCGTGCGACCAGCTATCTACATTTACGCGATTACAGGTGGAACTTCCGTGATATCTGCATTTTTGTGGAAATTTGGTGCGTACACGGCCCTCGCTGTGGGGCTACTCGGCGAAGATTGCTACGCATTAACAATTTAAAAACTATAACTTTCACAAAATTTATCTTACAAAATCAAAAATTTGCGTCCTATACATCTCCCCCGAAGACCGCATAATAAACACTACAAAGTCCGCAAAAAAACCTTGAAAATAAAAATAAAAAAGGCGAAAATTGCGAACAGTGTAACGCCCTGCACTTCCGCTTTTAATTGTTAGATTAGCGTAGCGCAAAATATTTCTCCGGTCAGTATATTGAAGAACCGAAAAAACAAAATCCTATACATCTCCCCCGAAGACCGCATAATAAACACAACAAAGTCCGCCAAAGAACCTTGAAAATAAAAATAAAATAGGCGAAAATTGCAAACAGTGTAACGCCCTGCACTTCCGCTTTTAATTGTTAGATTAGCGTAGCGCAAAATATTTCTCCGGTCAGTATATTGAAGAACCGAAAAAACAAAATCCTATACATCTCCCCCGAAGACCGCATAATAAACACAACAAAGTCCGCCAAAGAACATTGAAAATAAAAATAAAATAGGCGAAAATTGCAAGCAGTGTAACGCCCTGCAATTCCGCCTTTAATTGTTAGATTAGCGTAGCGGAAAATAGTTGTCTGGTCAGTATATTGAAGAACCAAAAAAACAAAGTAAAATGTCGACAAAAATCGTCCAACAAAATCAAAAATATGCCTCTAATACATGTCCCTTCCAAACCAAGAATAAACAAAAGATTCGCAAAGAAACGTAAATACAAATAAAAATTGCGTAATTGGACCAACTCGGCAGTACGCCTTGCCTCACAGGAAAAAACAATTAGTGAAGTCAGTGGATTCATAGCTGCAATAGTACGAATATACATTATTGGCGAAAAGAGACAAAAGCAAACTGAGAAAGGACTGAACTAAACCAATGTCTTTCGCTACTCACAACCATATTTTCCTGTAATGTACTCACACGCTAGACAAGGGGCATAATAATACTACGAAATAGTAGACAGTTTACTGAATTCCTGGAGATTTTTTATCCCCAACCACTTCCCCCAAATAGACACGTGCCCCTAACTTAGCATCATCGCCATCACCCTCACCATCATTAGGGCGCGTGAATAAAGTTGGCTTTGCAAAACCTAAACCTCTAAGCTCTAGCAGGGTCACCGTCCACCCTGGCCAACGCTCCGAGTGGGTACGTGCCAGATACCTCACGCAACTGATCATCACCATTACAGCACGTGAATTTAGTCTGGTTTGCAAATGTAAACCTGTAAAACTCCAGGAGCAGCCAACACTTAAACCCCTGGCCAATCCCCCCGTGTGGGTGCGTGTAAAACCTTTAAGAGTGTCATCATCATTATCATCATAGCACGTGCATAAAGTTGGCTTTCCCATAGTAAACTCATAGCCTTTAACAGGGGGACTGAAACCGGTTTATCTCTGGCCAATCCCTTCAAGTGGGTACATGCCAAACACTACATATCCATCCTCCTTTTCAACATCTTCATTATAGCGCGTGGATAAAGTTGGCTTTGCCGCAAGATGTTTCGGCGTATGCCCCCACCGACAACGCAAGTCGCCCAATGCAACCTTTGTTTGAAAACCAAGCACCGCGTCACACCCTATGGCCCCGACCACACGACCCATAACCGATCCGATGATGACCTTCAAATCCACTCAAAGGGGCTACAAAGAGAATATGCAAGTTTGGTTCACTCTAGAAAATGCACTTTTAGAGAAACACTGGCAGGGCTTAGATGCTTGCAGAACGAGCTGCTTTCTGTGAAGTGTAATGCATATTCATTTTATAGCAGTAAGAATGGGGATAAGGGGGGGGGGGGTGGTAAACAATGAAAGTTACGAAGCACCAGTGCGTGGTGCTGTTGGTACAGCGCGCACAATGCCTGTTTAATCTGCACCCCAGTGAACACTTTGGGGTTGTCTCAGACTGCACTGGCCGATTGGCGCAAGAAGCGGTTTCTTACATGACGCTATTCGTCGAACGTACCCCATGTTTCAGGAAAGCACTGCTACCTAACGCTCAGTTTGGGAGAAACTTGGGCAAGTTGTTTTAAAGCAAAGCTTTCTACCTCTACCAGCCCCCGGTTATGTCGTGGCGTGTCCCGCAAGAAACTGCCAACCAGGCTGAGTAAAAGTACTGGCACCACCAGGGATTGAACCCGGGTCCAAAGAGAAGCGGAGTGACAGCCCGTCATCTTGGCGACAAAGCTACGTCCACACATGGAGACAGGGAGACACGCTGGTTTTGATTCAGCAGCTGAGGAGGGGGAAGACGGCTTGTGGAGGCGCCACATCAAAAAGGAGTGAGGGGGAGGCGGTGAGAGGGATGACGCGGTCGGCGTGTGTGCCGCTCTCCTCCTCGCCTTTTGAAAGACGCTCCTCTCTGTTTTCCTTCTCCCGTCGCACGGCTGGGCTAGAGCGGCGGACGCCGCCACTCTGCCTGCCCGTGGCCGACGCTGCTGCGTTCCACACGCCTCTCCCGCGAATCCCATGAAACGGCTGGAGGAACTTCTTGTTTCACTCTTTTTAGTGCCACGTGTGTGAATTCAAGTGATGTCGCATGGCAGTGTTGTGAGTGAAGTTTACAGCTTTGCTTTTAAACCACCTTCACAGCGAAGATTGGAGCCAATCGTTTGTTGCAGATATCAGTTCCTGCTCACACCTCCATTGCGCACAATTAACAAGCACATGATCTAGCGAACCATATTCCAAAGGACGTGCCACGCCCAATAACAACCAGATTAAATTCCCCTAGTAGTGGCGGAACCCTTCACTAATCTGTTGTTTGACTCCGCTTAATCAGAACTTTCAGCAGTTAGCCAGACTTCGTCTTACAACATACAATGAAGGAACGTTCGATTATGACTAACAACCGAATCACGAAGACAGGGCCTAGTTGCCGGGACTATTGATGTACCTCGTCATTGGTGTTGAAAGTAGATGATCCGGATTGTCAGCGCTGCGGCGGCAATAATGACCCAGCGGGAAGACGTAGCGGCAGAATAGAAGAGGCACAGCACAGCGCTTGTATGGTGCCCCCCCCCCCCCCCCCCCCTATTCTGTCCGTTTTTTGAGGGCCGTGTTTTTTCCGCAGATTCTATAGCATCTCGTCGACCTTCCAGATTTCCTTCATCAAAAGGATCATACAGACAAAATACAAGTCTGGTTCATTCGCAAGGCTGCCCCGTTATAATCATACTGATACCACTTTTAACGTAAACTTCGCTCTAATAACCTACATAACTAGGAACATATTGGCTCCGATCCATGCTGTGAAGGTGGTTGGAAAGCAAAGCTTCAAAAAAACACCCACAAAGATTGCCCATGCGACCTAACTTGAATTCACACACGTGGAGTGAAACGAATATTCTGCCAGCCGTTACCTGGAATTTGCTGGGGCGCCGTCCCGAACGCACCAGCCGCGTCGGTCACGGCCGGGCTAGAGCGCCGGATGCCGCCGCTGTTGACCAGCCGTGAGTCGGGAGAAAGAAAACGGAGAGAAGAGCCCTTCGAAGAGTGGGGCAGCCGTACCTAGCCATCTTGATGTGCTAGCTTTGGGCTACACCCCCGCACGATTCAAGCGCGGAACGCGAAACAATTCGGCATGTGAGCTTAGTGATTCCCCTTTATACCGATTTAAACTAGCTAGTTTAGTTAGTTTGACAACTGCGAGAAACCCGAGGAAACTTTAGTAATCGCTCTTGATCATAAGCAGTTGCTACTTTTGCCTTTTGTGATACCCCTTACAACACAACCGAATTGGTATTCCCCAATTTAGAAAACGGAGTCCAATTCGAGGCAAGCACTGCGCAGCAGGTAGAGTTTCTCTACCGGCCAGATGTGTGTACGTGGTTTGTACACTTTGTTTTCCCGCCCTGCAAAGCAATCGTTAGCGTATATTTTCAGTACGAGCATTTAATTCCGTAGGGTACGGCTAATCCTGGAGGTGCTGTCGAACAAATTAATCAAGCCGCGCGAAGGCAGCGAGCAATGGACGCGGAGCTGCACCAAACCAGGCCCAAAACAGCCGTCCCTAAAGCAGACGACAAAGCCGTACCGCCCACGCCACCACCGGTGAGCAGGCACCTCCATGCGGGGAATGCTGGGTATTCGCCGCGCCATCTACCGTGTGCTCCATGAGTAAAACCCTCCGCTCCCCCCTCCCCCTCGCCGCCGCCTCCGCCGCGTCGGGAGTTTCTTGTTCCGCACGCAACGAAAGAACCGCTGGCTTGTAGGGCTAGAAAGCTTTGCTTTAAAAAGAGACTGGCCATCTGACTCACTACCTCATTTCCCGCAATCTAAATCGTGTGATCATATGCACACCCGTATTATTTGATTGGCTAAGGCCAGCAAAAACAAACTCAAGTTAAGCAGGCACAACAAGCTAGCAGAATGAGACATTTGCGCTTTAATTTAATGTGAATGCTTTTTATACTAGTAAGAGTGGCGGGGTATCAACGGAAGCTACGAACACACAAAAAGATAGATGCAGCATTGCGCACCACTGCGCGCACTATTCGGTTATATACAGCCGTCCGGTGCGGTGAGGTTTCAAAAGACCGCTGGCATAAGCGACAGTGTCTGTGACTGGTGAGCATACCCAATGTTTCACGAAACTCTTACTATCATGGTAGGAGCGTAAAGGGCTGTAATTACTCAAAGGACGGGGAGGACAAGAGGGACAAGAGGGACAAGCGGGCGTTTCTGTTGTCCTCCTTCGCCCTTCGTGTTCTTTTTGCGCTTTATTCATCTACCATGCCATAATAACGTGTCCAGAACCACGCCTTAATCGTTACTCTCAACTGTAACAAAAATCAGCGAGTACGAATCCGGCCAAAAGCAAAGTAAGGACAGCAGTTCTTAGCACTAGCGTTGTGCCATCTAGCAGGACTAACGATAAATAAGGCGTTTCGCCTCTTGCTGCAGCCCTAGTCAGCATGCAAATGTTCGTACCTGTCCTGAGTACATCGTTACTGACGTCGCGAAACACGATTCAGGGGGGAGAAGTGGAAATTTTAGCTTAAATGGTTTAATTTATCCGTGAATAAGGCATCGTTAGCTTGGGGCATTATAAAACGCCAAATCTTTCGAATAAAACAAACTTGTATATGGACTTCGTGGCGCCTTTAAGAACGACCAAGCGGCCCCTTTGTTGCTACAATATAATAGAATTCTCAATCGTATTCTCCTGACACCATCGCCCTACAACAAATCGATACCAACGGGTTTCATTCCAAGGACGCACAAGAACGTTTATACAGAAGGGCAATCCTATCACCAAAATACTCAAACCGGCCACCCACATACCCGTACCCTTCCCACTGAAATATACTCTATATTCGTCGAACTGCTACCTCGCAACGAAGATCCAGGCAGTTTGTATGTTCTCAACACATCCAGCTCGCCACCTCACCCCTTTCTGAAATGAACTCTCTAACTGAATACACACCCCATCTCACTAAAAGGCAAACTCGTTGTCTGCGAAAATTTTACGCTCCACTCACAGGTTGGGGCTATCTAGCAAACAATCAAAAAAATGGCAGCACCTCTACTCCGTGGACGATGGCGAGGGTGCGGATTACGGGGACTCGAAATGACATCCAAGTTGCGCCCCGAGTGACATGCGATTTGCGCCCCGTCCGTCATTCGATTTGAGCCGTGAGCTGCACCGTGATAGTGCCCTAAATGAAACTGCAACGCATGGCTCAAATCAAATTTCGCTTGATTTTCTTGATGGTGGTGTGCGCACGGATGAACGCGGACGGACATTGGAAGGTCCTAAGTAAGGTACTCCGCCCCGTTACATGCGAGGGAGTAAGCCGTTTGACTCACGGCCGTAGCCCAATGGGCAAGACGACTGACACTAACTCTGTCTGGTCTACAAGTCACAGGCTCGAATCCTGCCGGTGCCTCTGCAATTTTTTGCGATTGTAAATGCTATGCGCACGGATGCGTACACCCATTTTTCGGTCCTAAGGTATTCCTCACCTAAAAACAGTGAACTGCAAGAAGCTGTAAAACAAAATAATCAGCCCTTCTCTCAACCTAGAACATTCCCACCCGCATCGGCGAAAGCGTTTCAATACACTCACACCCAGACTTCGAGGTCACCTATAACATCAACCATGCCTCGTGGTCCAGCCCAAGGAAACCTTAGGAAATACATGCAGGAAACGTTAAGCTATTCGCCATGCAATGACCTCTAACCATCAAACGCTTTCTCGTTACTAAAAGGAATCCTCACTAAGATCCAAGGTACAGTCGCTCCACCTGTAGCGTCACTGCGATCACTGTATTGTCACCTCAGCGGGAGCAGTGGAACGTAATCATTTAAGGAAATACGCCTCAGAAAAAGGTGCAACGGCAAAAAATGCCGCATTTCGAGCGAAGCCGGTGCTCGTAGCAGCTAATATGACCGGCGGCCAAGAGCAACGAAGTGTTACCAGGAGAGTCCATAATTAACGAGAGACCTACCATTCGACATGAAAAATTGCACAACCTCAATTAAAATGCAATGGTTACGCAATCCTACAGGAAAGCAGCGTTAATGACTCCGTGGTTTCTTTTTGTTTTTTTTTTTTTGTTTTTTTTTTGGGGGGGGGGGGGGGGGAGGAGAAAGGGAGACATAGCAACAGGCTCCGGAGTGGCAGTAAGCAAGTTTCGTGACAGTGCCAGAAAAATTCTCGTCACCAAGACAAACGCACTAAACAAAAATACTTCGCATCGATAATTCAGCGCGAATGGTGATACGTTTCTTAGACGCCGTAAATAAATTTGCGGTGTTTAAATTTTTGCACTAATAAACGTTTCTTCCTAGGCATTCATTTGTTTATTTATCCGTGTGTAAAAGAAACAGTGTTATTCTCTACAAACTACACGTCATGCAGAAACAAAGTGGTAAGCATTGGTACAAACTTTGCACGTAAAAGAATTATAGGAACTGTAGCTACAAGAATGGCGCTACCAGCGCGTTTGGGCGGCGCCGTCCATGAAAAGAAGCGCAGGTCATCGTATGTATGTACATCTTCGGAGATTTAGGCGCCTAATTTTTACGAGACGCTCCAGAGTGGAGGGCCACGATTCATTGAGACTGCGATCTTTAACGTGCAGCGAAATCTCTGCGCACTTGTGCTTTTGTTCCGCGTGTTCAGTTACGAACAGTTGCCGAATACCAAATCGAACCCGCGTCCTTAGGCTCAGCACCACAGCACATTCGCTACCAGAAAAAATCGCTGTCTCGCGCTCACTCAAGTGGTCGTATTATTTCCATCGATGATTGTTCATCGCTTTAGGCAGCACTACCTCTCTCCTCACTGGTTAGCGTTGCGTAATATTCCCGTTCAATCAAACAATAATAAGGCATCGGCCCTGGCTTTCTGCGCTCAACTTTATCTCTTGTTTTCCTTGTCCGGATGTGAAAACACGCATTCATCTCTGAAATTTGTGCACTCCTGTCCAATACAGTTAGCAATATGCCTGGCAGCCGTCA
Organism: Haemaphysalis longicornis; assembly: GCF_048455015.1. Taxonomy (NCBI): domain Eukaryota; kingdom Metazoa; phylum Arthropoda; class Arachnida; order Ixodida; family Ixodidae; genus Haemaphysalis; species Haemaphysalis longicornis. Next base: position 155,636,737 of record NW_027526361.1, read on the forward strand.
GTGCCTTTTGGACCTGTAGTTTAGTTTGTAGGACTGGAAATGGTTTCGGTGAATGTCACAAACACAGGAAGGTGCTCACCGGCGAAGGGGTCCACCGAATACTGGGTCCCTACGAAAGAAAAGTATACCCGTGAGACACGTTGCATCAGCAGTTGCTAACAACGATCAACTGTGCAGCAGCAAGCAAGCGCTGCACCACGCGCCGGCATCGTGGCGTAATGTGCGCTGCCCAGAACGATTCAAAAATTCACACAGAACATTCACCTGCTATCAACCAGATAAACGCAGCCGCTCCAAGGTCAAAATGAGAGGAACTTTATAACTCCGGCATAATGTTGAACCACACGTGCGGGTTGCAGGGCGACGCCACGTTAATACAAACGCGATCCCGTTGCTGAGTACAGCCGTGGTCAATTGCGACGATCGGCACGCTCCGGCCATAGACGTCACAGCTGTTCATAAAATATCGCCGTTACTTCCACGTGCAGTCAGCTCGAAGCGAGTGCCGCGGGCGACGCGTCTAATAAATTCATATGCAACTCTTTTAAACGTTTTAGTCACTACATATCGCTGTGTTTAGCCGAGAAGCAGCTAAAGCTATTGAGATGGCCCTCTTTGAGGCTTTCCCAGTCATACGAGTTATCTTGTATATAGCATACAAGGATAATAGATGAAAAGTAGTTTACTTTGGCTAGTATAAGCAATGCCGGTATGAACACCCGTTTTGCAAATTCACTGCCGTGTACCTCTAAACGGCGTACTGACTAGATTTGTGAAGATCTTTTTTTTTGCACGAGCACAAATCTGTACCTATAAAGGGTACAAACTGATCGATTGATTAATTCATTCCTTATTCACTCAATCATTTATTCAATAATTGATTAATTCATTATTTCATTCATTGTTTCTATAAATGGTTCATTCATTCATTCATTAATTGACTTCGTCGCTGGTTCATTGATTGATTGATTGATTGATTGATTGATTGATTGATTGATTGATTTAGTGATGCCCTAGTTATTCATTGCCTTAGTGACTCATTGATTCATCATCACCAGCCTATCTACGCCGACTGCAGGGCAACGGCCACTCCCATTTTCGGGCCGTGTGCAAACTGCGACCAATTTATCACCGCAAACTTCTTCATCTTATCTGCCCACCTAACTTTCCGCCGCCCCTGCCACGCTTTGCTTCTCCAGGGATCCACTGTGTTACCCTTAATGACCAACGGTTATCTTGCCTTCGCGTTACGCGTCCTGCCCACACCCATTTGTTCTTAATTTCAAATAATATGTTCTTAACAAGCGTTTGTTTCCTCACCCCCTCCGCTCTCTTTTTTCCTGTAATGTTACACCTATCATGTTCCGTTCCATTGCTCGCTGAGTCGTTCGCTTCCGCAATTTAACTTGAAGCCTTTTATCGAGTCTCCAACTTTCTGTCCCGCACGTGAGTACCGGTGAAATACACTTTTTTCTTCGGTGACAATGTTAGGCTCCCATTCGTTGTCTGAGAATGCCTGCCGAATGCACTCCATTCTTGCCCTTCTAATTAGCTGTGCCTTATGATTGGGATTCGGGGTCACTAATTTCCTTAAGTAGATATATTCTCTTACGACTTCCAGTGCCTCGCCACCTATCTCAAACATCTGTGCTCTCCCGATGTTATTAGGAATTAGATTAGTTTTCTGCATATTAGTTTTCAGTCCATCGATTCTACTGTGCTTTTCCAGTGCGGTAAGCATTATTTGCAATTTGTCCCCCGAGATACTTAGCAAGGCAACGTCGTCAGCAAATCTGAGGTTACTCGGGTATTCTTCATTAACCCTTGCGTCCGCGTGACCCCAATTCAATTTTCTGAATACGACTTGTAAGCAGGCTGTGAATAACATTGGAGAGATTGTGTCTCCCTGTCTGACGCTCTAACTCATTGGTATTTTACTGCTCTTTTTATGGAGGACGGTGGTAGCAGTGGACCCATTGTAGATATTTTCTAGTATTCTGACATAATGCTCGTCTACATCCCCATTCCGCAATGCCTAATGACTGCGGAGATTTTGACACAGTAATGCTTTCTCATAATGTATGAAGGCTATACATAATGCTTGAGTATACTCCGCGCATTTCTCTATCACCTGATCGATCGTTTGGATATGGTACATTGTTGAATAGCCTCTACGAAACACTGCTTGTTCACTGGGTTGGCTGAAATAAGAGGTTCTGTTAGCGAGTACTTTGCTAAGTACCTTTGATACGACTGACAGTAAGCTGATTGGCCTGTAATTTTTTAAGTCCTTCATGTCACCTGTCTTATGGATTAGGATGATGTTCGCGTTCTCCGAAGAATCCGGTAAACTCGTGGTCATTACGCAGTGCGAAACACGTTTTCCATTCATTCATTCATTCATTCATTCGTTGACTGAATTAGTGATTCCTTGATTAATTGGTACATTGATTTATTCGCTGATTGATCGATTGATTCGCTGTATTTATTTATTGATTGATTGATTGATTGATTGATTGATTGATTGATTGATTGATTGATTGATTGATTGATTGATTGATTGATTGATTGATCGATTGATTGATTGATTGATTGATTGATTGATGGATCGATCGATCGATCGATCGATCGATCGCCTGATTGGCTCGCTCAGTGACGCCGGAGTGATGCTTGCCTTAATGACTAATTCATCATAGCCCAATCGAAACTGCTAGATCCAGACACTTGAAATTCAGGGAATGCACTTCTAAGTTTAGGTTGCAACTAAAGCTGTATTTTTCGAAATCCCAACCTTAATTCATCAAAAAGGGAAAAAATTGTGCTTTCACTTATTAGTGATTATCTAACTCACTGGTTGACGTGAAGTGGTTTTGTTATATATATTTGCAGCCGGTAAAACCTCCTTAGCTTCGCGCTAACGATCCATCATGACGCGAAACGGCATTTCGGAATATACTGGGTACCTTTGCAGAACCCATTATGTATGTTTGACCGTATGATATATCTAATTGGTGTTTTGTGACAGAGGCTACCTATACAAATACGTCATAACAATATTTAACCTTTTTCTCGAAAACGCTGGTGGCAGCCGAGGCGAATTTCTGGAATTATATTTCTAACAGAGTGAAAGCCTAACGAGTGACATCGATGTGCAACCAAACCGCTGGCTTTAAAGGCTTAAAATTTCAGGAGTGCATTTGTACATTGCTAAGGGAGCTGAATATTGCAAAAAATTTTAAATATTACACCTTTAAAAAAGTGGCAAGGGCTAAAATATTTTTCAGGCAATACCTCATTATGGCAGGCCTATTGAGATGTATAACCGATTTTCACTGATACAGATCCCGCGTTCCATTAACTAAATGCCCTTTTACGAGGTTTTCCCCTAACGCCAGCCAAATGGGGCGAATCAGGATTTGGGGCAGATTGCGTGCTTTTACACATTTCTCAATACCTGTTCCGCACGTTGATTTATCTATTTGCTTTTTGCTTAAAAATGCTCCCCGTCAACAAAACAAAGCAAGTTTCGCAATTTTCTCGTAACGAACACTTGGTGAGCGGGATTTTTATATTGCACCCCTCACGAAGTTGACTTCCATTCAATGTCACCGCGTTCGCATTGATTTCGTGCCATCTGCAAGGGCATTGCGCACCGTTTTATAGAACCACATGCCTCCCGTGGGAGCTGATGTTATTTGCAATAAAACTGTGATAGTCATCTATGAATATTTCAGACGTAAAACTTCTCACGTGTATATAATCGCTTGTGCACAACCTCGTACAATTTCTTTCCGGATTGGTCCTGCTTCTTCTGTGAACCAAATCACCAGACAATTTGAAGCATTTTTTTCTTCCGGTTCACAGTAGCCGAGCTTTATTCCGTATCTTAAAGGAGTACTGACACGAAATTTCAAAGCTGTGATAACTATGTAAAACGCTTCCTTTTTGTCAGGAGATATCTCCCAGCAAGTTTCAACAGCAACCGTTCAGCGAAACATATTTAAAATCCATTTTAATCTTCGCCCGCACGAGAAAACCCAGAGCGGGCCGACGTGACATCATGTGCTACTTGCCCCAAACTGCCGACGTCGGGGCTCCCGTGACAAAGCCGACGCGCTGGCTGTGGTTGGCGCGCGCTGCTCGGGCGTGTGTACACGTCATGGTTTTGGGACTGACGTCATGCTGCCCGGGCCTGTGGGGACGGCGAAGACCTCGGCCGGTCTGGGCGCGCGCGTGCGCTCGCTCGCGCGCGCTTCCAGAGAGGCAGCGATGCGGCAAGAATGGTGACGTCATGTGATACATCCTGTTATGGCGGCCGCTCGGCGTTTTTCAGTCGAAACCGAAACTGGCACGAATAAACGACGCCGTAAATGAATGTTTACGCTGCGCTCGACCGTCTAATCTGTCATTCTATGATTAGTGGGCTGGTAGGCACGCATAGCAGCGAAAAAAACGTAACACGAAAATTTCGTGTCAGTACTCCTTTAACAGAGTTTGGGTTTAGGATAGTTGGTAGCAATAATGTGTGACTTCGTGTACAGCAAAAAAAGTACAATGACAGAGGGAGGCGACCGGCACAAGCGCTAACTTCCATCTGTTGGAAGTTAGCGCTTGTGCTTGTCGCCTTACTTTCTCATTGTCCGTTTTTTTTTTTTTTGCGCAACACCAAGTCATGGCTTATTGCATAGATCATTCCTAGTTATAGTTGAGCCTTATTCACCTAAACCAGCGTAAAAATCCCAAACCAGCCATACTTAGAAAAAACGCGACGAGAATGGATTTGAGATAACATTGTACAGTAAAAAAAACTCATTTTGGGTAGCCCAATTTTTCCACTGCTGGGGCTTGAACTCTGGCCATTAGCGTAAAACATTGGCTGCGCCTTATCACACGGCAGTTCTCATAAAAACTGGCTCGCGTAACCGAAACCAACGTAACCTAACCGAACGCGTCATAACCTACCCAAATCCAGCCCAACTGCAACAAACCTAATCTAACTCAGCCCAGCGGCACAGAACCCAACCTATATTAAACGTTCTTTCCGTCGATCTCTTGATATAATAAAAACGAAAGTAAAAAATATTAACAATATCACGATGGGCGAAAAATTCTGAAAGCTACAAACAAGAACATCGCAATCTCAAATCGAACCTGAGCCTTCTCGTTTCCATCCAAGTAAAATAACACAGCGCTACAGGGGCAGCAGCAAGCACGGCTTTTTAGGGAATATTTATCCCACAGAGTGTCTGCGCAGCGTGCGTAGCCAATGAGAGGTGACTGCCGGGAAAAAGTTCAGACGGTAATTCTTACGGTGGCCGGGATAATAGACACTACCTCAAACATTAGACTCGACCGCTCTGCCATCGAATCCGACCAGCGGGGCCCTTAACGCTGTAGCTCAAAGCAGAACGTCAGCATGCATTCTGCTCTACACAATAAAGCTCAACGTTATTCTGTGATTTGATTGATTGTAGGGTTTAACGCGCCGACGCAACGCAGGCGATGAGGCGCGCCGTAGTGGAGGGCTCCGGATTAATTTTGACCACCTGGGAATCTTTATCGTGCGCTGAAATCTCGTACACACGGGCGTTTTTGCTTTTCGCCTCCATCGAAAAGCGGCCGCCGCGGCCGGGAATCGAACCCGCGACCTTGTGCTCAGCAGCGCAACGCCTTAGCCACTGAGCCACCGCGGCGGGTAACGTTATTCTGTGATCCGGACCACAGAATAGGCAGTGAGTTGGAGTTGTTCCTTAATACACGAGTTCCAGTCGTTTTTTAAACCACACCACTCCGCTGTGAGCTTCGGTTTTGAGAGCAGCCGGGAATTCTCCAGAGCGTGCAGCTCCACGGGAAAATTTGTCAAGAACCAAGTAACTCAAATACGATATACCCATCGGTAAAATGGCCCACCCCGGAATCACCACGTACTACTGCTAACGGAGCATGAAGGCGACGCTAAGAGCATGCTTTGAAATGCTTCTTACCGTCCACGCTGACGAAGGCCGGAGTCTCGTAAGCTAAAGAGGGAGCAAAAAATAACGGGCGCTGATTAAGACACCTGAGAGCTTTCGGGGCATGAAGCCCCAGCGAACGAGTTGAGCAAGGAGGAGGGAAGGACGGCGACTCACCCATGATGCCTCCTTGCTTGTTGGCTCACAGCTGTCACAGACACAACGGCAGAAAAGGAACCGGCAAACTGAACCGACGGCAGCCAAGCAGAATCACGCGCTTAGAGAAAGCGGGGCTCGCGCTCGAAGCGGCGTCACGCGCATAGGTCTTGTGGAGCCGCCGATGACGATGATAGTGAGGGACGATCGGCGCGGGCGCTTTTTCTTCGTCTCTACTGCCTCCGGGCAGCGAAGCGTTTTTAAACAGGCCTCCGGGCACGTGCCATACGTAGGTATTGGCCAAAGCTTTGGATGAGCTCCCATTTCCTGGCCTATTCTTAGAAATGGTAGCGAATCTCCCATTCAAGCGTAGGCGTCCGAAAAACGGAAGCTCACCACGCAAACTACTTTGAGGGGCCAAGGCGCAACAATATTTCTACGTGATTTTTTGCTTCGCCCCACACCTAACACGATCGAAAATGCAACCAAACCAACGTCGAGTGCGATAATAGTGCTTAGAATGCGTCCAAGAAAATATTCTTAAAACGATGTAATGACGCTACTATACATAAAAAATTGTTAAACTGCAACTTCTTGAACCGAGGCATTAGCGTAATATTCAGCGACTCTGTCGAGGACAACCAGTGCACTTTTCTCTGCAGTTGCTCAAGACAATTATCGGGGCTCTTGGAAGCTAAATATTGTTTCCTAGAGACGAAATGACCAAAAAACTATTGCCCCTTCGTTTGAAAACAACGTTTATTCAAACATTTACCTTTCTTTTGAGTGATTCGTTCACTGTCGTTCAGGTTGCATGGGCTCACGGAGTTTTGGTAACGGGACGGTCACCATCAGTGAAACGAAGGAAGCTTAGCTTAAAACCTAGACTGTGAGAATGGCGCAATCGAATAAACGTAGGCAACACTAAAGGCCCGGGTTTGATTCCTATTACCGGAAACATTTCTTTTTATTTTGAGGTGTTTGATGTTACTTCGCTTATCATCACCATTGTTTTGTAAAAACTTGGATTTCCGGCATTACAGTATCACTAAGACATAGCAACCTTCGCTTTAAAAAAAATAAACAGACCGTGTAAGGCTCCTACCTCTACTTCCAGCCGGAATGGAGAGTGTCCCGTTTTCTTCTTCGTCGTCGCTTTGCGTCCAGCCTTAAAGTAATGGAATAGGAAAAACCTCCGCGCTTCCAAACCCGTCGGCATGGTTCTCCAGCACCTACACTACACTAGGCCCTACACTACACTCTACACTATACACCAGAGGCAAATCTGTCGCTATCATCCCTTGATACTGTCACCATATTTCTCACTGGTATGTACTACTACGAAAGTCTATGCCCCGAGAGACCTTTGTTGCCGCAACCAGTGACTTCACTTCGACCGAAACGCCGAGCAATGCGGCATGTCGCACGGCGAAGTCTTCCCGAAGGGAGAAATTGTTGTCAGGCGTTCTCGTTATTAAGGCGAATTGTTGGTTGGTAGCAATAAATCAATGGCGCGTACCCACTCTGGTGGATTGGCCAAGTCATATTTGGTAAAACTTGGATTGGAAAACATTTAATGAGCATAAAAGTGGGTGGCTTTCTCAGTCCAGATAGCCGCGAGCTAGCGCAGCTGCTTGGGCGCGAGTGATGAGGCGTTCTTGGTCCTCGCACCGTGAGCTGGCCAGCTGGCGCTCCCACTGCTCAGGGGATGGGGAAGGGAGGGGGTTTGGCGCGTAGGGGCATTCCTAGACTAGGTGGTAGGTAGTGTTTGGGACGGAGCAAGAAGGGCAGTTGTGGGGGTAAGTGGAGGGAGATATGTGGTGGAGTATCGTGGTGTTGTAGAATGTGTTGGTCTGCAGTCGACGCCAAATGCGAGCCGCCTGTGTTCTGAGGGATGGGTGAGGAGGAGGGTATTGAAGCCGCAGTTGGCGATAATGATATGGGATTTCACTGTATCGGGGAGGGACCGGTGGATAGCTGGAGGGTTCGGAAAGGTCCTCTTCCGTCGAAGAAAACGCCCGGAATGTAAGAGCGCGGGCAGCGGCGTGTGCCGCCTCGTTTTCCTCGAGGGAAGAAATGTTAAGAAATAAAACTAAGGGATGAATAGAACTGAGAAGATTGGGGGAAGCGGGGAGGGGGAGGGGAGGACGTGACATTAACAATTTTGAGCACCAAAGAAAACCCAAATAAGTATAATATAGCAGTAAAAGTTGATACTACACGTACTGGAAAAAGAAGGTACTAGAGGTGTTTTATTAACAGGGTAAACGACCAGTTTCCGAAACAAAAGCGTTAACGAAGCGACAAACATTCCAGTCGCAGTAACCTAACCCCCGGTTCCCCAAACGGCTGCACATAGGAAACACTCAAGGAAAGACACAGGCGCCGGACGGGAACCTCCATATGTCGATTTCGGAGAAAGGAGAACCACCGGCAAGACAGCAGGAAATGCTCAATTGTATCCTCTTCTTCATAATAATCACATAGGGCCTAAGGCGCTATGCGTGAGCGGTGAAGGTAAAAGGTGAATGCTGCTGCTGATGATGACGTTCTCGAATATTTTGGCATGTACCCACAAGGGGTGATTAACCAGGGCTAAATCAGTTGTTGAAATACGTGGGGACCTAAAAATACTAAACTATTTCCGGAAAGATGCCGTAAAAGGAAACTTAGTGATGAATAAAACCCGAATTTCCCAATCAATTAGCACCATTCAGCCATTTAAACGACCTGAAGCTGAAAGAAAATTTGGAATACAATTACATATATTTTACTTTTTTTGAGCCCCAAGTTTTTTTTTATTATGCGATAGATTGCCCTGCGGCATAACAGGGAGATTTATAGCTACAACATTGCACCAGTTGCACGCAGAAAGCCAAGAAGAGACCGGTACTGGCGTCCCCATATCCAACGCTTAAGATCGGGGGTCTCCCAGGATGGAGCCCTGTGCCTCGGAGGTGTTGGTTTCTGGCGTTTCTAAGACCTGAACAAGTCCACAACAGGTGTTCAACGTCAGCTTCTGGCGCAGGAGTCACACAGTTTGATGCGTCAATAGATAATATAACTGGAATCGATAAAGTCAACTCCAAACGCTCAATTGGGCCCTTCAAAAGCGGTTGTCTAGCTGTTGAGAAATGGCGGCAGTCGAGAAAAAAATTCCCCGCATTTCCCCGAAGGGAAGAATGTGAAAGTGCGAATGCACGAGTTGAATTTGCGCGGTTCGGTAATGTTCGCGAAAGAGAGATCACACACACACACACACAACTACAAAGAAAGAAAGATGCATTTATTCACAGACACCCATTTGTGTTGTCGTTGTACTTGATTGCTAGAGCGGATCTCAGCTTTGAAATTTCGCGTCAGTACTCCTTTAAGCGGGTGCATTAGCCCTTCTCACGCCCGATTCCTGGCCAATCCCCCACGTGGGTATGTGCCATGTCAGCGGCCAGGCAGCGCGCGCCCATCTCCCCCCGTTGCTAAGGAAGACGAGGAGCGCGCGCACCCGCAGCTGTTGCTATGCGGACTACGGCGGCGGACGATTCAGGCTCGCTTAAGAAGTGCATTCGCACTTTAAAAACGCTCGATTGTTTCAGGGACCTGGCACCGCACACAAAGTTCCGTAGGTTAAAGTCCTGATCTGAACAGATAGAAATTAAGCATTGGAGGAACACGTGCCTCTAAGTACAGAACTCGGTTCGAGACGAACCAGGGCAGGCAAAGGCAAAATCGAAGAATCCGCCTCCCCAACAGGTATAACGGTCGCAGATTGTAGATAGGGCAACCCCAAAAGAAGACGCACACAAACCCCATGACTGGCCGGACGTAGGATCGGTACAACAGTTAAAGTGTGTCCCCGCACATCCCTGTTCGTTTCCCACATAGCCGTTTCATGCGACCAAATGCTCTCTCCGCTTTTGTGACTGGTGCGTTAATATTTGTATGCCAATTACGAGCAGACATGTATGTAACACCAAGACACTTCAGCGAATCCACCTGCGGAATGACTTGATTTTTGTAAGCGAGAGAAATTGAAACTGGTCCTGCAACCGAGAACACAAGTAGAGCCCTCTTAGAGCACATTTAACGTTAAATAAATGCTTTCAAGCCATGTCTTCAACAGAGATAAACAGGCCTGCCAACGGTCATCTAGCGAATGAATGCCTTAATTTCCCAATGCTGTAGGAAAGCGTCGTCGTTGTTGCTGTTTATACCCGGTCCAGAAAATGGGCGCCTCTATAAAGAGCAAACAAACAAAAAACAAGTGTGATCCCATGCCATTTGAACCCAGGTCTCATGATTAGCAGTCCAGCACTCTACCAACTGTGCTATCTCCACACCTTTTTAAAGTGCTCTCTCCCCATGTCTCCACCGTTAGACCAAAAGTTGTCCTTGTGGATCCTTTCTTCGTGGTGCCTACCAGCTTTGTAGATTGGTCAAGAGTCTGGAACTCCGAGGGGATAACATGTCCGCTTCAAACAAATCACCAAGCAGAACGTGACACCAAGTCGGTAACGGAAATGAATCTGCTCGAAGTGATTGCCCCAAAGAACAAAGACATGAAAACAACGGAAGAGAGATCTTGCTGCCACGGGTCTCCTCGTATACGACGTGACCGCATACACCGCGTGGATACATGGGCATGATCATCGTTCCCTCCTTCACCTCTCTGATTGATTGTACGGTTCAACGCGCCGACGCAACGCAGCCAATAAGGCGTGCCTTAGTGGAGCGCTCCGGATTAATTTTAAGCACCTGGGGATATTTACTGTACGGCGAAATATCGTACACACGTGTGTTCCTGCTTTTCGACTCCATCAGGAAAGCGGCAACCGCGGCCGGGAATATAACCCGCGACCTCGTGCTCAGCAGCACACTCCTCCACTTCTTCCGCGAAGCGAACATTTTCATGTTCATTTTTTCAACTTTCGTCTTCATCAATTCATGCCTCCTCATCTATGTTGTTGCAAAATAAACGCTAGAAAAAAAGAAGAAAACACCAGTAAGAGAGCTGTTAATCTCCCAGGGTTTCGCCTCCAAAAAACGTGGGTAGACGAGTGCACCGAGGACTCTTCGTACCGCATTTCAGCACGGCCCGCCCAGACATATTGGTGGGTTGGCATCATGTCGAACACAGCTGCATGCCTTAAAGTGTTCCTTCAGTTGGCTATTAAAAATCCTAATGAAAAAGAAGGACGCTAGCACGGGGCCTGGATCGATGATAAAGGACGCACAAAATTTCTGCCTTAATTATTTTGTCAACTTGTTTCAGCAGCTCCAAGGCACGGCAGGGCTCCTAAGCTCGTTATGTGAGGAGGCGTCATTCGTGAGCGAACGCTGCTTTGCAAAGAAGTGACAAATTTATCCCGGTCTGTTCGAACCCAAACAAGAGTGCTGGAGGACAGTTTTTTGTCAAGGAGAGTGCACGAACTGACTTTTCGTTTTATTTTTTACTGACATGCGTCTAGTTCATTCGCCGTTTTTGAGTTAGATGTTTGGATGCACGTGGGGATGTTGCCAATTTCTTTTGTGAGGCCACTTCCAATAAGCCGAATTTCGGATAAGAACAACAAGTATTCTCATCCTTAATTGCGACTTCTCCGTAAAACTAGTTTACTCAATGCAAGCAGCTAATTAACTTGTTGGGGAGTTGAGAACTGATTTTCTGTGGGTGTCAGACACCCTGTCGACTGGAACAGTTTCGTGTCAGGGGGAATGGGAGAAAAACGTGGAAAAAAAAGAGAAGGAGGAAAAGTAAAATATGCAAGACCGCACCAAACACTTTAAGGCCACCATCATCAGAAACAATTTCGGGCGCACATTGCAAGTGGGATTGCCCACAGGATCTTTTCCCCCCATTCAGCAGCAGTAAGCAGTGGGACGTGGCATTGGATAGCTCAGACCTGGCCACCCAAGAGGGCTTGGTTGAACGAGCTGCTTTAGTCACCACCACCCTGATGGCCCCCCGCCTTCGTAACTGTTGTGTTCATGATGAAGTCTCTCTCTCTCTCTCTCTCTCTCTCTCTCTCTCTCTCTCTCTCTCTCTCTCTCTCTCTCTCTCTCTCTCTCTCTCTCTCTCTCTCTCTCTTTCACTCGCTCTTCCTTGATCTTTCAGAGACAGACGGCTAGAGGAATATCTCCACGAACAAACATTCCTGTAGCTAACAACTTGGGTAGATTGCCCTTCAAGGCATAGACTCGGCGAAACTCGGTGAAGCAATGCTGCCCTTCTTAAAAGAGCTTCTTCCGTAGTTTGCGAGTATTGAACAGTAGCACATGACATGTGCTGCGTAATTATTGATGCAAATATGGAAGATGGGTGAGTTGGTACAGGATCTAAGGTTAAGCGGAGCCACAACTAGAGGGTAGTCTTAGTTTCCATCAGTACCTGATCGGAGATTTCATCTGGATTGTATCTGGCGTGGCACGTTCTTGGGCGTGGGATGACCTTTTTGCTAGGACAATGGCTTTGTCAGTGCCCGCACTGCAGGTGAGCGCAGGAAGTTAGAAAATGAACAAAATTCAGGGAAGCTCGCGCTCCCGCACAAGACTTCAATGGAGAGGCTGTGGTGGGTGAGCATTCCCGGACACATAGTTACGTTTCAGTACAATTGTTTATTTGTACAGTTCCGGTGATAGAAATCGTCGTCATATGCATCAGTCGTCGTGTCCTTCGCGGTGAGTGCAGGATGCAAAGGCATACCCAGCATTGTAGACTTTCACCAGTTCTTCGTCATCGACTCGAGGCAGCGGTGGCGGAATGTGCAAGTGGTCTCGAGAACGATTGGCACACACGTAGCCATGTCTCCAATTATCGATAATGGCTTCCAGAAAAAGCGGCGGCTGCGGTAAGCTCTGCCGAGCAGGCTGCCTTTTCACGTTTAGCATTAGCGCTGGAGGTTTTTTTACATGCCCGGTAGCCCTGGATGACCGCACTGGAGATTCTTTTTTTTCGCTAAAGCCACTGCGTGAGCCGGGGATTCTGCGGTTGCCACGAGGCATGCGCTCACGAGCGCTCGCCATTTTCTTGCTATTTTTTTCTGTAGCGGCAAACTTACGGCCGGTAACAACAGCTCCGCAGGTAAAAAAAACAACTTCGCCAAGCTTCTTCTACAACTATCGTTCAAAGAGGACCAGTGGACTTGATAAAAGGTGCCACCCGCCGCGGTGGCTCAGTGGCTAAGTAATGGCGCTGCGGAGCACGAGGTCGCGGTTTCGATGCCTGGCTGGGCCCGCCGCTTATCTGATGGAGGCGAAAAGCAAAAAAAATTCCCTCGCACTTCCCCGAGGGGGAGAGTGTGTAAGTGCGAATGCACGGTTGTTGATTGCGCGATTACGGTGGATATCGTGATCTTAATGAGTAGTCGAGAGATTACACACACGCACACAACTACAAAGAAAGATATTTCACTCGTTATTGCTGGTACCGTTGCCCGGTCCGCCATCATCGTTATCGAGATGCAGGACCAGCGACCGCTCTCGACGACGGCGCGCGCTCAACTAATACCCTCCCGCGCCACGCGGCCGCTACACGAGCGCCCTCACGCGTCGGAATGCGGAGCGCCCGCTACGCGAGCGAGAGCTCTCCCGCCCGAAGTGGAGAGGAGGCGCCTAACACCCGCAGTCACTGAGCGGAGAGAGGAGGAGGAGAGTAGCGCGCGCCCATCTCCCCCCGTTGCTAGGGAAGACGAGGAGCGCGCGCACCCGCAGCTGTTGCTATGCGGACGACGGCGGCGGACGATTCAGGCTCGCTTAAGAAGTGCATTCGCACTTAAAACGCCCGTGAGTACAAGATTTCGGCGCACGTTAAAGATCCCCATGTGGTCAAAATTAATCCGGAACCCTCCACTACAGCGCGCCTCATCGCCTGCGTTGCGTCGGCGCGTTAAACCCTACAATCAATCAATCGATAAAAGGCGCCTCCCGGGATTCTGCCAAAATTGGAACAGAATATCGCAACCACCGATCTTCCGAGGTACTAATGCGATAGCGTTATTAGGTTCATTTTTTTAATTTCGCCGTGGCTGCTAGACGTCCGCTATCAGCCGTACTCATTAACTGTCCACGGAAATACGTCATCGCTGCCAGCTGGAAGCTATGACTGAAGCAGCAAGATTCGAAGGCTGGCGTTAATCGGGGCAAACGAAGTGTGGAAGGGAGGACAATGATACTATGGCGGAGGCAAAATAAATGACACGCATTTTCAGCAGGTGCCGCGCCTGCGCCGTGAAGGTCGTTCAACGCCAAGTCGGTGGTAGAATACTTGACAGACACGGTCACCAGCCATGCCCGCAACTGACGCCACCACATGGAAGCGTCTTTCCACGGGGAGATAAATACAAAATTCCTGTAATTCATGAGCCGAAGTTACAACTGGGTCGCGAGGCACGTCGTAGTGGAAGTTTCCCGAGTAATTTCAACCACCTGGCGATCTATATCGTGCGCCGAAGAGTCGACGCACGGGCGTTTCAGTTTTCTGCTTCCATGAGAAAGACAGCCGTTGCGGCAGGGAATCGAACCCCTCTCCTAGGGCTCAGCAGCGCGATGCCTTACCCACTGCGCCACCCCCGACGTGTTTTCATCGAGACTCATGCCGGCAACAGCATTGGGTCACCTAACTAAAACAGGGAGGGGGGGGAAAGGATTGACGCCAGTCTCTCAGAATTTACGGAAGGCATTTATTGTGAGTAGAAACGAACTAAAATAAAACTCAAACGTCTAATAACATGGCTTTTCAAACTACGTTGCAACCCTCTCATGGTTCGGTCTCCGCTGCAAGCTCCGTTTGGCAAACGACGGAGGGCACTAAGCGGCCGTGTTAAAAATCACCCTAAAATAGGTACGGATGTCCTCCCGCAGAACAGTAACGTAAGGGTGCTCGGCGTGGCTCTAGAGTAAAGCTGCAGAGCCGACCTCACAATCGCCAAAAAAGAGGAAAATCTGTAAGCAATTGCCTCCCTCATAAAACTCCTAACCAAGAGAAGGCAGGAAAAAAAGGAGAAGGGGTAGCCCTCATTTTCCCGCAGTGCCACAAATTTTCCCGCACCGAAAAAAACGAAAAGAAAACACCATCACCAGGACAGCGTATAAGGCAGTCCTCAACCCTCAGTCCTTAGCACCAAGGGAGCGGCTGGGAAAATAAAATCGGGGCGGGCCATCGTATAGAACACAGGTCACCACTCTGAAAAGAAACGACTGCGGGCCTTGATAGACAGGTCACCGATTCAGCGAACACGCATAAAAACTGTGCTCTACCAAAAACGTGGATCCAAACCTACACAAGAACAGGCATATGGCAGGATCAAGTTCATTTGAGGAGACTTTCAAACTCATGAGACCACAGTATATACCGACTCCGGCATATACCGACTCCGGCAGTTGTCGTAGTTAACTACTTAGGCAATCTGCGATTGCATGGGCCTTCTACCTACAGGAACAAAGAAACAAAGTTGGAGACATCGTCTTGGCAATCCGACTAGCGGAAGTATCGAATAGAAGCGTAAACATTATTACAGCCTCTCAAAGGCCATTAGACTGTTTTGTGCAGTCAGGATACCTAAACGCTTCTGCAAGATACTACCTTCCACAATTTAGAAAATTAATAACGTCACCTGGATGCCCAGACTCAGGGGTCTGGAAGAGAACGACGCACTGACCTACAGGCACGGGTACTCTCATACCGTGCTCGTTGCGACCACGACTACCACGCTCCCCTCCAAAAAACTCCAAGAATGCCTTCTCACCCTACGCCAAGGAACAGAAATTTTCTCTGGCTACAAGGGAGTCCCAATACCGAATAATTGCAAACTCTGTGGAGTTTAAACCAACACAAGTGTCTACGAATCTATGTTGGCGAAGATGTTTGGTGAGAACATCACACATTAACTCTGCTATAATTAGAGAAACGTCCATCTTCTTCCACGCAACCTAGCTATGTCCAAGGGTATGCTCAGGGGAAAACAAGTCAAACATTGCATATTCAACTTCAATAAAAATATTGGAGGCAGCTTTGAGCAGCTCGTTACCTCAAGATCTACGCGAGCTGATGAGAGGGCAAGGGAAGGAGCTGCTGCATCTGGCTCCCTAGACTTCAGGTTCCACCTTTGAGCTCCCTACCATATCTTCACCCCCTTTCCCTAAAGCTCAACTATTTTTTCCTTGAAAAACGATCTTCATACACATACCCTCTCTCTTTCTCTCTCTCTCTTTCTTTCTCTCTCTCTCTCTCTCTCTCTCTCTCTGTCTTTGTCTCTCTCTCTCTTTGCAAAAACAAAAATGTGCATTCCAGCTTCAGCATCGGAGAAAAATTACACCCATGTTCCCGCGAGGGAACCCTGATGTGATGCGACGCATCAGGGGGAGCGTTTGGACTGACGCTGGTATTTGATTGCGTCAGTCCACTCGCTGAAGGGACTGTCGCTTCCATCACGTCTTCATCGGAAGATCTTGCACGGAGGTATCGTCAAGCAAAGTCAAGTCAAGTGCGAGAGCGAGCGCTGGACTGGTCCGGCGCCGTGCGCTCCCCCGCTTATATTCCCGCTTTTGAAAGGAGAGGAGCCTGGGAGAGGCGGGGGAGGGGGGGGGGAGAGTCGCGCGCATGCGCATACATGCGCGCATCCAGAGCAGCGAAGCGCACACACGCAACTGCTGTTATGATAATGAGACGGAGTGAGAGTGTTGCGTACAGCTGTCGGAGAGAAGAACGGAAGAGAATTGCGCATGTGCAGTGAGCGTGGGACAACGCCGCGACAACGACGCTGGAGGGACATACCCGCGAGCAAGAGATGCGTCGCATCTAATAAACACTATGAAACACTGAAACTGACACCTTCACTCTCAAACTGATCAGCATTCAATCCGCAGCCGCAACATTTTACACTTACGTTTTAAGCCACAGAAACGCAGAGGGACTTTGTCTCTCGTGGGCGATGGCGATTAAAAATCCTCGCTGATGGTATCATTCTACGCTGACCTTCAGTGCTCGCAAAGCATAGTCGTAAATACAGTAACTGCGTTCGTAAACGCTCCCTGGCAGTCGAAGTAACGCTATCCCGTCTTACATCTTAAGACTCATACGTAGGTGTCACCTGCAACATTTTTCTCTTGAATTCAATCATACGACACTTCGGCTTACTACAGAAAAACTGAGGTCAAATGTGATGCATCGGGTTCTTTTAAATCATGTTTGCAATGAATAAGCATGCACTGGCTCCTTGTGTTGCTGTTTCACCAAAGTATTAGGTAATAATTTTATTGCCATTCATAAAAACAATACATAAGACATTATGCTATTTTTTGTTATCCCTGGGTTGGAAGGGGCCGAGTGTATATATTTATTTTCCAGTAAAAACTTTTGAACCACGCCTCTTGCGAAACTGCGTCTGTTGCCAATTCACGGGGATTTCACGGTGCCGAAGGTGCGTGAAATGTGTTGTCCGATTTTGAGGTGATGGCAGCCGCCATTTGCAGACTCTTCCATAAAATCGCGAGATTTTTACGCAAGCTGAAGTTGGGAAGTTGTGTGTTGGTACGCGTGCCCGCAAACCGTTTATAAAACGACGTCTTCTCAGCGAATGAAAAGCTGAAATACATTAAAACTGCTACCCGTAAACGTCATGAGAAGCACACACAGCCCCTTTGTCAGCCGAAAGCACCTGAGAAATTACACCATCTTCCCGTAGGGGAACCCTGAGTAGTATGCGAAGCAGCCACGGGGTCGACTGAACTTCCCATTAGTTTTCAGTTTGTCGTTTCTGTTGACGTTCAGCTTCACGTGCCTTCGTTGTATCAGTTGCTTCTTGACGTAGTCTGAATGAGTGAAGGACATAAGGCGTGTTCGTAGCACATGCTCCCGTCTCGGTTTGTAGCACCGTGGGAAGAGCGCCACGTACCTCCCGTTGTGGCCAGAGAGTCGTGGGATCGAAACCGGGCGCCGCCTATTTCTTTTTATAGTGGACTGCGCTGACGGGGCTGAAGAGACGCGCATGCGCAGTAGAGTGCGGACGGCGTACAACGACAATGAGAACGACAACGAGAGAGAGAGAGAGAGAAATGACCTTTACTGATTCGTCCTGCGAGAAAGGTGCGGGTCCGGCCACGCAGGGCTTCGCCGCACGTAGTCTAACTACCTGCTCTAGGTAGCGGGCGGAGCCCGAGGCGTCGTGCCCGGCCGGCCGCGCGGGTTACTCGGATCGCCCGCGCCGTCGCCGTCCGCTCGACCCCCGCGGGGGCCTGGAGGCGAGGGGCGCTGGCTTTCCTTTCGCCGTTGCAGCGCCAGAGCTGCCTCGAGCCGCTGGACGGCCCTGAGCTGGTTGCCGTGCTCCGGGGAGCCGATCAACTCGCGAATGTCCGGTGGGAGGCGGTCGCCTCCGTCGCGCGCGCACTGTTTGTCGCAGCCCCACATGATGTGGGCCAGGTCCGCGGGCACTCGCGCACACACACAGCACTCGCTCCGCTCGTAGAGTTCCGGGCACACGTGGCGCACCAGCGCCGGCGTGAGCACGGTCTCGGTCTGTAACTGCCGCAGGAGCACCGCCTCCTCCCGGGACAGGCCGGGGTGTGGAGGCGGAAAAGTCCCTCTTTCGCGTCTGTACCACCGGAGCACTTCGCCGTAGGCGACGAGGGGCTCCCCTGCGTCTTCGTCGTGGTCGTCGTCTGCTTCCTCCCCGGAGTCTTCCGGGGTTTGGTCGAGGCGGGGGGGGGCGCGGTCCGGCACGTGGCGAGGACTCGGGCCGCGGCGTCCGCCTCTTCGTTGCGGTTGTGGTGGCCGTTGGACAGCTCCCGGCCCGCGTGGGCCGGGAACTACCGTATGCTCGTGCTGTTGGCGGCCCCCTCCCGGATCCGAGAGAGAACGACAACGAGGGAGGGAGGGACACAGCCCCGAGAATGAGATGCTTCGCATCTAAAAACTGAAAGTCAATCAGACAAAGCGCCATGCGCGGACATCGACGCTACCATCCGTCAGAAGGTTCACAGATTCCTGACAGCTCTGAATCCGCTCACATGTTGGTTGGTTGGTTGGTCGTCTCATACCATGGCACATACCCACGCGGCGGATTGGCCAAGAAGCTTTCTACCTAATCAGGATGCGACCTATAATTTTTTAGATCTCAAAATTTAGAAAAGAAAAGACAGAACAGATTTTTTAATATATATAATATGAAAGTAGAGTCAGGAAGAAACACTAAATAAATGTGAAATGACTTGCTGGCTAGCAGAAAAACCGGCCTGTCGCCGCAACGTAAGAGTGAAGGGCAGACACAACACCCCTGTTGCAGACTCCTATAGGGCAGAAGCGCCTAATTATAGCACCTCGCAAGTAGATAGCGGAAGGTGGAGGCGTTTAAAGGTTGATTCCAGATGCGTGCGTCGCATTGTGGAGAAGCTGCGACAGTTAAACAGGAAATGCTCTATATTTTCTTGTTCGTCGCAAAAAGGACATTGCAGAGATGGAGCCAGACCAGATTTATAAAGATCCCACGGGAAACCCGACCTGCACATACCAATTCTGCCGCTTTTTTCCTCTTTTTCTTCTTTCTCAACGCGCTCCGCGCTAAGGAAATAGCCTTTAGCAGTATCATCATCATAACAGCACCGGCTATTACCTCCATCGGCTGCGCTCCACCATCATCATTATACACCGCACTGGTCTCATGAAGTAGACCCATGCTCCGATATTGAAATCACGCACGTGTTGCGTCAAGACGTCTTGTGCCGTCTCTTGCCTGGCATGCGGTCTACAAGGTAAAGGTTGTAGGCGTTTTCAAAGTAAGTAGATAACCAGAAGCCTATGTTCATTATCATCAGCAGCAGCATCAACGTCGTCGTCATCTTCGTCGTCATCTTCATCATCATCGCCTGGCCTCGCGCAACGGTGCGCGTGCTGGCAGAAGAAGAAGCCGAGTGACCGAACAAAGGCTTGATTTCCAGCGCTGCACCAAACAACCACGAAAGCACCTTATCCGAGGTGAGCAGAACTGGTATTCGCCGTCGTTGCTCATCCGAGCGCGGAATGGCTTGGGGACGGTTACACGGGCTCGTACAAAAGCTGGGGAAAGGAGCGGCTTGTGTCAGGGCCCGAAGCGAAACTGGCTACTGCTCTGCGCGGCACAGTCAGAACTGGGGTTGCTTATCCGTGTCCCCACAGCGGGCTGCATACGTGAAAAATCTCTATTTGCGGCAAACATGGGGTCGGGTTACGTTTACGTCTCTTGCGTTCAACATGAACGGGGGGAAGCGCCTAGAGGGGCGGCGGGGGGGAAGGGGGGGGGGGGCGCGTTGGGTGTCTTTCCTGTTGCGCGGCATGGGCGGGATGTCTTTGATCGACACTGCAGCGAAGGGTGCAGATACGCGGCCGATATTTTTGCTGTATGCCTGTCAGGTGGTAGCGACCACGACAGGAAGCCATTTGTATACTTCTTGGACCTGACTCTGGTTCGGCGGTAGTTACACGGTACGCGCACTTGCGTTTCTGCACGAGTCGTTTAGCTCTTTCTGCGCACGCGCTGTGTCGCCGGCCGCGTACCGGGTAGCGTGCCATGACTACACCTCCGCTCTGCGAGAACTCTGTTGTTTTCAGTTCATGCCACGAAAACCTCAGCCAGGTGGAAATAAAGGTAGTGTCTATTATCCCGGCAACCGGGAGAATTGCCGTCAGAAATTTCTCACGGCAGCCGCCTCTCATTGACTAAGCACGCTATACGCGGAGATTTTACGGGATACATATTCCCTAAAATGCCACGCTCGCAGCTGTCCCTGTAGCGCTGTGGTATCCTACTTGGTTTTAAACAAGAAGGCTTAGGTTCGAGTCCCCCCTTGCATTGTTTTTTTTTTTTTAGCTTTCAGAATGTTTCGGTCATCGTAATTTTCTCAATACTTCTTTACCTTGGTTTTTAATATATCAAGAGATCGACGCACAGGACTTGTACAATGGGTTGAATTACGTTTAATATAGGTTGTGTTCTGTGTCGTTGGGCTGGGTTAGATTAGGTTTGTTGCAGTTGGTCTGGATTTGGGTAGGTTATGACGCGTTCGGTTAGGTCACGCTAGGTTCGGTGAGGTTGGGTTATGTTGTTACGTCACGTTGGGACGTAATATAATTCAGCAAGTTTTAGGCCAGCCAGCTTTTATGGAAACCGCCGTGAGAATTTCCCGGAGGTAATTCTCACGGCAGCCGTGAGATTAGACGCAGCCGGAAATAAAACTCCTCCGTTGCGGACTTTAGACCCCATCGTGCGCCATGTGTATTTCAAATTTTCACATCTCAAATGTATTCATTTATGTATTTACACGTCACGTTGCAAGGACAGGGGTCAAAAAGCCAACACAGGCGCTGGCTTGACGAGGACGCTACCCCGTGTACACACGTCGACGGCAGCACAGCACTGCCGTTCTCTAATTACAAATCAAGTGTCATATGTTTAAAAAAATTTTAAAAATGAACAGAAACAAGTCGAACCCCAGTCGACCGACCTCAGTCGACCAAGTGTAGGCCCCCAGCATCGCGACTGCTGCGTCGCCTTCTAGTGCCTTTCCGCGGCGTGTAGGGGCTGAGCGCCGCGTAGCTTATTTGGTCTCATACTGTGTTTTGGCTTTGTCTCGCTTCTCTTTGCTTTTTCCCTCCACTGGAAAACTTGTTGCGGTCTTGAAAAAATAGCTTGTTTAGAGCGCGTCAAAAAGCTTGGTGGAGTGCCCGAACACCAGCAAAAGCTATGCGGAAACGTGGTTCTGCGCGCTCCTGGCCGCTCTTACGAGCGCAAAAACGCTAGCATATCACCACTTTGGGTCAGAATAACATTTTCAACGTGTATATTTTATTTGCTATCGCAAATATAGATCATACATTTATTCTCAATTAAAAGAACACTGCGAGGAGCAGTTGTGCATTGATATTTTGCCTGAAATATGCCTAGTGTTTTCCTTTTTCCCAACAATGTTAACAGGTTATGAAGCATGTTTCAGGGTTCAGTTGTTCTGAAACGTTTTCGCTAAATAAACTTCTCCTTCAAGAGGACTTTACTGTTGACCGGATGGCTGAATCGAGGTACAGACGGCCAGACAGGCGTACTTAGACAGACCAAAAATTTTCCGTTTAAAGTAGCCCAAGAAAGACTATCGGCTTCGAAACGGTCTGGAAACTTGGTGAAGGGACCGTGTAAGCTCGTAGCATTGGGAACGGGTGAAGAACTATGTGGGCGCAGTGCTGATTGACAGTGCTATGTGGGCGCTATGTGGGCGCAGTGCTGTGGTCGCAGTGCTGTGGTCGCAGTGCTGATTGACCAAATGGTGGAAATCAAAACTTTTTAGACACTGCTATTTTGAAAAACAAGAGACCTCTGTGACCGTCGTCTATGGTACTCCCTAAAATAAGCATCATGTTGTTGTTTCATTGCGTCTTTATCGTTCATTAGGTAATGTGACATTGGGATAGTTAAGAAGTCTCCTTTATGGTGCCTCAAAATAATAATTCAAGCGCATTTATCGTAGAATGACCGTGGTTGTTCCTCTTCAGAGGTTGGTACAACCGCTCATATCTAAGCGGGAGAAGGGGGGGGGGGGGCGGGATTTGGGGTGCAGAAAAACGAGGTGAGATGTCGTATCCCGAAGCTCCATGATATCAGGAATGGGCGCCTTCAAAATTTCAAATGACATTTGCGCGTGTGCGGGCGCGTTCCCGGGCCTGTTCTCCTTTCCACATCAGCGGCCAACTAGATAACACGGCCCGATCTCGAGAGCCACTTTTGGAAGGCCTAATGCGGGGTCTTTGTCGTGCATTCGAGTGTATTCTGTACTGCGCCCTTCTATGCAAACCGTACCCGCCTCGTAGCAACCAGCTGATGTGCGTAGAGAGGCCAAAGAAACTGATGAATGCCGGATGATTACAGAGTTTTCGAAGCAGCCGGAATCTCAAGGGTCGGTCGTGAAGTTTTTGTTGAGCTCTGTCTCGCAGGCCACAATTTTCGCCAGGCGTACTGGGGCGCCTTTTTGGTTGGAAAAGTGCATTTCAGATGTTGTCGTAGTTGGCATACCGTCGTCGTGTTTGACAAACCTGGCCTCCCAGACGCACACCCACTAGTTGCCATGGCCTATTTCCTTCATTCATTGATTCATTCATTTATTCATTCATTTGTTGTTCAATTTATATGAACGCTTCCCACACTTGAAGGCTTTACAGAATTAGGAGTCAGTCGCAAACAATAACAAACGTGAGCGATATTATTTTAATGTCGCACGGTTGGTGATGGATGCGATTTCGGTGGTTAGGCCATGCAGTCCTGCCTTGTTGTTTGTTTGAAGCTCGCAGCTCAACAAAAAACATGGATGACCACAAAGTAGTCAGAACTTTCTTATTTTGCACTTTGTGTTCGCATTCCCCGTTCTTAACGGAATAATTAGTAGTGGCTTAGATCTGCTATGCCAGGATATACACAGCGTGAGCTAAGGTTCAGCAATCCAGTCCAATCCAGTCCAGTCCAGTCCAGTCCAATTCAGTCTAATCCAGTTCAGTCCAGTCCAGTCCAGTCAAGTCCTGTTCAGTCACTGCTCCTCACGCATGCTCAGCACGGCTCTTCACGAGCAACGTGAAACGGCCATACGCATACCTGGGAACGCGCCAGCACCAGTGCGTCTGCCACGGCGATGACGCACACAATCCAACACAATCCACTTTAATACAATCCAACCCAAGCCAAGCCAATCCAATCCAATTCAATCCAGTCCATTCCAATCCAATGTCCCTCGCGCTTGCGCAGGAGGGCCCTTCACCGCACACGCGAAACTGCTCAACCTCGGCCGGTGTAGCTCACGCTACAATAATTAGCCCAGCTGGAACTTCAACCAACCAACTAGTGCCATCCTTCCTAGGACCACTCATTCAATTCTATTATTCAACTGCCAATACGACCTCCGCCCGTTGGCCTCTGCGGCGTAAGGGTAGAGTCTCGGGTTTTTACGCTTACAGAAGCCTGAGTTTGAGTCCCGGGTATTCTAAAAATTCTGCAGAAATTCAAAGAACTATATAAACAGATGCGAAGCATTCTTATGCCGCTTGTCTTGAGTGCGCTTTTTCCAAGTTTTTGGTTTTTTGTAAATCCTGCCCTCCAATTATCTCGGAGACATTTACGGTAGTATAAAGATTATAACTGACACATTCGCGAAATCTGCATTATTGTGAAACATTCATGCGCTCTACATTTTGCCATTTTCCTTAATTTTTTTAGTATTTTGTTAATTTCCAGTTCTTCAAATTTTCCTCCCACCAATTATCTCCTTAACGTTGTCATTACGATTACATTCCGAAGTACTCCGGAATGTGCATTATTGTGGAAATGCAGGGTGTTGCACTGTTCACCATTTCCCGAAATTATTGTACATTTTTATTTTTTTTATTTTCTCGAAGTTCTATTCATCCAATTATCTCCATTTACGGTGTTATACCTATTTCAGGTTGGACTTCTGCGAAGTCTGTATATTACCATGGAAATGGCACGCGTTACAGGTTTTGTCCTTTTTCGCAATTTTTAATATTTTTATTATTTGTTAATTTTTTTTATTTCATCCGACCAATCCTCTTCATTTGCGTTAATATTTATTTATTTATTCATTTTTACCCTCAAGGCCAAGGGGGGGCATTACAGAGTGCAGCGGGGAGTCGTGTAGGGGGAGCAATACAACAAAGAAATAAAACGAAGTGCAGCGGCAACAACAATTATACATGTTCACTCAACAGCTGTTACATTGTTAATAATGCAGCACGGAAGCGTTTGTTATCTTGCCTGCCAGCGACTGGTCCGGGAAGATGGTTCTATTCGTTGGATGTACGAGGAATGAATGACTGAAAGCATGTGTTAGGCATCTCATAATGCCTACTTTGTGAAGGTGGTCAGTGCGGGACGAAAGATACGAAAGTGGGGTAGTGAGAGCTGTGTATAAAAAGGAGTTGTGGTAATAAATTTTATGAAACAAGCAAAGCGTATTGCATTTGTGGCGAGTAGCCAGATGAGGTAACTGCAAGGAATTTTTCATGGAGGTAACACAAGCTATCCTGCTGTAATTGTGAAGAATGAAGCGAATGGCGTTGTTCTGGACTAGTTCTAATGATTTAATAAGTTTCAGAGCCGGGGTGCCAAATGGAAGCGGCGATTTAAGGTTTTAACCTAACTAAAGTTAAGTCAGAACGATTACATTCGGAACTTTTCCCCCGAGATCTGCATTATTGTTGAAATGCAGGGCGTAACACAGTTCACCATTTTCCGTAATTATTTTATAGTTTTCTGGTTTTCTTAGTTTTTCGAAATTTCGCTCAGCCATGTATCTCCATTGATGGTATTGCAAACGGTTGGAGGTGGAACTTTCGCGAAATGTATAATATTGTGGAAATTGCACGAGTCATACGTTTTACCATTTTCCGTGATTTTTAATATTTGTCTTATTTTTAATTTTTCAAAATATTGCACGAGGAATTGTCTCCATTTACGTTATTGTAAAGAATACATCTGGAACTTTCCCGAAATCCGCATTATTGTGGAAATGCTGGGCGTTTCACGTTTCGCGATTTTGTAGTTTTCTATTTTTTATTTTTAAAAAATTTCGTGCGACCACTTCTTTACATTTACTGTACTATAGCGATGACATGTGAAACTTCCGCGATATCTGCATCTTTGTGGAAAAGCAGTGCGTCACACCGTCCTGGCTGAGGGGGGGGGGGGGGGGGGGGTACTCGGCAAAGAATGCTACGTATTATGATCTTGGTGGGAAGTCGAGCGATTTGCAGCCTTCTCTCTCGATGACGCTTGCGGCGCGTTGTTCATCGGCGCAGGACCTGCACGCCAGCACCGCGCGGGACAGGAAGGTGCGGCCATGGGCGCCCTCTCGCAGGTGTACGCCATCGTATGGAAGGACGTGTACGTGCAGACCATCCGTCGCCACTACCTGGTGACCGCGTTCGAGGTGGCACTCATCTTCCTCTCGTTCTTCGGCGTCGAGCGGGACCGGCCGCTGGTGGCGCCACCCGCACACTGCAGCCAGCAACCGCCCCCCTGCCTCACGCAGCCCGTGGACTACGCCGAGCGCAACGAGACGGACTTCAGGCCTCCACAGATGGCAAGCACGTCTTCTCAAATTAGAGCGGAAAAGTTTGGAAAGTTGGTACTGGCTTTACGTTTGCACATAAGATTGCTGACAAAACATACGCTAGGCATCAACTGAATATTACAAAGCAACTGTTGAAAGGGCCATGCAGACAGAGTAGAAGTTTGTTTTATTCGTCCAGCGCTTGTCCGGCAGCAAACGATGCTTTTGTCACTAAGAATTAATCAATTTGTGTTAAAATTTTGATTCTCCCGCCAAACCGTGTGTTTCTTGAGGTCGTTTGCGATGAACACAAAAGCAGGTCTTCAAGCGAACCCGAATCCGGCACTACGCTTCCAGAGGACTAAAAAGCAATGTTTAAAGTCAACCCTTCCAGATGGCACCACCATACCATAACTGGCCTTTGCCCGTCTTTTCTTTTGTTTTTGGCCGCGTATTTGCTCTTGGCTCGTTTTTGTTACAGCAGAAAGTACTCGCTATGTGAAACATGGATTATACTCGACAAGCAGAATCCCGTAAGACAATATCGCTTACGCCAATCGGCCGGTGTCGTGTCAGACAAGCCGAAAGCGCCATACTGCTGTACAGCTATAAAAGCCTAGTGTGTGCAGTACCAACAACCGCGCGCTCTGGTACTTCTACCTTTACTTGTACTTTTGTAACTTCTGTTTACCGCACGATTCTTACTTCTTTAATAAGAATACTACATGCATTACATTTAGGCAAAAATAGCTCGTACTGCAAGACTATGAGCCCTGCCTAACTTGCGTTTGCTCTTGCGGCCTCCGCCAATCGCAGTGCTGGCTAGTATGACATCATAAGTTCTGTCGCAGGAAATGAGCTAGCGGGTCGCATGTCCATTCCCTTTTTTCCTAATTAAGTAGCTTATTTGAACGAAGTTCGCGTTAACATCGGTGTCAGTGTGATTCTAACGAGGCAATCTTTCGAATGAACCAAACTTGTGTTTTGTCTTCATGGCCCCTTTAAACCTGTGAAATCACTGGAACCCAAAAACACGTTCCGGCAATTAAATAGGTTTTATTTTTTGTTTTGTATTATTCAGCTGATGTCTAGCATCTCTGCATTTGGCAATCTACATTTGGCAATACATCTAACATTAAGCAGAAAATCATGAGAAATGTACTCCAACCCTTTTACACGTACTTGGATATTGGACAAACTAGGACGAGTAGTCGCCCAGGATGGAGCATAGTTTCTACTGCAGTATTTAGAAGCTGATTTTCTTACAGAAAACTACTCACAACAAATGTATATCGACTTCTTCGAGAGGAGAGGGCTCCGTTGTAAAATCGACAAACCAGCATTACTTCGTTATTTCTAGGGAGGCTCAAAAAGTTCATTACAATTTTTTTTTACTTTTTTTTATAGATTTTTTTCTGTATATGTGGGTCTGATATTTTTCATGAAGCCATAAAAGGCGGGAGCAGAGGCTGTGCCCAGGAGCGTTAAAAAGTTCATTCATTGACGCTAACTCGCCTGTTTCCTCGGACTATTGTAAGAAGAAGGAGGAATAAACATTTATTGAACTGTACGCGTTCCTTTGTGGGAGGCCTCCTTAGTCGAGGAAGCATTGGTCCTTTGATGACCGGCGGGCCCTGTCCACCAGTCGTTGCTGGTCTTGAGGGTGTGAGTTGGTAAACTGGTCCTTCCACTGCTCCAGGGTAAGGTTTGGTAGGGGAATTATAGTTATGTTGACCTTCGGCATTCGCACTGGATATGATAGTATTTGGCGAGTGGTAGTTTTGACAAGTCAATGTGTATGTTGTCGGGTAGATGGCATGGA
The DNA here is from genome assembly GCF_048455015.1 of Haemaphysalis longicornis. NCBI lineage: Eukaryota > Metazoa > Arthropoda > Arachnida > Ixodida > Ixodidae > Haemaphysalis > Haemaphysalis longicornis. The sequence goes on from NW_027526361.1 coordinate 155,664,733, forward strand.
GCGGTGTTCCGGAAGGTAGTTCACAGCTGCCTCAAGGTAACGGCGTCCTCTCTGGTCATCTCGGAGTGTGGTGGGGGTAAATGCGGAACTTTAGGATCGCGGTTAGGATCGCGGTGTAGTTTAGTTAGTAGATGGCGAGGACGTTGGTGCATCTTGGAATACCGTCGCTTGAGGTCATCCATCGGAGTGTCAACGAGGAGAAGGACCTGAATGTGCGCTCTCGGTCAGTGGCATGAACCGCTTCATTCCCCTTGAAATTATTCTTGGCCTGGGGTCCGGACTACGTATAGTTCCAGGGGGTTTATAGTCTGTCCAGGAGGCGACTGTCTTGAGCAGAAACACAACCTAGTTGGTGATTGAGATAGGCGGTTTTGGAGTCTGAGATGAAGGTGAGGTGTTCTGAGCCCGTGGTGGCAGCGAAGTCGATGGCGATTTCCTCTTCACTCTCTGTCTGGGATTGGGATTGTGGCCGATCTGGTCTCTCCGTCATGATTGCTGACAACGCTGGTGGCATGCGCAGACTTTTGCGAGTACCTGGCAGCATCTGTACCTGGCAGCATCTTTTGGCTCCGTAGGATTTTCTGAGGGCGATGACCCTAGCTGTTCTTCGGTACGCATTGAATACGGAATGCATAGTTCTAGCGATGGGAGGGATGGTGATAAACTGGCGTAGGAAAGGGGGATGCGATGTTGATTGATTGATTGTAGGGTTTAACGCGCCGACGCAACGCAGGCGATGAGGCGCGCCGTAGTGGAGGGCTCCGGATTAACTTTGACCACCTGGGGATCTTTAACGTGCGCCGAAATCTCGTACACACGGGCGTTTTTCCTTTTCGCCTCCATCAGAAAAGCGGCCGCCGTGGCCGGGAATCGAACCCGTGACCTCATGCTCAGCAGCGCAACGCCTTAGCCACTAAGCCACCACGGCGGGTTACTATTCGAGGTCTCCTGTGCGTCGTTCCAAAGGCGACGTAGCGTATGGCGACTCGTGGTTAGTTTGAGTCTTTCGGGCTGTCTGGACTTCTAGGTTTCGAAGTAATGCAGCAAAAAAAAACATTGTTCGCCTCAAGCCGTTGCTAAGTAACATTAAACTGGCGCCGAAGTTCAGAACGGTCGTGTTTTCAAAAAAAAAACGTGTAGTTTATTTTGCCTAACTACATAACGGTCTTGTGGCTGTCGAAGGACATGGTATTACTGGAGTGTAAAGAAATTTTACGTCTCCAATAAGTCGCCCTATCCAGGCAGTAGGAAACTGCGGGCTTCACAAGACTTTGGCATTGGCGGAAGTGTTGGAAAAATTCCATGTTGGTTAAAAGTGTGGGGATCAGCTTAGGATCACATTTGTACGCGTAAATAGTAAACTTTGATTGTGTTTATAAAACTATAACTCAGTTCTTTAAAATACATGATTTCGCGTATTTTTACTTGGGGAGCAATAATGATACTGTAGAAAGCAAGTTTTGGCGGCTGGTCATTTCTTTACAATTTAGTTTTGCGCACTATCTGCCCAAAACATCTTAGTGTGCCATGTATACTGAAGATAACTACCTAAAAAAGGCACACTAACTGCACCAAGATAATGGAATCCCCGACTATATTGTGAAAACCATAAGAAATTTCACTGATCAGCGTATATTGTATAAACTCCCTAAAAAAATGGTGCGCCTGAAGTAATTTCCTGTAACAGCCTACCTTGTCCTCACCCGCGAACACTGTACACCGGAGTCGTGAAGATTAAAGCGGCCTCCATACACGTGCTGTGGTGTGGCTGGACATGCTAATGCACTAAGACATACGGTATCTCAGTTGACACGCCCTGACTGGAGCTTACTTGCTGTAGTCCGGTTTTGTACAGCCATCTCAACCGTCCGTTTTCCCTGCATTTCTTCATCTGTCGGGATGGCCGTCAGGATAATGAAGGTCTCGTGCACTGGAACGTGCCACGAGCCAATAGAATTGCAAACAGCAATGGCATCAACTGCTTTCGAAGGTCCAGCAAGAGAGGGCAACACTGCTGGAAGGATTGCGCCTTTCCCTCCCAATCCGGGGGATCTATGAGCAGTCTACCGATATCGGTACGCGCACGTAAATGTTCCTTAATACGCCGTAGAAATCTTTAAGAGCAGTAGCTTTGAAAACATGACACACTTTGAAAAACTCTCACTTTCGTAGAGCGGCCCTGTATCTTCTTAATGGGCTGAAAACCATGTCGAATGACGACAGCGTTTTGGCTGTCCCTTCCCGAGAACGGCTCCTCTGCTCTCCCCTCTTACCACTCACGCCCTTCGTAAGTTTTTTCTGCCTTCTTCCATCTTGTTATCCAGTCATTGCCTCTCCCTGCTTTTCTCTGCCTCTTCTATTCCCCGTTTATCTTCCCTGCCTCCCTTCCAGTTATCTCCATCCATTTAGCCGCCAACTCCTCTGTCTCCTTGTCCCCTCCCTCCCCTAAGTACCTTCAGCGACGTTTATTCTAATTTATACTCCTCCCCTGAACCTCATTCATCCTACTCACTTTCGGCCTCTCATCATCATCATCATCATCATCACCACCAGCCTATCTTCGCCCACTGCAGGCGAAACGCATCTCCCATTAATCACCAATTACCCCGGTCCTGTGATAACGGTGACTCATTTATTCGCGCAAACGCCTTGATCTCATCCGCCCATCTAATTTTGTGCCGCCCCCTGCCACGCTTGCCTTCTCTAGGGATCTACTCTGTTACCCTTAATGACCAACGGTCATCTTGCCTTCGCATCACATGCCCTGCCACGTCCATTTCTTCTTCTTAATTTCTACTAATATGTCCTTAACACGTGTTTGTTCCCTGACCCACTCCGCTCTTTTCTTGTCCCTTAATGTCACACCTATCATCTACCGCTCCATTGCCCGCTGAGTCTTTCTCAAATTAAGTTGAACCCTCTTGGTGAGCCTCCACGTTTCTGCCCCGTAGGTGAGTTCCGGTAAGATGCAGCTGTCATACACTGTCTTCTTCAGGGACAATGGTTCCCTGCCATTCATTCTCTGAGTATGTCTGCCGTATGCACTCCACCCCATTCTTATTCTCCACCCCATCCTTCTGATTATCTCTGCCTCATGGTTGGCGTCCGGGGTAACAACTTGTCCTAAGTGGATATATTCGCTTACCACTTCCACTACCTCGCCACCTATCTCGAACCGCTGTGCTGTCCCGAGGTTATTGATCATTACTTTAGTTTCCTGCATATTAATTTTCAGGCCGACTGTTCTACTCTGTTCAATGCGGAAAGCATGCTTTGTAGTTCGTCCCCCGAATTACTTAGCAAGGCAACGTCACCAGCAAATCTGAGGTTGCTGAGGTATTCTCTATTAACCCTTAATCCCACCTGTTCCCAATCCAACGTTTTGAATACTTCTTGTAAACATGCTGTGAATAACATTGGAGAGATTGCGTCTCCTTGCCTTACGCCCTTCCTTATAGCTATTTTACTGCTCTCCTTATGGAGGATGATTGTAGCTGTGGACCCATTGTAGATATCCCCTAGTATTCTTACATAATGCTCATCTACACCCTAGTACCGTAATGCCTGAATGACTGCTGAGGTTTCGACCGAGTCAAATGCTTTCTCATAATCTATGAAGGCTATATATAGGGGTTCGGTATACTCAGCGGACTTCTCTATCACCTGATTGATCGTGTGAATATGGTAGACTGTTGAATATCCTTTACGAAACCCTGCCTGTTCTTTAGGTTGACTGAAAACTAAGGTTGCAGAAATTCGGTTAGCGATTACCTTGGTAAGTACCTTGCAGACGACTGACAGTAAGCTGATCGGCCTGTAATTTTTCAAGTCCTTCATGTCACCTTTCTTATGGATTAGGATGATGTTCGCGTTCTTCCAAGATTCTGGTACACTTGCGGTAATTAGGCATTGCGTATACAGGTTTTCCAGTTTTTCAAGTACAATTTCTCCGCCATCCTTCAAGAGGTCTGCTGTTATCTGATCCTCACCAGGTGCTTTGCCCCCTTTCATTTCTTTCAAAGCCTTTCTTACTTCTTCGGTCGTTACTGGTGGGATGTCTATCTCCTCTGAACTACTGTCTCGTTCGGCATTATCCTGGATGTCCCGGCTACTGTACAGGTCCCTATAGAACTCCTCGGCCACTGTGACTATTTTATCCCTATTTGTGATGACATTGATTTGCTTATCTTTAAGTGCATACATCTGATTTTTCCCTGCGCCAAGACGCCTCTTCACTGCTTTCAGGCTACCTCCGTTCTTTACAGCGTATTCGATCCTCTCCATATTATACTTCCGTATGTCAGCTGTCTTACGCTTACTAATTAACTTCGAAAGCTCCGCTAGTTCTATTCTGTCAGCTGCGGTGGAGATTGTCATAGTTTGCCGTTTCCCAATTAGATATTTCGTCTCCTGGCAAAGTTTACCGGTATCCTGTCTAGCCATCGTGCCCCCTAGTTCTACTGTACACTCCGTGATAATGCGTGTAAGGTTATCGCCGGCTTCCTGTGTCGTAAACCCTGCTTCCTCGGTAAGAGCTGAAATAGGTTCTGCAGCGCGATCCTGAATTCTTCTAATTTACGTCTTACTGTTAGCTCATTAATCGGCTTCTTTCGTACTAGCTTGTTACGGTCCTTCCTCAAATGTAGCCTAATTCGATATCTCACCATACGGTGGTCTCTACACCTTACCCTTCCGAGCACTTCCACATCCTTCACGACGCCAGGGTTATCGCATAACATGAAGTCTATTTCATTTTTATGCTCCCCATTCGGGCTCCTCCACGTGCACTTCTGCCTCTCCGGTTTGCAGAAGAAGGTATTCATTATGCCTCCTTCGGCGGGTCGGCCGGGTACGTATGCTGCGGTCGTGATTGCGGCGACTTCCGGGAAGCTGTGCACGGCTGGCAGCGTGCGGGCACGGGACCCAGTACAGGCCGAAGAGCTAGCCATAGCGCTGGCGCTCGCGAACCCCAACTGCACAACGATACTGAGCGACTCGAAAAGCGCGATTATGAACTTTGCCAAAAACAACGTGTCTCCATGCGCGGCCAGGGTGTGCGGGGCCCTCACACAAAGAGCAATGCCGGTGGTGCTTAAATGGTTCCCGGCGCACATGGGACCAATGAATACAGGAGAGAACCGCAACGAAGGGGCAGATCGGGCGGCGCGTGCGCTCACTAGCCGCAGCGCAGACCACAACCCCCAACCCGCGGAGGAAATCAACGACGAAGACATGGAGCCAATTACCTCCTACAAAGACGTGATGAGCTGGTGCCGTGAAGGTAGGCGGAAATACCCGCCGCCTCACAAACAGCTCACCAGGCAAGAGGCAACGATGCTACGGCAACTACAAACTCGCGCAATGTGGACACCTGTAATCGCAAAACATGTGTGCCCGGACTTATACACAAGCGACGTATGTGCGGTGTGCGGTGCCGATCGTGCCACTATGGCGCACATGTTATGGAACTGTGCAGTAGAAAACAGTGCTACGGACGTGCTACCGCCACGCCTAGCAAGTGCTGTAACACATACCGATCTTAACGCACAGCGGGAGGCTGTCCAGTTAGCGCTGGCGGCCCTCAAACGCCAGCAGCCGACGGTGCTGCCCCCTCACCGGGGTTCGGGCGCCTGTAGGTAAAGTGCAGGCCTTAATAAAGTTGTCTCTCTCTCTCTCTCTCTACTCCCTCTTTTTTCCTTTCTCTATAGACCCTACTCTTCTCCCTCATCCTCCTCCTACAACAACAGTCCACTTCACCTCACTATTCTATAATACCATCGCCACAGCTAATTCTCCTTCTACCCCCTCTTTACCACCTACTATCCCCCCTTGCATCTCCATTCACGTAATTTTCCTCCAAGACCTTCTCTCGCGGTTCCTTCCTTTCTCTAATCTTTTTCCGTCTCCTCTCCCCATCTCTCTTCAGCCCGGACCTTTTTCAGCAACATTTTTCCGCCTCTTCCTCGTTTCTTCCCTTCTCTCAATGAATTCAACTCTTCCTCTCCCTTTCTTTCGTTGCACTCACCTTCCCCTTTCCTCTATCTCCATCTCTACTACCCATTCTCTTCTTGCTGCTCTCCCGCTCGTTTGTCTACTCTCACTCCAATCGCACTTGTGCCCTCCCCCCCCCCCCCCCTCCCCAACACACACAATCATTTTCTTCCGAGACGTGTCCTCGACGTCGTCACCTGTTCGCTACTCGCCGCATTCTCTTCCCAGTCCTCTCCTTCGGTTTTATCACTCTCTGTACACCTCTTTCCCTACTTTGCTTCACCTTTACACTACTTTTCCCCTGAACGAACATCCGCTAATTCCATGCGGATCTGTAACGCGCTTACCAGTAACATTCCTGGCTGACACGAGGCACACAGCCAAGCAGGCCTACAGAACTGCGTTAGAACGGTGGTTTGGGCTAGTTCAGTAGGCCGACAGACAGACAGCCGAAGCAAACTTTTGTTGTTTAGGTATCCAAAAAGCTATTCTTAAATGTGCGGTGCAGTGCAGTTACTTAGTGTCATTTTTTTGCAGATCCTGTACACGCCCCAGGCTGGCAACGAGAGATTGGTGAAGGCGGCGTTCGTGTCGAAGGAAGGACGTGGCGTTCGAACCCAGGGTTACAGCTCCGAGGAGAAGATGTTGCGCGCCTTTTACAAACTTTGCCCGATGCCCAATAGTGGGCCTGAGCAGCGGATCATCGCGCTCGTCTTCGGCTCCCCCAACGGCGCCAATGACCTCGAGTTCACGGTGCGGTACTTCGACCAGGCCGAGTACGTTGCGAGGCGCGGCAAGGCTTTTCCCAGCTTCGCAACGCTGCCCAACCCCGTGTCGCAGCGCGAGAGCGTCGCCTACTGTCAGATAGCTCTCGTGCGCGCCAAGACAGCGGAGATCCTCGCCAACGCCACCAGGGAGGGGAAGACCGGCGCACGGCGACGCCAGTACGTCATGACGTCGCGGCGCATGAGCGAAGGCCCGTTGCCCGTGGACGCGGAATCGGAGCGTTGGCTCATGATTGTGCGTCTCGGCATCGGCTACTTGGTGCCCTTCACCGTGCTCGTGACGCGCCTGAGCGCCGAGGCTCAGTCGGGGCTGCGCGAGAAGCTGCGGCTGAGCGGCCTGAACGACGCGGTCTACTGGCTGGGCCACTTCCTGTCAGCCATGTTCATCGGCCTCGTGAGCGTCGCGTTCATCGTGACCTACATGGCGTTCGTGGAGCACCGCGACGGAGACCTGAGCAGCAGCTTCCTGGAGGGCACGGACACTGCGGTGGTGCTGGTGTGCATGCTGCTCTTCAGCCTGCACTACATCACCTCGGCCATGGTGCTCTCCCTGTTCCTGAGGCACGCCGGCCTCTCGGCGCTCTTCTCCATGGCCTACTGGGTGTCGGCCTACGTCGTGCCCTGGCTAGCGCTCGAGGACACTCGGGGCCTGGCGGCGCATTACGTCCGGCTCAGCCGCGCCACCAAGCTGGTCACCTCGCTGCTGCCCTGTGCGGCCCTGCACTGGTGCTTTCGCATCATCGGCTGCGCCAACCTAGTCGGTGAGAGCAGATTTAAATTGATTGATTGATTGTTTGTAGGGTTTAACGCGTCAACGCAACGGAGGCGATGAGGCGCGCCGTAGTGGAGGGCTCCGGATTAGTTTTGACCACCTGGGGATCTTTAACGTGCGCCGAAATCTCGTACACACGGGCGTTTTTGCTTTTGGCCTCTACCAGAAAAGCGGCCGCCACGGCCGGGAATTGAACCCGCGACCTATGTTCTCAGCAGCGCAACGCTTTAGCCACTGAGCCACCACGGCGGGTAGAACAGATGTAAAGCCATGCACGGATACCGCAGGGAGGTGTCTTAACTTTCCTAGGTGCGTTTCTTTAAGGCGATGAGGAAGTGCCATCATCAGAAAAACGGGGCTGCCGATTACGATACTTCCTAATGCAAAATTTGAGCGCAGCTGTTTAGGTGTTTCGACTGTGCAAAATATGTTGAGGCAGTTGAGGCATTTTAGTGTTTTATACTTCACTCCTCATGCCTAACCACTGACTTGGCGCTCTTTGCCCACGTTGGCCTTGCGCCATAATAATCCACCCATCAGGATCATCAGTTGAGGCACACGGACATTTAGGTACGATCAAAGACCACTTTTATTCTTCACACATTTCTTCTTCTTGAGGAAACACTCCTTTTCGAGTGCTTGATTGTTATGAAGGAGGCTTTCCGGCCGGCGAAATGGTTCGACTTGCTGCAGCAAAGCATTGTTCTGAAAGATGAGTTCAATGCAAGTATTTCACGAGGTGGCGACAGCCTTGGAGGCACTACCAGGGAGGGGAACGGGATGTTTTCGAACACAAGTTGTACACAATTCCTGTTTGTCCTGCTATCTACCTTAACGTCTCAGCAACTAACATCGGTGTAGGTCGGTGGGCGGTTATGCGAGGCGCAGGAAATGCACTGTGACTGCTGAGCGCGGTAGGCGAGAAGTAGACAGCGACTACCAGGAAGCCGTTGTCGAACTTTTCAGAAGAAAGATCACCAAGTTTATCAGACGTACCAAAGGTTTCGAAGCGCATTGCTGACGCTCATACGCAAGTAGATAGCCCCTTCCGCCATCATGTTGCGGTCTCTGAGAGACGCATAACTGCTGCTTCAGCGCCGCGTACCTCTGCATTATAGCGTTCGCGGCGCTGAGCGTCTGCTCAGACCGCCGGTTAAGAGCTGCAGACAAAGCATTTCCTTCGTCTCTAAAAAGATAACGCTATAGCGTTATCTCCCAGCGCCTCGCCACCGCCTAGAGTAGAGAGTTTTAGCATAGGGGTCAACGCACGCTCACGCTACGGCGGTGGGTCATGAGGATCCGACTGCTCCTGCCCGCGCAGGGACAGAGAGAAGGTCGCCCCTCACCGGAACGAATGCGCGGGCTCGCCGAGCCATGGGTGCCCGTCCCCGCGGAACGAATCCGCGCCGGCCCAGTCGGGTCCCGCCACACGCAAACGTACAGAGCTTTATTCGACGAGATTTAGGGGAAATACCCAAGGTGGAGTAAGTTTGTGCGAAGGAAAGTTCGACATGCACCTAAATGCAGCCATGCGGCTACATAGAAAAGCTATACAGCTTTCTCAGAAGCTTCGCAGTTGACGAAAAATTTGTCCTGGTCCAGGATCAGGACCAGGACGTATTTTTCTTCAACTGCGAAGTTTCTGAGAAAGCTGAATGGCTTTCCCATGTAGCCGTATGGCTGCATTTAGGTAAATGTCAAACTTTCCTTTGCGTGAAGAGTTTTAGCTGAGCGGCTAGCGTACGCTAACGCCACGGCAGCGGGTTGCCGAGGCCCGGCTTCGCATGCGCGCGAGGGGACGGTGAGGAGGTCGCCCGTCACCCGAATGAATGCACTGGCTTGGCGAGGCATGGGTGCTCGTCCCCGTTGAACGAATGCGCACCTTTCCACTCGGGTCCCGGCACCAGCCGCCGAAGCGTTTGCGTACGCTAGCCGCTATGCTAGAACTCTTAGCGTAGCAGCTATCCTACACAAACTCTACGGCGGCGGCTTACCGGGACCCGACTGCGCATGCGCGCGCGGGGGCGGCGAGGAGGTCGTACTTCACCGCGGAACAAATGCACAGGCTTGGCGAGGCATGGGTGCCCGCCCCCGCGGAACGAATGCGCTCCTGCCCCGTCATGTCCCAGCACCCGCCGCCGTAGCGTTTGCCTACGCTAGCCACTATGCTAAAAAAACGCTTAGCATAGCGGCACTATGTAAGGACCGGGCGGACCTGTCACATATACTGTGGGCTTGTCCTCAGGCGACCCAAGAAGGCCGTAAGATCGTGAATGACGAGCAGTGGGAGACCGTGCTGCTCAGCTCTGACCCAAAAGACCAACTCTGGGCCGTCCAGTTGGCTGAAAACGCCGCCAGGGCCCAAGGGCTGCTGGCCGCCGTTTAGGAAGGAGGCCTCCTTACAAACAACTGGAAAAAAATAAAATTGTCTCTCTCTCTCTCTCTAGCATAGCGGCTAGCCTACACAAACTCTACGGCGGCGGCTTACCGGGACCCGACTGCGCATGCGCGCGCGGGGACGGCGAGGAGGTCGTACATGACAAGAAAGAATACACAGGCTTGGCGAGGCATGGGTGCCCGTCTCCGCAGAACGTAAGCGCACTTTCCCAGTCGGGTCCCGAATCCGCCCCCGTAATGTTAGCGTATGCTAGCCACTACGCGTAGCTTTTTCTCGTGTAGCTTTGTCTCGCGTAGCTTTGTCTCGCGTAGCTTTAGAACACCGCCCTCTACCTCACACCTTCATTATACTTTCATCCTCCGCTTTCCGGGGTCTCTCTGCGGTGTACTGTTCGTTCGCTCGGAGACTACGAGGCCGACAGCGACGCAAAACCACAGCAGCGGTTGCTTAAGACTGGGCACTACAAAAGCTATACTGCTGCGTTCGCCTTGCAGAAAAGTAGGACAAAACCTTTGGTCTGAAAAGATTCTTATAGTAAGAAACGTAAATATCTCAGCAAAACAGACAGGCTTTATTTCCAGGGCCATGCACTGTGCTGGTTTAGCTGCCAGTAATAAAAACACCCCTCTGGTGATACAAAATTTCGGAGTGCACTGAGGACTTTGCAGTCTCTGAATTATCAGTCCTTGTGTACCGCTGCTTTTTTTAAAAACCAGGTGTCCGTTAGGCATGTTGAACCCTCTAACTGAAGTATCCCGGCAAGCGGGCTCATTTACAATAATTGTTACTCTAATTAAACAGTCAGATTCGCAACCTGTACATTATTTTGAGCAAGCAATATATCACTCGTATCTCCAATTCAGAGCGTTTATTCTTTCTCGCCCTTGCCCTAAAGGAACAGCAATGTGCAGTTTGCAGTACCGTGTATACGAAATTTCGAAGAGCAATGAACGTCAGAGACCCTGAATTTTGTTCCTTGTGTACACACCGGACGGCTGAATGTGTGACGTGTAAGTTCGGCATGTTAAACCCCAAAATGGAAATGTCAGCCGTACAGAGGCTACGTGGTAGCTGCTAATGTAGTGCGAGGTACTGCGTCTGCGTTATTTTGTGAGCTCAATACAGAGGTAGTCGCTCGCTTCAACTCGGTGCATTAAATCCTTTTCACAATCACCCAGGAGGAACGCATAACACAACTTTACTAGCATTTGGTCACGTCGGCAGAACCGCAGTCCCAGCTCACCCTCGGTTTTGCCAAGAAATGAAAATCCAAAATCCAACATTAAACAAAACTGATTTGCCTTCAGGTTGCGTAATCGAAATGACGTCTGTGCAGTGTATAGAAATAAAGCGTCCGTATGGCCTGGTTATTGTTTACGCTCCTTTTATGGGACGCGCGAAGGTTTGAAGCAAAATATTATAGCTCTCTATTCCTAATTCTTAGTAGAAACGCAGAGAAAACGCAAAATATAAACAGCAGTAGGCAAGAACTAAGTATATATGAGCGAAAACATAGCAACACTCTCAAGAATACAGCAGAAATTCGCAGAATTGTTTACTAATGCGGAGCATTCTTACGCCGCCTGTTTAGAGGGCGAGTTTTTTAGAGCCACATATGACTATGAGCAGCGAAATATGTTAAATTATATAATTATTTCTAAGTTTCCTTTTTATTTCTTTTCGCCAATGGGGCACATTTACACCGTTCTAGAAATGAGGCGTATTTACTGCGCATTTTTTTTCTTTTTCGAAGATGAAAGGCGTAGTGCGCGGTTGGTCCGTTTTCGCTATTTCTTATTCCTACTTCGAAAGTTTTTTTGCGGACTTTCCTTGTTTAGACTTCGGTTTTCGGGGGAGATGTTTAATATACATATTTTTTGTTCTACCATATTATTTATGTGAACATTTTATTTTTTTTATTGGTTTCCGTAAAAGTCTGTTTGTTCACTTGTCTCCATTTACGCTATTAATCGAATAAAGCGTTACTTCCGTCAAATCTGCATTTTTGTGAAAATGCAGGCCGTTAAACGCTTCACTCATTATCGTTTTTTATCATTATTTCGAACGTTTTTTTCGGAATTTCTTTAGTCTTCGGTTTGGGGGTAGTTGTGTAAAATGCAAATTGTTGATTTTGGAAAATCGTTTGTGAAAAACTTTGCTTTTTCTGTATTTCGTATGTTTTGGTTTTTAAATTTCTCTTCTACGAATTATCTCCGCCTACGCTGTTATAAAGCGTAAAAGTGATACTTCTGCCAAACCTGTATTTTTTGTGCGATTGCAGGGCGTTACACGATCCAGGCTGTTGGGGAGGGGGGTGCTCTGCAAAGAATGTTACACATTACAGCAAAGAAATGGAAAAGCCTTTCAACATCGAGTAGAATTTAAAAACTGTGTACAACGCTTATCGTACACGCGTATATCTGTAATCAAAAACAAACATATCGCACAGGATACACTAGGACTAGAAGAGCACTACAAAATTATCAGATACTAGCGTAGTACCGGGCCATGCCCGTCTGGGATACTATAGCAATTACACCAATAATACTTCAACAATGTAGAAATTTGGGCTGGTTGGCGCATTTTCAAAGACAGCGGAAACAGGGCAATCAACGGGACAAGGAAGAACAAAAGGACGATGCTCTATGTATCGCCTTGTTGTTGCTTGTCCCATCATTTACGCTTTTTCTGCTGTCAGTTGTTAACTCTTACTTGACGTAATTAGGCAGTTGACGATGGGGTTGTGCACAATTAAGAACTCCTGTCTCCTTTCAATACTTGGGCTCCTCCCGGGTGCGTGTAGTAAACGGCTGGAACTCGCGTTTTATTACGTGCGGACTAGCTTAGGACCGCACAATTTCCGTCCGCGTCCGTGCGCATAGCATTTACAATCGCAAAAAATCACACAGGCACCGGCCGGATTCGAGCCTGTGTCCGGTTGACCAGAGAGAGTTGGAGTCCGTCGTCTTACCCATCGGGCTACGACCGTTTTTTTTATTACATTTATTGGGATACGACCGTGAGTTAGTACCCGAGAGTCAAACGGCTCACTTCCTCGCCTGTAACGGTGCGGAGTACCTTAGGACCTCCCAATGTCAGTCCGCGTCCATCCGTGCGCACACCAGCATCAAGCGAAAATCAAGCGAAATTCGATTTGAGCCGTGAGTTGCAGTTTCACTTAGGGAATAATCAAGGTGCAACTCACGGCTCAAATCTAATGACGGTCGGGGCGCAAATCGGATGTCACTCAGGGTGCAACTTAGATGTCGTTTCGAGTCCCCGTACTCCGCGCCCTCGCCATCATCCACGGAGTGGAGATGCTGCCATTTCTGGAACTATCCCGAAGCAGATTGTACCAGGGTGGTTGGCTCAAAAAAGCACTTACTCAAGTATTATTGAGTAGTAGGTGCAAGGACTTCCCATCAGTCACAGTTTTATAATAAATAACATGGGTTGCTACGGAAAGCTTGTGGTTGCCGCAATTCCCAACAGATGGCGACCGCTATGCTGCGCCAAAAAATTTACCTGACGTCTGATTCGAACGAATGGTAATTTTAAAAAATTCTTCTTGTCAAATTATACTCTCCGCTGGTAAAAATCCTCAAACTAGTTTTTGGACAACTTAATATGCAGCTTGCATAGCAAGAACGAATAGGATATATCAAGGGCTGGATAGTAATGTACTCTGCTTATTCTTCCTATTTCACAGCTTTTCTGAAAAAAAAATTGTAAAACAGTTACCTATATGTATCTGCATTGGTTACCTATATGAACAAAAACCTGTTCGATATCTCAATGGGCCTGCGATGAAAACAAAAACTTGTAGAACAACCATTTAGCGCTTCTCACTCTTTCAGAGGTGTAATTGTGGAACAATTCAGCACTACTGAGCTTGTACACCACAACGGAAATGAGTTTCCCGAATTTGCAGTTTGTAGAACCAGCAATTTGGCGTGGCGTTCGCATCAAATGTTAAGCATTTTCAGGTCGTCATTGGTGCAAATTTCGACCATACGATTCGCCCACTTAGCGGCGTTGCAGGGCGGCATCACCACTGGTTTTGGGCATTTCTGTGAGCAACATTTATTCGCATAAGCCATGCGATAAATCAATGAGCTAAACATTTCTTGGAGAATCTTTAACACCCATTGTGTTCCGAAGTGCAGAATCCCTTTAAATATTGTTACAAAATGGAAAATTTCGAGAGTTGGTTCGTATTCGTGATATACTGTAACAGCGCAATAAACGACGAGGGACACTGGAGAAATTCACAAGACGGGGCTTTTGATGAACGGACCACTTTGTTCACCCATGAAGACCAGCTGACACGATAAGTTGTTGAAGATTATCATACCAACAAGAGGCGAACCGGTTGTGTAAGCCAGCCTTCTCTAACGCTGCACGAGGAGGAAAAAGCTTTTTTAGATGCCACCTGACTCCGTGAGTGGTTATGAGGCCTTTACGCGGTTTTATCAGAGGTTTAAAATTTTGTTTGTTTTCACCACATCAGATTGTACGTGTCGGCTATAAATTTGTGTTCCTTTTGAATAAAATACCAGTTGCGAGTAAACAGCGCCCGTCTTGTGAATTGATTCTGTGTTCCTCGTCGTTTATTGCGCTGTGACATTACATCATAAATATTGTTGTTTAGGGCGAAACGTTCAAATCACTTTTGAGATGTTCTTGCAGGCTATCAGCAAAAAGCACTTTGATATGTCAAAAGTTGAGCGAAATAATCCGTGATTGATGGAGTATGGGGCTTAACGCGCCGAAACTACGCAGGTTATGAGGGGAGCCGTAGTGGAGGGCTCCGTATTATTTTTGACCATCTGGGGATCTTTAACGTGCGCCGAAAGCTCGAACACACGGACGTTCTCGCTTTTCGCTTCCATAAAAAAAGCCTCTGGCGCGGCCGGGAATCGAACCCGCGTCCTCGTGCTCAGCCAGCTAGATAATAACGAATTTGCGAAAACATATGTTCCCCCTTTTCCTCGCTTAGAACAATTACAGAAAATCCCGTCTCAGTGAGCCCCTATGCTATGACACAAATGCACTCCCGACATTTCAATTCCAAAGGTATAGCAGTATTGACTGGGCGTTGATGAATCAGTCAGGAAGCCGGTCGGGCCGTTCTCTTTATAGGTACAGATTTGCCGAGCGCGAGAAATGGATCACTAATAAAGTGATACAAAGTTCTTGCGAAAGATTTTAAGATGGGTAATAATTATACACGACGCGTCTAAAGGTTTCGTGGCATAAAACGGATGCGGCATGGCCAGGCATGTAGGCGAAAAGACGCATAGCACGCGGAGGGCAGACAAAATATTAGTATCTGTGGTACCATAACAGTGTGAGAACCTGGGCTGGTTGTACGTGCACTTTTTACAGGTTGTACAGGCTGTTGTGTAACCTGGGTGGCTCGCGGCGACCGTTTCTGAGTGCAGGCGAGCCATACAGCATGTCCTCCGTGACCGGTTACGTTCTGGAGCTGGACAACGTGACCATGCTTGAGGTGTGGGTGGTGATGCTGGCGTACGCCGTGACCATGTGCGTCGCCATCTGGTACCTGGGCAACGTGCTGCCCTGGACGAGGGGCGTGCCGCGGCCGCTGCTGTTCCCGTTCACCGCCAGCTATTGGATGCCCAGCGGCCAGGGAGAGTTCAGAATGCTGAAGCCCGCCATACCTGACGGCGTCCACTTCGAGCCGTACCCGCTGGACAAGCATGAGGCCGTCTTCGTCAACAGGTGACGTCACGAGGAGCGCATGCGCTGTCGAGCGAGCCGAAAGGGGAGGGGCGGGGGGACACATTGAGTAGAGCAAGAGTGCCTTACAACAGCTTGTTCATAATGCCAGCTTCGACAATTTTATGATGTGACGACTCACGGGCTCGTTTGAATGTTGACGAAGGTAGAGGGGAAGGATAAACGGGATATTCAAGGGCGAACTTGTCTCTTCCAATCCACCGGTCCTCCTGTATGGGAGCGAACTAAAGTTACCCGTGTGAAAGGGAAGGGGTTTTATGATAAACCAGCACCCTTATCGATTCGATTTCGTTAACACGGTTCCATGCTTTACAAATGGAAACTAAAATTATTCCACGACCGAGAACTTGCAAAGAGGCTCCCAACAGAAATGATCTGGCAAGCCATGCGCCATAGCAGTTTTATCACTCCCTCCGCACACTCCAACCGCATCGCTAGATTATTTGTGGTCGTGATAAGCTTACAGTTGTGGTCGAGAAGGCTTTGTCCTTAGCTCATTTGCTAAAGCATAGAAACCACCGGCGCGGCTCCTCTGGCGGCCGAATTTTTATTGCAAACGCGACTTTTTCCCGATGACAGTTCGTAATTGTTTGTTTGAAGCCGGCCGCAAAGTACGAAAAGGCTACTGAAAAGGCTGCGCAAGTTAGAACAAGCAAATGTGGAGTTTTTTAACAGGCAATAAACGGCAATTTTTAGTGTATTTTACAGCCGGAGCAATCAAGGCCCGTTGTGACTTTTGAAATATTTCCTTAATACTTCGAGTAACAGTGATAAACTGCTGATTCTTATGCCGCAAATGTATATCCCTTGTGCGCCATTCTTAGCACTATAATTTGGCATCGCGCAATAGCCGCGCTATTCTCTTCACAAACGAAACTCCTGACAAAGGGAACATAAGGGTGGCGTTTCGTTTAGCGATCCCACCGTATTTCAAGCCGCAGGTACGGGTTGACATCGTAAAACCTCAAAGGTAACATTAAGCCTATGCTGCAGCATGTGCCGGGAAGTTGCTGCTCTCATTTTTTCAAGGGGTTACAGTTACACAGGCTCATTGTAACACAGCCTCACTGGAGTACTACTGTACAAGACAAGGCCTTATTGCGAAACATTATACGAAACTCAACCCCAACCGCGACAGGTGCCGCTGTTAGTGTAGCAAAGTTTTTCACGCTCACGGAGTATACAGCACAGAGCCGGAGTAGTTCATTGGGGCTTTATAAATATGGTTTGATGCAGATTGTTTTTCTGGATGAGGAGGGTAAAGTTAACAAGGCGGAGGGGAAGCGAGGCAGGTTTATCAAGGGGCAAAACACACGGTATATTAACGGGACAAATAAAGGTAAACTGCACACATGAAAGCTAGGCTGATATAATAAGAACCGTCTAACAGAGCAATAAGTCCCGTGAGAAAAGTCCCACTGCCACAAGTTCTCGCTCACGTGTGGGTCCCTGTCGGTGAGTGGCTCGGTGCGCAGGGCTCGGTGTGATGGTCGTTGGCGCTGCCGTAGCCGATAGATGCCGTGTCGTGAGAGGCACCGTGCGATGCCGCGACGCTGTTGCCTCCACACTCGCTGTTCACGGAAGTGGGCTGCTGTGAGGCCACCGCAGAGACGGCGTTGCCAGTCCGCAAGGCCAGGAGGGAAATGTGGCTCGGCTCTGAGTCTCCTGGGCGTTCGCGTCCAGCAGAGAACTCGCCGAGAGCCGCGTTCCTCCTGCCTTCAGCTTGTCACCCCCATTCCGCCTCCTCTTCCTCTTCCTTCTTCCCCACGTGATCCTCGTCGGCCACGCCCGAGAGCTGCTTCTTCGTCACTTCCAAGCGCTGCGACAATCGCCTCCTCACACATAGATATGTGATGATTTCAAACGATATTCAATGGAAGCGAGTCCTGGTTGTCACAGCTAAATTGTCTGTGAATTTTTATAGCCATGTATGAACCACATTTGGGGCAAAATATTGTATTGTTTGGTACAACAAATTCACGCTGCCCTGTCTTGTTTCTCAACGTGTGAACACGAGCAGACAGAAGTCGCTCGTGCGCAAACGTGAAACGAAAGCGGGGGTGTAGAGTAGTAATGATCGCAATAGTCCTTAAGCCGTAGGCAAACACAAAAGCAGCCCGCGTTCTCATACGACGATTGACGCTCGGACGCAGGCTGGGGTTTGAGAGGGAGCGCAACCACATTCTCCGGAACACCAGCTTCAAGGCGTACCCCGAAGAGCTGCTCGTGGTGGTTGGCCCGAGCGGGGCTGGCAAGACCTCGTTGGTCCGCACCATGACGGGTATGGACGTCTCCAGCGCAGGCCAGGTCATCGTCGAGGGCTTCGACGTGGGCAGCCAGACGTGGAGTGCCCGCAGGAACATGGGCGTGGTCCTGCAGGAGCCGATGCTCCTGAGTGACATGACCGTGCACGAGCACCTGCTCTTCTTCGGCACCGTAGCGGGCCTCCTGGGAGAGCCACTGGTGAAGCGTGTGCTCGAGGTCGAGGAATTGCTGCACCTGAAAGGCGTGGCTGACACGCAAGCGGCTGACCTGGGCATCCCTGTCAAGAAGAGGCTGGACCTGGCTGTTGCCATTCTGCCGCAACCGAGGTAGGACACTGCGGTTGATTCAACAGTTCAGCACAATGAATGACCTAGACTTGTTTCTGAGTGGGAATTCCGCGTTCACTTGGGGCCTCTGTGAAGAGGTACAAGGGTGATGGTGATAGTGTAAAGACTTTGCTGTAGCGATTAAAACCAATTAGTGAGCCCGTGTGCAGTGCGCTTAAAACGCTGCTCGGCTAGCGCGTAGTTGTGTTCGTTAACGAAACAATGTTCTGTTATCCACTTTGTACATAACGCTGTCTACTCTACAATAAATACAGTTTTCTTTGCTATTTCACCCCTCCGTCGTCGCCTTTTGGTCTTCTCCTCCATCGTCATTATCACCGAAAGCCAAAAGCGAAGGCTTCTTTCGCCGCTAAAACCTTAAACCATCAGCGAGGTTTCAGTGACCTATTCAGTATTTGATGTTTACTGAAGAAATGAACTCTTCAAATTTTCGTGTTTACGAAACAGAAACTAGCTTGTAGGCAAAGAAACACACACTCGCAATCGATAAGCGCAAAATTTTGGATATCAATGTGAGGCTGATTGTGAAGGAGTTTACAGTATGTCGAATTTGTTGATACTACAGTTGCATGCAAGCAGCGCTGTTAGTACACACTAAGGCAATCCCGTAGATATCCTCTACCTCAAATTTCTTGAGAGACCAATTCATGCCGTCACCATAGAAAATTCGGTAAATGACAGAAGCGTACACACCCTTGAACCAAAAATACGATTTGCGCAGTAGCGCTTCGCAATGCAACACGGCGTGCTTGCATGGAGTAATATCACACCGAAAACAGGACTTTTTAGTCAAACAGTGTATTTGAGATCGTCATTTCCCAACATTTTATTGTTGGCCGCACGTATTAGCCAATCAAGTGCATCGTTAGGAAGCTAGACCATGGCATTGCCTTAGATCGAAGGTCTGTGGTTGTCGATAAAAAAGACCCTGCTACCGCTTTCACCCTGTCTGGAAGCACGGCGAAAGCTATTACCGCCTTCACCGGGCAGTACTGCGTCATTTGACCGTAGCGCAGTTTTGCCTTCCAGTTTCGGCTGTTCATTTCTCTGGCATTTCTCTGACCCTGCAACACTTTCGATGAACGCTTTCACTCTTTCCTTCGCGTCTGGACGCACTTCGAAAGCTACCGTTATCGCCAGCACGGAGCGGCACTGCGTGATTTGCTCGTCGCACCTGATACGCCTTCTGTTTCTGCTTTGTTCTTGTGGATTTATTTTTTAAAGTTGCTATCGAAAAGCGTTCATTGCTGCAACTGAAGGACAACCGGCCAATAGCCTCTACATGGCCTCAGTGACGTAATTCGGGCCGTCGAAGAACGTCAAGACCGGAAAAGAGAGAAAAAATTTCTGAGCGAGTTTCCAAGTTATCTGATGAGCACAGAGCAGTACTTTGCGACCCCCTAATCAAAGTACTGGGTGTGTTGGGTGACTACGTTCTTCAAGCATTTAAGTTCTTTGAAAAGTTGAAAGAAGTGTTGCAGGGTCTCTTTAAACTCGCTAGGAGTGCCTCTGTTACAGCACCAGAAAGGAAGCCGTCCATTTGCGATATAGCCTGGGGGACGTCACTCAGGCGGGAAAACAGGGCTAGGACCGGGAGAGAGGGAAATATCTTTTTGGGCGAGTTTATGTTATCTAATGGGCATACGACAGTTAGTTTTGTCCGAGGTTCCCTGTGACCCATTGTTGTACAGTCAGGATCAATTTGAAGGTTATCGCGGGAGCGCCGACCGACGGAGACAAAAGTGCCATTATGTGACACTTTTTAGCATAAGCCACAACAGGATTATGCTAGGTTTGCTTCTGCCTTGGCTGTTCCTTGCAGTGCGCGCACTACCATCAGAAGCGATAACGGCCACGCTGGTTTCTTTTTTTTTTTTATTCGTTCCTCCCGTCATCGATATACTTCCAACTGATACGCAGCCTTCTCAGGGCAACTATGCCGGCATGCCAGAGCATTCTAGTATAAAAAAATGGGTTTTGCTTCCGCAATAGCGCAATGCCTCAAAAAGGAATGAAGAATAAGAATGTGGTAGTCGGCCTTTGCAGAAGGGGGTGAGCGAATTCTATGCAACAGCCAAGGGGTGAGGGAGAGTAGCATAATCTCGTCTTCGCCAATGAAAAAAGTGCCACGGAACGGCGCTGTCGTTTTCCTTGGTCGGTGCTCCCGCCATAACCTTCAAATTGAGCCTGTCTATACGTACTGAATCGGCTCGTTGACTACGTTCTTAAAGCAATCTGGAAGTAGGAAAAAGTTGAAAAAATTGTTGCAGGGCTTGTTTAAATTACACTGCGAAAACACAAGATGGAGAAAGAGCCACAGTATAAATGCTCGCTGTATTTGACTTACTGCAACAAGCTGCAGCCACAGAATTTCAGAAGTGCAAATTTAGTTGGTAGCATCCTGTATTGCTTTTGTTTGCAGAAGGCCTTGTGCCAAAACTTTTTAGCATCCTACTCTGCTTTTGTTTGCAGAAGGCCTTCTGCAAAATCTCGATACGTAGACTACTCTGTCTTCCCAACGATACTGCTGACAGCGCGTCGCATCCTCCTATGCCGGCAGGGTGCTCATCTTGGACGAACCGATGTTGCGCATGGACGTCACGTCCCGATTTATTGTCTGGGAGGTGCTGAAATCCGTGAAGCAGAGAAGCTGCGTGATCATGACGAGCTCGAACATCGATGACGTCCTGGTGCTCGCCGACCGCGTCGCCATCCTTGGCTTCGGAGGCCTCAAGTGCTACGGCACGCTGGCCTTCCTGAGACAGCGCTTCGGCTGCGGCTACAACCTACGCGTGAACAAGCGCCCCGGGTTCCAGACGACACCGTTCATAGCTGCCCTCAGGGAGGTTTCCCAGAAGGCTCGCGTCCTTCAGGCGAGTGTCCGCCTCAAATCGGTACATGCTTGCACTAGGCCCTCTGCCACCTGAAGACAATGCTATACAGTCAAACGCCGCTAAAACGAACGTTTCTACAGCAAAATAGCTTGTACAACGAAGCACGCTAATTTTTTGGCCGCAGTCTTATGTGTTGTGACCGCCACTACAGCGAAGGCTACAAAAGCAAAATGACTGTTTAGCGAATAAATTCATGCGTTTTCAATCACTGTTGTTGGAACTGTTGTTGGATAGCGAACACGCCGAGCCGCACAGTGGTAACGCGCAGCTGATACGTATGCCGACGACCGATACTCCTCCAGTTTGGCCATGGAATTGCAGGAATCGATACGCACGTGCAGTGCGTGTTGCGGCGCATAATCGGTCGTGATGGCCTACGATTACGTCTCGGTGGATGGCCAGGTCCTGGTTTGCTCTGACCTTACAACTGACGACTACGTGGAGGCCATCATAGGGAAAAGGGACGCCACAAACTATTAGGCGAGCAGGGATGCAGAGCTTGATAAGGAGCCAAACCTTATGAATACCCGTGAAGCGGTAGCGACGTTTGATGCGCCCCAGATATGTATATCGTCACTCCATGACCTCGCGCCGCAGTATGATGTGAACCTGTAAAGCATCAGGTCGGCGGTGGTTGCGCATTCAGTACGTCATACTATTGTGCTGAAGAAAATTGCTGACTTTTTTTCGCCTTTTGGAGTTTAAATCTCGGGAATATAAGAATTGTTTCTCTCAGTATGTTTATTTGCTTTATAGTGAGTCAGTGAAACTGGCGATGCATTAAGCAAGTGACATGTATGGCGAAAAATCATCGCTGTCCTACGCGCCTTGTTATACAGGCGTATGACTACATCTAAGCACTCGTAAATCAAAGCTCCTGTACAGATTCTCCCACAGCCACGAATAACCAGGATAATGAATACAAGCCGCGAGGGGTCCCCACCCACTTCCCGCCGATTTCTGTAGGGCGTCACAGAAACTCCTTACAGCGGTATGTAATGTCGCCCCGTAAAAGTAAAAAAGCAAATCATAGTTGACGAAAGATGATGCAAAAGGCTGAGATAAGTATATTAAAAACACTGGCTATCCAATCAGGACACCACGGAGACATGCGTGCTCTTTTCTGATGTTAAAGAGGCCGGAGTATCCTGCCGGGACTGCATATAAAAATGCCACATATAAAACGAAATACGCCAATTCTGAATTAGCGCAATTGCTGTATGCTTTTTGTCACCTTGACCATCCCATTTATTTCTTCTGTTCTTTTTTACCTCAGGACCGCAGGAACATCTGCAATATTGTCCTAGGTGACCGCGCCGAGCACGAGGTCGTTTCGAATGTGCTGCAAACGGTGGAGCTTCGCAAAGCAAAATACTCAATCGCGTCGTACGCGGTGAGCGTCATCACCATCGAGGACATCTTCGTGCGCGTCATTTTTGATATGGACGCCAGCACAATACAGGACAAGCGGCATGCGGCCGAGGACAAGGCCAAGCGGGAGCTGAACAAGCGGTTGGCTGTGACCGGTGCCACGATCGCCGAGGGGTCGGACAACGTCGTCTTGATTGCCACGGCGGCCGTGGGAGGAGTGACGACTTCGCCGGGGGAGCAGTACGAGTCCTCCCTCCAGATCGAGGAGCACGTGCGCGCCCTGTACTACAAGACGGTGGGCAAGCCGAGCACGGGTCAGATCTTTGTCGCAATGCTGAACAAGCGACGCCACTACCTAATTCAGACCATGGCGCCATCGCTGGCGGGCTTCCTCGTACCGACGTTTTTCATGTTCCTCGTCTGCTACTATGAAGCGAGCGCCAGCGAGAAGTTCTTTCTTCACTTCTCTGCCGACCGACTCGTCTACGACCTCAAGGAACTGCACCCGCGCGCCGAGGTTCTGCTCTCGCACGACAGCACATCCGCCCAGCTCGCGAAGTCGTTTGACGACACTGTGTCTGCGTCACACCACGTGCGCGCTGTGCCCAACATGACTGAGTATATGAACCAACTGAAGCGAAACAGGCGTGCTGTCGAGGACGCCCTGGTCGGAGCGCAGTTCGTGGATGACGGCGATCCCAGCAAGCCCGCTCGAGCGATTGCCTGGTACCATGGCGATGCCTACCACACTCAGTCAGCCTCCGCCAACCTTGTGGGCACTGCGCTGCTGCGCTGGGCCTCCAACGATCCGGAGGCATCGATGCTCTCCATGTTGCAACCGATGAGGCGCCAAAACCGCAGCATCTACTCGCGGTCGCTGCGCGGGTACAAGGCGGTCGCCGAGATGCATACCCTCTTGTCCACTCGCCTCATCCGCTTCGTTATGCTGCCAATGGTGACGTCGGTGACAGCGGCCAGCTTGGTGCTTTTCGCCATCGACGACCGCGTCAGCAATTCGAAGGCTATGCAGTTCACATCAGGGGTACCACCGTCCGTTTACTGGATGGCCAACTACGTCTGGGACATCCTGATGTCATTCATCGCTCTCGTTTGCGTTTTCTTCCCGGTCATGATTTGCCATACGTTGTTTTACATGATTGGTAAGCAATACGCATGCTGATAAAGTTGTGTCGAAGGCCAAACATAAAGTTGCCAAGAAGTTCCCGTTTTTAACAATTATAATGTTCGCTAATTAGCCACTTAAGAACAAAGAAGACATAACTGGCCGGACGACTCCCCGCGGTGATTCAGTGCATAGGGCGTCCTTTTGCCTAAAAGCAAAAACGCCGAGCCCTCTGTGAAAGATCTCCAAGTGGCATAAAATACTCTGCAGTCATCTACTCAGCTAAGCTCTTAGCCTAGGTCCTTGGCACGCTTGGCTTTTTAAAGAGACCCTGCAACACTTTTTAATTTTTTTTTAATCCTTAATGCTTGCAGAACCTAGTCAACCAATCCGTCCAGTAGCAGTTACATTAGGGAGTTGCAAAGTGCCTCAGCCAAATATTACTGGTCTTTGCCCATCTTAGAAACTTAGCTACCTAGAAACTTGCTCAATTTTTTTTCTCTGGTCTTCGCGTTTTTCGACCGCTGAAATTACGTCATGACAACGATGTAGCGGCTATTGGTCGGTCTTCCTTAAGTTGGCAGCAATGAACGCATTCGACAGCCTGTTTAAAAAGAATGCCACAAAAGCTTGGCATAAACGGCCGGCTTATCGGCTGCGTCGAGCAAATCGGGCAGTGCCGCTCCGGGCTGCCGATAACTATAGCTTTCGCAGTGCTTCCAGGCGCAAAGGAAAGGGTGAAAGCGTTTATCGCAAGTGTTGCAGAATCTGTTTAAGAATTGAAAGGTATAAATAGCTTATATTAAAAAGGATTATATAAAAAATATTATATTCCAATTCCTGATCACATGAATTACGCTACGCAGAAAAGGGTTCCGCAGATCATGCATTTCGTAAATATTTATCACCGTGTGTATGCCAGAACTATGTCTAACCCCAATACAGTATAAAAGCTCACACAGCATAAAAATATAGGTGCTCTGCTCCGGAGATGTGGCAGACAAAAGTAGGTCTCTAGCAAAGCACATTGTTGGACACGTTGGTACATATTCAACACAAATACAACCCCAAAAAACACCACGCCAAAAAAAATGGTGGCGCAGCAAGCGCTCCCTTACAACTAGAATCTTTTAGGAGCGTCGTCTCAAACCTCTCTTGCGATGTGTGCGTGCAGAATTTAAAAAAAAAAGACACTAATGGAAATGGGGGGGGGGGGGGGGGGCGTATTCAAACTAAACCCTGAAAAAAAGTTCATTTCACTTTCACGCAGAAGCACAGACGTGCCGCTGACCCACTGTCCTCCCTTTTTCGCGGCTGCGTTATCGCTCCGGTTTCTTCTTGAACAGTTCTGCAGTATCTCCTTGAGGCGTTCTCCTTTACACACCGAACTTTACGACAGGATACGTCACTACACCGCACCATAAAAGAGAGTGCCACCACTCCCACAGCACAGCAGGCACGCCTCATCACGTCGCAAGCCCGCGTAATAATGAAGCACGTAAGGTATACGATATGCCACCTACCGAACACGCCCCAAAACACATCACAGTGTGACGCAGAACCATTCCCAGAAGTAAAGCCGACACATCAAAACATTTCATCAAAAAATACACTAAAAGGTACACATAAGAAATGGGAACCCTTTAATCTACCAAGGACGCAGAAAAGCCAGAACCGAGCACTTAAGATGCCATCGCATTAGACGATTATGCGTCTGAAGCCAGCCACCACCTGCGGCAGTCAGTACTTCATAGTTGAACCGCAGCATGTTCAGCCATGTTCCCATACCAACCTCTGTGGAAACCAGGGCTACTGTCGAAATCTCACAGAACCTCCACACTCCAGTGAAACCATTACAATACACACAAACATTTAAGGATCATTTACAGCTATTGGTAGCAATAATCAACGTATTGCTCGACTAAACAGGTGCATACACACCCAACAATCCTCGATTGACCCAAAGACACCAGGGTATGGATGAGAACTACCGAGCAAACGCGGCAGCCCGAGAGTGCAATACGCTGGTCATTCCAATCTGGCTGGGGAATCCAATCCAGGGGTCGCTGGCCAATGCCAGTGACACCCGGGTGACGAGAGGAGTACTGTCACCATGAAATAATTTCCATTTAGATAGCGAAACACGCGGTTCACAATCTCGATAATCGGTGTTAATTTTTCCTTCGAAAAAAGAAATATTCGCTGGTTCGAAATCCTCTAAGTAGCTTTCTAACGTAACAGGTTATAATAAATCGCCATGAAGAGAATTCGAAGGTGGGCGTGTTTTTCGACTACGCGAAACCTTTATGGTCTTGCATCTCACCAGATAAGAATGGCATCAAGATCCATTTATAGTATTGTTAGAATAGAGTCGTCTATATCGCAAAGCTGAGAAAAAAATGGCTGGCGATTACGATACTCCTTAACGCGATATTTTGGCGCAGCAGCAGTGCGCTGGCGTAGCAATCACTCGTGGGTTCTCTTGACGGCAGCGATGATGAGCCGCTGCGTCGGCGGCGCGAAGTGCGTCTGAAGAAGAGACCGCGAACTGCGTCTTAGGAAGCGAACGCACATCATAGTCACGCGCACGCCCCCCTCACGTTTTCCCCGAGCGTCGCGCCGTCGAGCGCTTCGTGCGGCACAGCGTACTGCCCTCTGCCCTCCCCCACCGCACACTTTTGTTGGAGAGCGCTGGCTCGCGCCACCACGGCGAACCGCTCTCCCCTCCCAATTTCCCCGCACTCTCCTCCTCTGTTTTCTTTCATCGTTCGCATTTTCTTTCACTCGTCGCTTTTGCCATCGTTCACTCGGCAACGACGACGGCGACACGGCTCAGCCCAGAGACGGGCGACAAAAGATTGAGCCCTAAAACCGCTTGACGGAGCAGCCGCACCCCCCCCCCCCTTAGCAGCTGTACAGCACTTGCTATAACATACGCTCACCTTCGCTACAGTTAGGCAAACAATATAATAATGACAAGCAACAAACTTCTTCTAAGTGCTTCTAAGCGTGGAATGCCACATCTGCGATTCGACCGCTTCAATAACGTTAACCTATTGATTACACCATACTAGTGACAACGATCACCACAGAGGGTGCCTTGTGTTGTTTTTCTTCATTATGAATTCGAAAAAAAACTTGCAACTTCTGCTCACACTTCATGTCTTTTCACAAGCATAAGTTCTCACAAACGACACCCCGCAATAGATGCTAACTTGATGTTTCTGAGTAGAGCAGAAACTCACATTACGGACTAAATTTCTTGCGTATCGGTTACAGAGCATTTGTTCGCGCATGCTATCTAGCTAGAAGTTCAGAAAAGTGGCATTACTTCCCAGTGATTTTTGTTCACCATTTACGAACGCGGTCTGCTTCTCTCTCGAAAATGCATCATCACGAGTTAGCAAGCGTCATGTTAGGTGAGGCGCTCGTGTTGGAGACAAGGACAACGTGGCGGGAACATACCACGCAGTGCTCGTGGCGGGAATGCGGGCTGCGGGGATTGGGATTGGTGTGGTTGCGCTGAGTGGACAATAAGCGGCAAGCCGTAAGACGGAATGACGTGGGTCAAGAAGAACCGGCCACGTGCAAGTAGCTCGAGGAACCAGTCTGGAAAGAAGAAGAACGCCGGGAGGAGGGGACTGAGCACGTTCGAGGAGCGCGACGTCCAAGTGGAAGATTCGAAGCTCGTCATCTTGGGGCCAAGGCACGACTCCTGACCCGTGCAGGCGCGCAACTCTGACGTGCACCGATCATGGACGAGCTTCGACTCTTCGACTAGATATCTAGTTCAGGATCTTTGAAAATATCATTGCTGCGCGATTATGTGGTCGCAGAGGCATAAGGGCAACAGGTAGCGCTTGTCTTCTTGCCCTCCTGTCTCTGTCCTCTTTAGTCGTGCACTGTCTTTCTATAAAATAGCTAGGACTGTTGGCAGAGAACCATGTGCACGGCGAGGGTGGGTCTGTGCCGTCTATCAATCTTGTTGTTTTCCAGGTTAGAATATCATCTCCTCCTGTTTCCGTTTATGCAGCCCCCATAGTGACGTGCATCTTCTTGGCGTACGTTCACAGCATCATGGCCTTCGTCTACTGGTTCTCCTTCTTTATGGACTCCATGGTGGCCGCTTTCATCCTCGTCACCATCGTCAGCTCCCTAGCTGGTTTGTGCACTATGTCGACTACGCCAGCCGTAAACATCCCAGTCTGAACATTGGCGGGGGAGGGGGTGTCGACCATGGGTGTCGCATCGGAATGTACTCGCTTGAGATGAGCGAAAGAAACCTCGCATTGGTCGTAGGGTTTCTTTTCTCACTCTCAGTGCTGCTGCTTTTCCTTTGGTTGGCTCCTGGTGTTTGCACGCACCGGATTTTGTGTGTGCTAAACTTATGATTATAATATAAAGTTTCACATCACACAAATAGTCTCAAGGAATGCTTCAAAATACGTTTGTTGTGGGGTTATGCATCGCCTTCTTCGCACAATCCCATGAGACGCTCGAGGAGCGAGAGCCGCTGGTAACAGGCGTCTGCTCTGCTTTTAGCAATCTTTCAAACAAACAGAACACTGGAAATGTTGAATTGAACCACCGAGAAAGTGCAGGTACACAATATATGGCAACCCTTTTTTTCTCATTCGCGAGCATAATTAGCAGCCTTTGCGGAGAGATGTTAATTAGTTCATTTGATTTTAAGCCATAACGTCATTTGCATATGTCGGAATACACTAGGGCCGCAAAAATGTGAGTGAAGGTGAACACAATCTTCCACTTCCGGGCACCTGCAGATTTTACAGGAGCCTTATAGACATCATGACTATTGTGAGGTTCACTGTGAACACCTAATTATCGTAATTGAATTATTTTGGGAATATAACGTACCGAAGCTACCTCTGGGCTGCGAGTCGCGCCGCGAGATCTCGGCCACCGGGCGTTGCCGAGATGTCCCATACTAAAAGTACCTAAACTCGGTCTTAGTAAAAGCACCTAAACTCGGTCTTAGCGTTTAATTGACATATTGTAGCATACCCTTTTGAAAGAAGCATCGCAGACGACGAGGAAGAGAAACCTCCGAGCGCGTGCGGTGATCGCTTGTGGACGACGACAAAGAGAAAGCTTTGTGCTCGGCTCGGCCAGCCGTTTTCCGCTGCACTACTTCTCATTGGCTCACCATTTTGTGAATACATTTACATCGTCCCACTACATCTCCGCGTCGCCTTGTAACATTCTTGGTGAGGTGCAGGATAGCGTGGAAGGGGATGTTCGTTGTGGGGACCTGTCGACCTGAACCCTTGTCGGATCGGAGAGCTAATTACGCACACAGGGGAAAGACCCACGTTGTCGATTTTATCGTGGACGGCAGCTTATATGGGGGACACGGTGCCTATCTCTCTCCGATCCGGGAGGGCGGGGAGGGGGGTATGGCACCTCAGTAGAAGGGGCCATAGCCTTCAGTTCTCGGCTCCCAATCTTGGTCATATCACCCCTGAAGATGGAACGGGATGTTGTATGCGTGGAAGACGTGCGCGTAGGCTTGCATCTTCACACGAAGATTTCGCTGCTGTGTGCGGAAGTCAGGTGAAGTAGTAAGCTACAAAGCGTCCTTTGGCCTCCTCGAATGGTCGACATTCCTTAATGATGGAGTCCACAAGGGCACAGTCTTTGCAAATAAGAAAATTCCCTACAATATGTGGGCCACTTTATCGGACTCCGCCATGGGGCTGCCAGCCCTCGAGCAAAGGGCCAAGACGTCCTGGATGTATGCGACGTAATATTCGGTCGAGGCCAGGGCGCGGGGTGCCAGCTCCTTGCGGGCAGCAAGCTGGCAACCAAGTGGCTTTCCGAACTAGTCTCTCAGATTTGTTTTGAACACGTCCCCCAATATCATCTGTTTCGGGATAGTTTCGATAAAACAAGAGTTTCGATAAAAAAAGCTATACTCCGTCCGTGAATGTCAATTGACACCACACGGAAAATCTGTAGCGTTTACAACTATCATGACTAGAGACCGGAACTTTAGGCACGAAGAATCAAGGTTTTAGACGCCTATAATAGGCACTGAAAAGTGCTATTTAGCCATTTACAGGCACCAAATACTGTCGTTTAGGCGCGTATGGGCTCAATTTGTATTTTCTTCGACAGCATATTTTAAGACAATTTTTGTACTTGCAGAAAAACAGCGGAGTTTCGTGAAGTGGTAAAGTAATGTCAATTAGCTTTGTGAAAATTATCCCCTCAAGAGTTATTCTAAGAGAATTGCGTGAAATGCAGGGTGACTCGTAAGAAAAACTTAAAAACCACACCAAACCAGACCCATCTTAATGATTTGCGGCTTCAAGTTCTACCTCATTTTAGTGGATAATTGTGCCCGAAAAATACACGCAACGTTCGCTGAAGTTAGAGAACCGTGCTTGAACTTCGGGACGCTGCATTACCTCATTACATAAGGAATATCACAATATTTGGTTCTCGGTACCCTGGGAAGTGGTTTTAGCACGGGGAATCCAGGCATTGTGTGTCAGACTGAATGGCAGATTGTCAGACAGGAATGGCTCCATCAGCAACCTTTCCTTTAGGGATGGCTGGGCAGGTCATTTAGCACAGGGAATAAAGGAATTGTGTGCCAGACAGAATGGCAGACTGTCACATAGGAATGGCTCTATCAGCAACCTTTACTTTGGGGATGGCTTGGCAGTTCTTCTAGCACAGGAATTTCAGAAATTTTGTGTCAGACAGAATGACAGATTTTCATACAGGAATAGCTCTATCAGCAAACGGTCCTTTTGGGATGGTGGCAGATTAGTCCTGTACCTTCAAAATCAGCTCAGAATTCTTAATCAGAGTGGCGCCCAGACTGTCAGCTGAGCTAATGTTTTCTGCTAAGAGTGTGAAATAAGCACGCAGATATGCCTAGTCACCTTCTAGTGTAGTGTGGTGTAAATTATATTGGCTGCGGAGCTCTTGTAGTACCCACGGCAAA
Source organism: Haemaphysalis longicornis (assembly GCF_048455015.1). Classification (NCBI taxonomy): domain Eukaryota; kingdom Metazoa; phylum Arthropoda; class Arachnida; order Ixodida; family Ixodidae; genus Haemaphysalis; species Haemaphysalis longicornis. The sequence goes on from NW_027526361.1 coordinate 155,695,418, forward strand.
TGTTTTTCTCGTAATTTTCAGCACCTAGCAGAGGTTTTGAAAGGTAACAATAGGCTCTAGTTGAAGAGGCACAACTGGTAACTGCTGCTTGAAGACACAACTGCAGACCGAATAAAGATCTTAAGTGCAAATATTTATTCATTGACAGAGCAGAATGACCCCTTGTGCTCTTCACAGCACCGATGAATGCCATATATAGTACTGGGACGGACAATGATTCCGTACAAATTACCAAGCTATTCTGTTCTGCAGAAGCAGATGACTAGGGAAGTGGTGAGAATAATATCATTTTGGAAGTAAGCACTGTATACCGATTATCAATATTCGACAGCACGCATTATTCTTCGCAACTGACTCCCTTATTGAAGGTTTCCAAATGCCCTTGAAGGTCACCTAGCATAGCAAATGACGGCTGTCCCGACTACAGTACTTCAAAAGTGCCGAGATGCTCATTCCCATAATCTCCGTTTCTCGTTCCTTCTGTGTTCTACACGTGCTGCATCTTGCCGTCCGGCGCTGTTCCCGTAATCGGCGAATGACTATGCACGTGAATATTGCGTACCTTTAAACTTCGGCATGTCAGATTTACACGTGGTTTTCCCTTATGAGGCGCCTTTGACCTGAATGACATGTGCGTGGCAGCGTCCGGTTGATATCCTTCATATTTTTTCAGTTAGCAATGAATAGGGCACTTGAACAAAAGTGTTCAACGTTGGTTCGCGGACACTGCGTGTCAGACGGCCAAAACAAAACCGCTCGTGTGGACAGGGGTAACGTTGGTGACGGTGGCCGCGGTGTGGCTGCGTACGGGCTTCTGGCATCTCGGCCGATGTGGCGATGTCGAGGTGGCGGTAGCTCCGGCACGGTTTGCGTTTACCGGCTTGCTTGGCACGGCTAGCGGATTTTTCTTGCAAATAGGGTGCGACAAACACTACATTGCGTGCTTCTGAAGCGTACACAGTCCTCGAAGACCATCGACTCGGAAAACTAAAAAAGTCATATGTAAAACAGAAAAGACATTTTTCGGTGCTAAATAGCCCATATATGCCCATATATTCAAACTGTATGCTTAAAAGCCCGTATACTAAGAATCGCCACTTATAGACAAAATAAACTATTGCTGAAAATGCTCCTCTCCTCTTAGATCATGCTTATATGTTAAGTAGGCTTGATACGGACTCAAGGGGAAAATAGGCATTTTGCCTGAAGTTCCGTTCTGTAATCATGACCAGCAAATGAAACTCTTCCTAATGATAGTCGTCCGAGTGGCCAATGTCAGTATATTGAACCGAATGCTTGTATTGGCGGGCTTCCGCCGTCCGTGGCGTAGGCCTGAAATCCTCCTGTGGATTCTCCTTCTGGGTCGCGGCTGTCGCTCGCCGTTCGCACTTGGCGCGGGAGCGCCCGCAGGAGCGTCGCGCTCTATCACAACCATGATGATGATGGTTTGATGATTATGGCGCAAGGCCAACTGGGGCAAAGAGCGCCAAAACAATAGTCGTATATGAGAGGGGATACCTTAAACGCTAAGTAAAATCAGCAAAAACAAAAGTAAAATCACAAAACGACAATGAGCATGGCTGGTGTATAGGGCCAGATTTCATGATGCGTGATAGGAAATGAGGTTTAAAAACTTGACTTCTGACAAATACTCAAACACACGTTTCACGGAAACAATGGCATCGTCACCTAGAAAAAACGATGGATGTAGGGGAATATGTTGTCTGTAGAATTCTGGAGCCAATCTGGAGCCATCTGGAGCCAATCAGCGTCGTCGCTCGTATCGCGCCACATTGTACGAGAAGTCACTCGCCATAGTTTCTTACAATATACACCTACAGACGAATCTGGCGCTAGCGTCTATGCGGCTCACATCAAGGCCGTCTTTGTCGCCATGGGCCGCCATTACATCATGCGCTCGCCTAAGTTTCATCGTTGGCTTGGATTGAGACGTTTTAGGGACAGCAAATTTAAACAAAGTGCCACAAAACACAAAGAATAGTGTGCAATTATGTAAGTGGTAAATAAAACAGGCTGTTCTAAAACTAAGAAAAAAGCATAAAAAGCATACTTTTGCCGGAACGTTTGTGCCTGCTATTTTTCAGGCCAAGATGTTAATATTTGGGGGTGGAACTTATCAGATATTTTTCGTTTATTAATGTTACCATTATTTCAGATAATGAGTTGTTTGAAGAGTTTGGCAAGTTTTTTGAGCGTGCCTATGAAAACCTCGCCTTCGTGTCAACCGGTGCACCGACCGTCAGCTACAGTTTAACAAGAAAAAAGAAAACGTGGCGTTAAACAATCGTGGACGATGACAAGACAGAACGGATTCAGGCGCCGGTATCTGTCGTATCTTGTCTTAGTCGAAGTACGTTTTGTTTCTTTTTTCGTCGGCTACAAATTTCGCGGCGGCATATTACCCGCTCAGTCATACGTACAGCCGGTAAAACGCTTGTCTATAACAGCGACTTCAACTTCAACAAGCTACATCAGAAAACTTCCAAAACATACTCGTTCCAAACATGTCGGAGGCAAAAGCGAAGGGCTAAGACTTCAAAATTCCGCAGTAGTTTTATTCAAAATCCGCTCCGGCGGGGCAGGATAGGGCTGAGAGTACGAACCCTGTGTTATAGACAAGCCTTTTACCGGCTGTACTTCGACTGCGGCATGGCCAACTTCAAGTGCGGTCAAGCACTGCCCGCGGTTTCGCCGAACACGGCTACCACAGAACAGGAAGGATTTCGGCTTCCTGGTAGCTCGTAAACGTGTTAATGCATTGTGAAGAAGGCAAATCCCCAAAACCCCTTCAGAACCCATTTGTCATGACAAGCCCAAGCCAAATAGCGGGGTCTTCTCATAAACCCCCATGACGACATGGATTACCAGGCGCAGTTTTCTCTCTGGTATACTTATTAAGAAATTCTTATGTCGCTCCCTAGCATCGCCGATGATTCGTCAGGCAGTTTATCTTCTAGCGCTGCATGTTTAGGCGGCGAATGGTTCACTCGGCGAAAGAGCTCGACGCCGTTGAAGAAAATCAACGTTCCCGCTAATCTAAGCAGCATGATCTACAAAGGCCGGTCGCTGCGCTCGCTTGCCGGCGAGCGAGCGCAGGGCTCGCGAACGCGTCCGGACAGGCTGTGGATATACAAAAAAAAACATCTACTAAATTTTCGCGTTCGGGTAAAGCTCAGCGAAACGAAAGAGTTTTTGTTTCGGCCGATCGATGGTTCTGTGTCCTGATCTTGGTCGTTGCACTTCGTTTTTGGGAAAAAAAAAAAATCTTTGTCATCATTGCGTTTTGATTTTGGGCGTTTTGGTTTTCACTGAGGTCAAGCTTCACGTGTTGTTTTCTGAGGGAAGGGACTGGTTAATTTTTAGAGCGAAATTGTGCATAGTTATTTTCCTGTGGTGGTCAGTGTCCATCTGTCTACGCATCCCGCCTCGCGAAAAAAATTTCGTCTGCATTTATTTGCGAAACTCTCTGTAGCTCCTAATGTAATGTGGATGTTTTGAAAAAATATGCCTAAATTAGCGGATAAGAGGAAGCTATCATTACGCCGGGCTTTCTTACTTGCCGTAATTAGTTTGCAGTGAATTTGTAAATGTTACAGAATGTTCGTCTGCTGTCAGGGCATGGCCGCCTGCACGGCCCAGCATACGACATGATCATTATATCACATTGGCCAAGCCATGCCACCAGCACTGTACAGCTTTGGTACTGCTCCCTTCGGACCGCTGCGCTTGCAGGCACAGTTTCCACCCTGGCCTACCAGCTGTTGGTGATCGGCTACGAGCCGGGTACTGAACGGCTGACGACCGACTCTCCGCGGGACCCGCTCGTGTGGGTGCTGTACCTGCTGCCGCCTTTCTCGTACACTTGGGCGCTGGTCAAGACGGCTCAGAAGGGCCCCGAGGACCGCCTCTGCGCCGGGTCACTGGAGGATGTGCGGGATGTGTGCGCTTATCTTCACAACAGTCTCGAGAACAGTGCCTTGCTGCTGCCGAACCTGCGTTACTGCTGCGCCCACTTCTACGCATCCAACATGACGGAGATCCGCTTGCTGTCCTCTTTCTCCTTCCACCGGTAATTGATTGATTGATTGATTGATTGATTGATTGATTGATTGATTGATTGATTGATTGATTGATTGATTGATTGATTGATTGTAGGGTTTAACGCGGTGACGCAACGCAGGTGATGAGGAGCTCTGTAGTGGAGGGTTCCGGATTAATCTGGCTATGTTTATTGTGCACGGAAATCTCGTACACACGGGCGTTTTTTCTTTTCGCCTCCATCAGAAAAGCGGCCACCGCGGCCGGGAAACGAACCCGTGACCTTGTGCTCAGCAGCGCGACGCCTTTGCCACTGTCCACCGGTAATAAACTTCGAAGAGGAGCCCCACTGAGTGCCGAAACTTTGTTTTATCCGGAATCTTCGCGTTCATGTTCTTATAGTGAGTGCACCGCCCATGCTACTCCCGTTATTCGGACCCCTTAAGTACTGCCTGTCACCTGAATCCACACCGTAACTAAATTGTGAGCCTCTGTGTCGGCGCCCTCATTTGCGATCACCGGACAATACATCTGTTCGCTCTCCTGGGTGAAAGGCGAGATGTCTAGCAGCATTCTACTGTTCTTAAGTTCTGAATGCAGGTTTGTCACATCGCTGGTCCCTGGAAATTGCAGTATACAAGTGGGGCATAATAGTTTCAGTGGCACTAAAAACGGAATCCAACGCTTGTTTAGACGAGACGGCACTGACGGAATAGTGCTATAACCCACGGTAATAACAATAACAAGCAGCATGATCTACCACGGCCGGTCGCTGCGCTCGCTTGCCGGCGAGCGAGCGCAGGGTTCGCGAGCGCGTCCAGACCGGCCGTGGATATATAAAACATGTACCAAATTTTCGCGTTCGGGTGAAGCTCAGCGAAATGAAAGAGTTTTTGTTTTGGCCGATCGATGGTTCTGTGTCTTGATCTTGGTCGTTGCGCTTCGTTTTTGGCAAAAGAAATTCTTTGTGGTCATTGCGTTTTGATTTTCGGCGTTTTGGTTTTCACTGAGGTCAAGCTGAGTCAGAAAAAGCTAAAAGTACATCTGAAACAAAAAAAATAGGTTCTCACGACAGTTCTATGGAGGAAACGGATGTCACAAATAGTGCCCCACGTGTACAGTTTTATATGGGAAGTGTACTGAGCAGTTTTCACTACGCCTAAGATTGAATCCGGGCACACCGAGCAGTGGGGGCAATGGTTGATTGATTGATTGATTGTGGGGTTTAACGCACCGACGCAACGCAGGCGATGAGGCGCGCCGTAGTGGAGGGCTCCGGATTAATTTTGACCACCTGGGGATCTTTAACGTGCGCCGAAATCTCGTACAGACGGGCGTTTTTGCTTTTCGCCTCCATAAGAAAAGCGGCCGCCGCGGCCGGGAATCGAACCCGAGTGGGGGCAATGGGGCTGCGGGGTGGAGGGTGGGGGGGCGGGGAGGAGGGGCGGCTTTTGTTTTTCGGCGTCCTCAGAATAGCAGTATTTTCAGACTGGCCGTTTTGCGGGCAGCCCTCCAGGGCCCGCTTCGAATGGGTTATCGCTCTCCGCTCTACTCTTTTCAAATCCTTCTTCCTCATTGAATGGCAATTTGTTAAACCAGCCTTTTTCATAGCCATCTCTCAATAACATCCGCTGCTGCTTTGGAGGTTCTACAAAATCTAAAATTTTGGTACTTGTGACGCTAACATCTGTAAGCAAAACATTTGGATATATCAAAGGGCGTGACACGTATTGCCTTGTCCTTAAAAACAGACAATTTACTCGAAATTCAGACTTTCCTTATTGATTGTTGGTTAGTGCGAAACACCCAAAGCAAGTAAGACCTTGGTATGCGCTCGCTATAATAGCAAACAATAGGAGCACACCGCGGTACCCTTTTTAATGCAAGATATACCATAGCATTAACGACCTATTACCGGACGTCCTAGCTCATTCTCCTTATCCCTTGATTTTGTCTCATTCGTCTCTATGTTGCTGTGACACCAAATAACCGCGTTCGCATTTCTAAGCACAGAGAACGGTTAGGGCGAACACACTTTTATGTTCGTCTAATCGACTTACATAATTATCACGCTAAATTAACTCATGTAGGCTTCAGTAAATGTCTTAATCACGCGACGCACTACTGCAAGGGCTTTTCAGTCAGCTGATGTCACCGAGGGGTAGTGTTAGTGGTGGATATAGTAGTCTCGCAATTCTGCGCTATCTGGTTCGAAACACGCAGACTTACAATGATTAAGTTTGCTTTCAACTTAGTTACCCTTGTTTTTATTGCTTCAACCGTCAGCCGTTTAGTGTGCGCCTCAAAGCCGCATCGATATCTCAGCTGGCAAGGAAGATCATGAGAAATTTCTGGAAAATATTTCTCGCATTCTCTTCACCCTTAGAGTTGCTAAAGCATTAAGTAATGTTGAGCTCTTTAGCTCCTATGCGACGATAGGAACGCCCTGTCAAGACTCCAAGCTTTTAGACCTGGAAGTTACGCTGGAAGCTTGTATCATCCGTTGGGCCTCTGCTAGTGTTTATGTTCTGGACTGCAAAAAGTTACGCTCACCCTTTTAGAGGCCCCTTAGGTATTTAAGGTCAAATATTTGACTTAGTTTTTACGAATTCGTAGCAACATTACTATGCAACAACGGCTTCGATATTTAAAGGGTGGATCGCGCGTAGAAAAATAAAACAAAAAGTCAAGCTTCCCTTCAATCTAGATTCGCTACAAGCGGCAGAACGTTCAGCGCGAAAACTCGAAACTACTTTTTGACATTTCTACGGGTAACATATACTTCTTATAAGCGAAAAGTGTTATATGTCTTACCGCACCTGCCGGATATTCAAGAATTTGCGATAACACAATTTCACCCCTTTGGATTGGTAAGCGTCACGTTTTCAAGAATCACGCTCTGTGAGACCATACGCAATTATAGGAGCGTACTTTCGAAATTCTCGAGGTCCAGCTGTTTGGCTGAGAATTGTTGAGCCATCCGGTATTTCGGTTAGTTCTTGGCTAAAGTAATTGACTTCATAGGTATGAATATTGCAGCATCTCCCGTGGTACAGTGTGAACTTCCCGCCAGGTACATAGTGGTGTACCTTCCCGTTTGTCCGTTAGGCGGTGCTCGAAAGCAAGGAAGAGGATGAGGAGTGCGCGCCGAACGAAGGGAAAGAGGAAGAAGACCGTGGAACGGTTGAGGCTAGCCAGAGTTTGTTGCTTGTGGGCACAAGTTCGCCTTGTCTAATAAACCCAGTTTGCCTTTTTTATTGTAACCATCGTTACAATATAGACTTTCGAGTTAACGTCGAAGATGCCTCATAAGTCTGTTCGGCTACAAATAAATGTCAAATAAACACAAGTGGGTTTATGTATCCGCAAGTTTTTTCTTGCCATTGCAAATACACAACTTAAATGCAATGATGCTACATGAGCAAATAGTTGACTAGGTGGCGCACATTATGAATCTTACAAAAATTTGGGGGTTCAACCTATGGTTCAACTGGCATAACATCGGCCAAGAACAGTTTGCTCGCTTTTGCTTCCGCCACTACCAGGGATTTCCGTGTAATAAACGCTAAAATACATGTTCTAACATTTCACACAGAAGGAACAGAAATGGCCAGTTGGTCAAGAAAGCGCTTGGTGATCAACAATCGATCGTACCAGCTGCACGTTGTGCAGAAGCTAATTCAAGCCCCATAAAATTTGTGGCTTAGTTTAGTGACCATTAGCGCGACCGTTTTGGCCGCGAGGGCCACCACTGGAGAGGGCGGCGCTGCGATCGTTTCGACGTCACTTGTAGGATCCCCGTTCCTACCTTGCCGACCTTGACGCATAGTTGGCTTGCAGCGCGTGACATTTCGTTCAGGACGCGCCTTCTAAGTGTATTTTCGTGTTAATTTTCGGCGTGTGAAGTCAATTGTCAGTCCGTGAAGCGTAGTTTCACCTCCTCAGGACTTTATAACCGTGTCAACCGTGGTGGGCTGCCCGCAAACGACTTTAGCGTGGTGGTGTATGCAGACGTATGCGACCGAAGCCAATGTAAGCATAAGCTGCAGCTCGTTTCCCCGATCAACATTGTAGGCTACGACGATCGCCGACCTGAACTTCTAGATTTCGCTTGTTGTTCGCTAGAAATGGATGAAGCAGGAAATCATGAAGCGTTTACTGCTCACAGAAACGCTCCGCACACACCCCCGCCGTGCTGCAGCAACACCTTGTTGCCACTTTATAAAATCTGACTAATCGCGGATAAGGAGTTCCACATTCGCGAAAGTGGATGTTATTGTGGTGAAAATTTGTGCTAGGTGGTGTCATTAGCTGTGATTTTGAAAGCGATGCTCAAATAACAGCCCGCAGTGCGCGGGCGTCAGTCCCGGCACCACCGGCCTGTTCACGCACGCTGAGGCGAGCGGCCGGAGGGTGGCGACAACTGCGCGCAAAAAACGGCCTAGGCGGTTGCAGGTATTTTGATCCTCGATCGCTTAGATCGCAGTCACCGTGGATACAAACTTCCACATACGAGAAAGGGAGTGATAGCATGGTGAAAAGTTGCGTTAGGGACTGTCATTCCCAACTGTAACGATAGCGGCGATGAAATATATGCCGCGACGCTAAGCCTGTGCGCTGTGCATGCTCCGCATTTGTACACAGCAGTACGCTGTGTACAAATGCGGAGCGAAATCAAGCAATGAACGTTTTAGTAATCACGCACACAAATCTCGCGTTCACTTGCATTTTGTTTTTCAACTTCAACGAACAGCGGATTGTTCGGCTGACGAATTTTTGGAAGAATACAGGATAGGCTAAGGCCCCTAAAATTAGGGACCTTAGGATAGGCAGTTAACAAGCAATGAAACGTGCCGTTGGAAGAGTGGTATGTGATAAGGCCCTCTGATTTCAGTTTCTGCTTTATTCTGCAGGCTCCCTGTGCCATATGACGTATTTCGAAGAAGTGCTTAGTCGCGGACGCCGATTATATTTTAAGCCCGCCTACGCGCTGCTCGCGGAGCATGTACTATTTAGCAGAGTAATGTTTGCGGGCGCTCACTCCACGACAAGACGACTCTTTGTCGTGTGCTTATCCGGGAGTACAATTATGCATTATCCATCGTACTTTCGTTGAATATTCCCGAAGTTAACACACACTGGCTTGTAAATGGTGGGGATCAATATCTGAGGTATGATATTGTCATACGTAACTGGCGTACTGTCCGGTATATGAGTGCTCCGCTGATTATGTAAGCGCACAAAACCGATTTACATAGTAGTGTATAGCCGTAGCATGAACATCTGAGGAAACGGTGGTTACGGAGGCACCGCTAGTAAATTTCAGGGCAGTGTAACTACTATCAGCTCCATGCATACGCCGGTTCCGCGACGCTGGCTTGTGACATACACCTGGCGCTTATACAGACCGAATACACCATACTAAGATCGAGTCAGAAACATTTACACCCTCGTAAACACACCCCATCTGCGAACAGAGTGACTGCTCCACATAAACATAGATTTCAAACGCCCGCAAACGGTAAATCTCAGTCGTGAAGGTGCCGCAAAAGCAGCGGCGACAGTGAAGAGCGGGACGGAGACTCCCGCGGCTGCTTTCGAAACGGGCCGCTAGGGGGATTTCAGTGGCGCCCCTACAGGCCGCGCTCGAGGCGTATAGCGGCACTCGCGATCTTACATTTCGTTCACTACTCGATGGTAGGCTCGTACTTTTGTGATAACGGTAACTTTCCCGACATGAGAATTACTACCTCGGTGAACTATATGGTAGCCAGTAGGTATTCGATACCCATGTTTCGTCAGTAACTTTAATCTGGAATAGTGACGCTGGAACTTCTGAATGTTTCGAAATTGCTATTCATGTGTTTCAACGTATACCGCTAAAAACTTTATGCATATATATCTGCATGGCTGCCCGCATTCAGGCTAAAACTGTTCATGTTCACAGGGTCACCTGTCACGTGGTTTAGGGAAAATCTTCAAAGTGCTACGTATACTCACACATTTCACAAGCATTCGTGACAAACTGCTGTTGTCGGCAGCATAGCGTTATACGTACTTTGGGGAATGGCTGGAACACCCACACGTAGTCACGCATGACTGTTCAAAACGACCCGTGTTTTGAACATTTTCGCTTCGCGTGTTACGAAAGGTTGACGTATCATTGCTAACACGCGTGGTTATCTAACGGATGCTTTTTGGGGAACTGATAAGCATCTCTGCAGATACGCGTAAACATTCCTCCGCGCATCCTAGCTTCAATGGCTCGTGCAATCGGGTATATCGTGCAGCGACGGAATCCTGGTCGAAGTGCTGGTGATGATCATCGAAGGCTGCGTCCTTTTGCTGCTCCTGGTGGGGCATGAAAACGGCTTCCTCCGCCGCTACAGGGCACCCCTAGCTACAGCCGAAGAACAGCCTGCGCGTGGACCACAGGTCTTGCCAGGACAACCTGTCGTGCGCCGAGGGGCAGTCTCTCGGCCCTCAATCGCCTCACTAGGACGTGCAGCGAAATCCCTGCAAAAGATTCCAAGCTCAGTGCATCCAGCCGCGCCACTACAAGCATCCCAGTCCACACGGCTCTCTGTGGCAACTCATTCGGGCACTTCAGGAAAACTGGGTCCTCCACAGGATGTCATCAATGAGGCAAGGTGCGGCGACAGCGCGCGAACGATTACTGAGTGGGCTGTGGCGTTGCTTGAAAGATGGCGACGAGGCGTCCGCAGAATTCGGCTGGGTAACAATACCAGAGTAGATGATACTTCTGACGATCTCGCAGACGATAACCACACGCCACCAACCGATCAAACGAGATCGCTCTCCTGGCTTGCGGGTGTAAGTAAATGTCCATTAAGCTGCGCGCATATGATATTTCGCACATAAGGCATCAAGGAACACCATGTTTTCATAACACCACGTGCATTAAAGCCCGTAAAGATGTCCCTAATTCCGCACAAAACACCCCTGAACAACCTTCCGACAGCTCGATTAAATTGTTTGGCACTTAGATTAAATTGGTTGGCACTTGTATTACATTGGCTGGCGCTTAAATTAAATTGTGTGGCGATTGGACTAAACTGAGAGGGAAAACCTGTAGTTTAAAATACGGGAAATCCGTATTCAATCATATGAATAACATAAACGCCAGGTTTTCTCCTGTAAAGCATACTTCTGAGCATGCTGCGGCGTGTGGCACGAAGACATCTTGCGGCCAGTCTGTCTCATTTAATTGCTTAAACCCGTTTCAACGCAAGAGACGGCGCCACTGCCTCAGAAAGCACGCGATTGCTCGTCCCACTGGCGCTTCTCCGGCGCCCAATCTGCGCGCACCATGTGGCAATTGGGAGACTTACAATCTTTGAATATACTGCATGCTTCACCCCTGGCCAGGTTTCACGTTAGTGGAGATGACCCGGTATTTTCACCGAAAGTCAGGAACCATCTCCTTCGTGCCTTCGGTGCAATTTCAGTTCGGAATATTGGTGTTATCCTTCACGCAGATCCCTTCAAGCGTTTCTAGATTGGCGCACCCACATGCGCGCGTCTGTTGTATGTCTGAATGAGAGAGAGAGAGAGAAAATGACATTTATTGAAAATTTCCGGCGGGGAGGCGGGTCAGGCCACGCAGGGCTTCGCCACCCCCTGTCTATGTACTAAGCAGACCCCGAAGCTATGCCTGGGCACCGGTTCATGCTACTCGGCGAGTCCCCTCCCGAAGGAGGGTCTCCTTTTCGCCTTTGCCGGGCCAGAGCAGCCTCGAGCCGCTGGACTGCCAGCAGTTGCCGCTCGTATTCGGGCGAGCTCACGAGTCCTATAATGTCCGGTGGTAGCTCTTTTGGGCTCCCCACTGCACTGTGTCTTCCACATCCCCACATGATGTGGGCCAGGTCTGCAGTCACCAACGCGCACACACTGCACACTGCACTTTCGTAAGTTCCAGGGCACACGTGGCGCGCGAGCGCTGGAGTCAGCACGGATCCAGTCTGTAGTTGACGGAGGAGGACGGCTTCGCCCCTCTTGAGCCTCGGGTGAGGTGGCGGCAGGGCGCGTCTTCCCGCACGATTCCAGTGAAGGATGTCCCCGTAGTTGGTCAGGGGCTCCATGATCTCCGCCGCAGACGATGGGCAGGGGGGCACCGCACGGTGCGCGAGCTCGCGTGCGATGCGTCCGCCTCCTCGTTGCGGTTGACGGTGCCACCCGCAATGCCCCCCACGTGTGCGGGGAACCAGCGGATGTGCGTTGTAGTCTCCTTGCGTGCTTGAGTGTGTAACCATTGAAGCTACGCAGTATGCTGTTTCATTGGCCATCTTACATCCGCATCAAAGACGCCGTTTGTATGATATGGCTACTCATTTTGTTTGTATTATTTTTGGGGATTCTGTTATAGGGGTTAGATTAGCTGTGTTTGTATGTGCCCATTCTCAGTTCACCAATACTCATAAACTAATGCGTCATTTTAGATCATTTAATGGTTAAGTACAAGAGCATTCAAAATTTCTGCATGTGCTTGATATCAAGCACACCTGCAAACTTCCGTCATTTAGAGCAATATTCACCTCTCCAGTTATTTAGAGTACACCGGGTTAAAATAATTCCTATTAGCGCTCTCCAGGGGCGAATTGATGTTGCAAAGTTTAATACCCTGCCGAACTGCTATTTAAACATAACCGGTTTTCTTGTCCCCTTGCAGGCTAGTGCAGAGTATGGCTCTAAAACCGCGGAACAAGACCCCGCTTGTGGTCGTCGGTTTGAACAAGGAGGTGGGAGGGGTGCCCGTGATTCGGGGCCTCTCCTTCCACGTGAATCCCGGCGAGTCGTTCGCCATTGTCGGCCTGCGCGGCTGCGGAAAGACGACGCTGCTCAGCCTGCTGTCCGGCACTCTGGAACCGACATCGGGGACGGTCGTCAGCGGGGAGACGTCGCTGGACAACGTGGCCGAGTGGCAGAAGCGCATCGGCATCTGCCCCACGCACGACAGCGTGCTGGGACGCCTCACGGTGCGCCAGACGCTGCGGCTGTACGCCAGCATTCGTGGCATCCAGGCCGCGGACGTCGAGCCGCTCCTAGAGCACGTTTCGCTCCTCTTGAACCTCACTCAGAGCATCGACATGAAAGTTGACGCCTGCAGGCGAGTGCGCATGCGCTGCAGGCGCTTGTATGCGTGGTGAACTCGTTTTTTTTTTACACGCTTGCCACACCTTGCTTGTCAAAGAAGGCTGGTGGTACGTTGACTTTTGGATAGTTGTGGAAGAAAGTTGGGGTGATCTTCATTCTCAGCCCACTGAGAGATCAAGTAACGTTTCTTTGAGACACTGGCGTAGTGCATGGTGTGCGAGGAAAAATCAAGAATTGTTGCAAGAAAGCCAGTGAGAGTTAAGTAAGCAAGGTAGCTGGGAAAAAAGCAAGTGAGGAAAGAAACTAGCAAGACACTTAGCTTACGAAGTCGAATACTTTTTAAACCGATCCTTTCTTTGCCTCTCCTCCCCCATTTTGCTGGGGCTGCTGCTGCTGCTGTAATGTTGCTCACACATGTGGCAGGCGCCCTGCCTGAGATAGCGCAAGCCTCCGTGTATCTCGGCCGGTGCCGCTGCACAGCCTTGCATAGTTCGTACCCCCTCACCACCGGGGCATTGCGAGGACCACCATAAAAAGACCCTTTAGAGGTTTTTTTTACAAAAACCACCAGATAATGCAAGCCTGCGCGTATCTCGACCGCCACTGTGCAGCCTTTCACACTTTGTGCGTTGCTGTGCGCTTGGAGCTTTTTCTTTTTTTTTTTTTTTGAAGAGCGCGCTGCCCGTGCGTGCGAAAGGGGCACGTAAACACGCGCCAGCAGACTGTTCCTCTATGCACACGCAGCTGAAAATTGTGGCCAGCCCTATTACGCTCGGTTCAAAACGCCCCATGCCCGCTCAATTCAACCGAAATATGTTACGGCACCTGTTCCGTTATTTCAAACGTGAAACTTCAACTTCCCTGCACAGTTTTTATAACACACGGTTCGAATCTACTACAAGCTTCGCGTCACGCAAATTCCAACGTATGCTTGAAATCCGTAGAGATTTTGTATGTCATCATATGTGAACAGTAGTACTAAAACGACGATTTATATTCGCAAAATAACCAAGAACATGTTCAGCGGTATATAAATTCACCTATAAAAACGGGAAGAGCACGCGAATTAAAAATATACTTCATACCACACCACGATGCACAAATTGAGATGAATTTTTTTTTCGTGACAAACTTGGCTGCCCCGGCTATTTTTATTTGGGTTTCAGGATGTTTGTATCTCGACAGCAGCACACTCATTTGGAATTGACCTAATACTCTTTGGGACTTAAAAACTGATTTGAATTCCACGCGTATTTGCATGCAAGCACACGAAAGCCTGACTCGTGACGGTATTGTATTGGGAAGTGCCATTTTTTCCTATACACAGATGATAGGAATGGATGAGAATACAAGAACTTACCTTACGCTAATAAAAAAATCTATAATATTTATATGGACAACCAAGGCCCGGTTACTAATTCTTCAACGTCTTTCTCCTTTTAATACAATCCGTCTGTTCACGCTGCTTCCTACGTTGCAACGTGACCAACTCGTTCACTTACAAACTTTGCCTAATGACAACTCCACTTAGTGACTTTGCCACTTTGCTTGAACCTTGTAGTGATCCGGTTTCCGTTTAGCCCACACTTCATGTTTTTGCTCTGCTCTAGCTCCCGTGTGCCATAAGTGATCCTGCTTTACGGCAGTTTTAATATTTTAGTGAAGTTCTACATTGAAATTCCTGTAAGCATTTTTTTTTACTGCTCAGATTATGTACTAGTAGCATTGGTGCGCGTTAGAAAACTTTCATTATGTTTTAGGTACTTGACTGCCATTGAGAGAACAAAGTTTAGCTTAGTTCCTCAGTGATAATTTAGCAAAGCAAGAAAGCAAGGAATTTTTTCAACCAGTGCTTATGACCCGTGCTTGTGCTCGATAGAATGAACGACCTCTCGCGTGTACCGTATAAACCGGATTATAGGTCGACCCGGTATATAGGTCGACCCCCTACCTTGAGGTGGGAAAAGTTGACAAAAAAAAATAATTTGGCACAGAAGCGCACTCACAATGTATATATTTATTTTCGACGCCCGTCTGTCACTGCCACTCACTATGCCTGCCGAAGTCACTCGTCCGAGCTCTCAGAGTCGCCCGAGGATGACTGCTTCGCACTGTCATCTTCCATGCCATCAGGCGCGTTGCTGATGGAGCACTTCCTGAACACTCGTGTATCCATGTCGTCGGGCAGCGACTGCCCAGAGAAGGACACCCAGCTTGACACGGTTGCAACCGGCCCGTACAGGTCTTTTTGTTGTCGCCGGCTATCCACTCATTGTACAGTTCGCGGAGCCGGTCCGCGCATGGCCTCCGGAGCGATCGCGAGCGAAGTTCCCGGACGAAGTCCGCCACTTTGTTCTCCAACTCGGGGTGCACCGCTTGACGTCCACAGAACGACCGGTTTCGGGGGTTGCACGCGCACAGCCTAGCTTTCTGGCTCCGCCAGTACCGCACACTTTTCTCTGAAACGCCTAACTGGCGTTACGCCGCCATATTCCCATTCTGCTCGGTGACGCAATCGCCGCCAGCTTAAACGCCGCGGTGAACTGGCGTCGACTGCCGCCACTTATCTCGGAACAGAGACGTACAGAAATGTACGCACGCACGCGTAATAGACGAGTAAAAGACGAAAAACTAGAGAAAAGCGAAATCAAATAAAGGCCTGATAGAGCGAGAGAGCAGTCCGACACGAATGGCGATTGGCGACGGACTACGCTTGCACATTGTTGCCAGACAACGATTTACATTCTGCCAATGACCGCTATATAAGACGAGGGATGACTTTTGTGTGGATTTTTTTGGAAAAAAACTCGACCTATATTCCGGTTTATACGGTGGTATATTATGGTTTGCTGTCATTTTGGTTTTTATTTCTTCATTTTTCTTGTCGGTACACTTAAAAACAGCGTATATTATAGCAAATGAAAACAATTTTATTATACGTACATATATATGGGAATCCGCTTTAATGTAAATACTCGGAAGTGCACTGTTTCTGGCGTGGTTTTTTTGTGTGCACATGTGTGAGACTGCGAGTAAGTGTTTAGTTATTTACAGTATAAAGTAGTTGACCATATCAGCACATAGTTCTGCATAACCAAGCCTTCTGCAGTCTGAAGATGGTCAAACCTCCACAGCAAATTTTCTGTGACCCCTTCACCTTCAGATTAAATAGCGCGCATCTTTTGGGTGCTTTATAATCTTCATTCTATTTAAACAGAGTACACAGCACAAGCGCTGAGTTCCAACTTCAGCGCTTGTATTATGTACTCTCTGCTTCGTTCTGGTCAAAAACATGTGCGTTACTCAATCTTCAGTTTCTAGTCATAAACTAGTCAGCCTAACATGGTATTTGATTAGATTTTCCCAACGTGGGGTATATATGCCTTGCATAAGTGCTCAATTCTCAATTTTAAACAGCCAGGGGGCGTTAAACATTGGGTTAGATAATGGCTTCATTTTGGACATTGTTCTGGTCATTATAGCTAGCAAGTGAAATTTATAAAGTGTACAACGTATCTGCAGTACATCGCCATGCATAGACAGATGAAGGAAAAGGGTTCAGAGGAATCAGCCGTTTATGCACACGCAGAGTCATTTCATGCACTGTTTTAGATGTTAAATTATATATCACATAAGTTACATTTAGAGCCGATGCAACAAATTACGTTGATGCTTGCGTAAGCATTTATAACCTACGAGGGCAATATGTGCATCAGTATGGAACAATGTAGCTCTGTAGTCTTTTTATCACCGCTAAGAGATTCAACCTATCGCTGTATAAATATTCTTTCACTAAATCAAGGGCTGGTTTCATAACAATTTTCTGGCACACATGTAACCCTGCATTAAGGTTTATAATGACCGAGAAGATATGATATGGGCATAGACAGCTATGAATTTATATCATATCCTTATTACATTCTACATGGTTTTTCATTAGGGAACAAACGTAAAAACTCATTGCATCTCCAGCTGCTTATCCTTCTTGCGGGCGTGAGAACTTTGGGTAGCGCATACATTCAGTCGGCGTTGGGTATACGCCTAAACGTTCGGTCGGCGCATACCGGATTCCCCTCCTTTATCGGCAACACCGAACAGTTAGGTTGTTCGCGTAGCAATGGCACCACCGTAACATCGTTGGTAAAAAGCCATGTTTTTTGCGCTACCTAGCTGATTCGGTGCTGCGAACACTGCTGCCAGCTCTTCGCGTCAGTTGCCATTTTATTGTTTTATTAAGAATTATTCCTGATCAAAAATTTACCTTAAAAATTGTCTAATGCTTAGAATTTAGTCTAATGTCAAGAACGGGAATCACGGCACCGTATGGTGATTCACTATCAATTTTTGGCAGGCCATCGGGTGTTACTCACGTGTACGCAATACAAACGAAACAGTGCGCAGCAAATGAAACACTGCATTAGGCACCTATTGTGGCAATTTCTTGGGCTAGGAATGTTCCGGTTCTGCTCATTCAAATCCACGACTGGGCATGTAGCATTTATTCCCACGGCACAAAGCACCCTACCCCATTGTTTATGACATTAGGTCGCATGCACGAGGAGTTTCTCACACTGCGCATGCGCAGCGCGGATGGTAATCGTTCCTTCGCAACCGCAGCGCCGTGACCCGTCGCAAGCTGGCAGTGGCCATCGCCGTCATCGGGCTTTCGCCGCTCGTGCTGCTGGACGACCCGGCCACGGGGCTCGACCTGGAGTCCAAGCGCAAGATCTACCGCACCATCCTGTTGATGCGGCAGCTGGTCAAGACGGCCGTGCTTGTGGTCACGCACAGCGTGAGCGACTGCGTGGTCATGTCCGACCGCCTGGCCGTGATGCGGGACGGACAGTTCCAGTTCTTGGGCAACACCAGCGAGCTGCAGGAGCGGCTCTGCGCCGGCACCGTGCTCCTCGTAGAACTCAAGCTGGCCACTGCCGCCGACGTGGACGTGCTGAAGCGAGTGCATCTGCTCGTGCTCCAGGCGTTTAATACCGCCGCCTACAACGGCCGGCTCGGGCACAAGCTCGAGTACTCGGTCACGCCGTCCGCCCCCTGGAGTCAGCTCGTGCTCAGGGTGCGGGACTTGCGCGATCAGATGGCCGCCTACGCCGACGACGTCTTTCTTACCGAAGTGACGCTCGAGCACGCGCTCCTCAAAATGATTAAGTACCACAGACCCACGGCGAACACGCCTGCAGATGACGTCGTCGCTCTGGGCGGCGCAGTGGCGTGATTACAACCGGCCACTTTATTTATGATAAGTACGATTGTGTAGCTTTCTACGGGAAATGCAGCCGTCTGGGAGGTTTCTTTTGAAGTGCCTTCCAAGCAGCGTAACCTTAGGACTGGTAGCCGGACTTAAGATTTTCGTTCTATTTTCCTGCTAACTTCACACTTGCTTTCAAGCATTTTGGAACAGCACTACTGTGATGTAAACAGCATGAGCAACTTCTATTCGACCTTTTAACGCTATCTATCTACAGCTTTATTGGTTTCTTCGTTTGAAATACTTTTTTGCCGGTAGAACTAAAGAATAGAAATGCATTTACACTGCAAATGTCAATTTACTTGCGTCACCTTTCGTCCTTTGATAGACGTAAATAAACGCCTAAATCAATCGCCTCCTATTTTTTTTCGTAAACATCTAGGTAAGAAATTGCACAACGGATGCTTGATCCACATTTATAACCTATTTGTTATATTCCTCTAACTACGATTCACGTATTACGAGTATTTCGTAATTGCAGCAAAGATTTCATGCATTCATCTGCTTCGCTGGCGGTGAAGATTCGTCTGATAAAGGGCGTGACATCCGTGACGAAGAAAAAAAGGGAAGGACGGCTATTCAGGGTGTTCGAAGTTTCTGTTCTCGGGAGGTGGCGCCGCCATCGGCGAGAAGGTCGTCCTACAGAGGTCGCCACCTATATGTTACCGGGAGAAACGAACAAAAATACATGGGTTTGTGCACAGGGTATGGCGAAGAAGCGGTTTTATTTAAATTATTAAATGGAGCATTAAGAAGGCACAGTAAAAATGAACAGCGCTCATTCCTAGGACTCAATAATGTCGTTTCGAAATGTATAAACTCGTACTCCGCAGTGCGTGTCGGCGTAAGGACGAGAACGGCGCCGTGGCGGATATAAATGAATGGTTTGCATGTTAGCGCAGACTCGTTCACGCGTGAAAATTTACAGGGACTCTAGTTCTAAACATTTGCCGCAGAAAACAACCAGCACGGTGGGAAAAGAAATACAGGACAAGCAACGAACTTTAGCTAAACATCTATTGAAGCGATATGAAAATACATAGCCAGCCGTCGTACCAAAAACAGAAAAATGAACCCTATAAAAGCGCACAGTCTCGCAGGCGCGCGGTCTCAGGTGCCCGTACAATCATCACGGACTCTCAAGAAGCGTACCGATGTTACCAATCGGGATGAGTGGACCCTCTAGCACATAAAATATTATCAAACCGATCCCCCAACCGAAGGGTGCTCACCAAATTTGCCCACCAACAGGCCCGCGTACTGACCATCCAGGCCCTGGAGGGTACGGTAGAGCTTGCCCCACATCACTACATTTCAAGAGATTACTCAGCACTACAGGCTTAGTAGGAGAACATTCGCACTCCCACACCCAAGCCACACAAAGGATCGGGAAACAACTCTATGACTTATCAATCCTGTGTGGCTTTCTGGAAGTCTGCCGCCAGAATAGAAAGAGGCCCACGTCACCCTCATCTCCAAACCCGGCAACCAGCAACTACAACGACAAACCTCCACCCTGTATCGATAACCTCCTGTATTGGAAAATTAATAGAAAAAATGGTTCTCACTCGCCTCGAATGGCATCTAGAGCACGGGAACCACTTCCCCCACACCTTTGTTGGGTTCCGAAAACATGTCAGCACCCAATACAGAGCGCTTCCGTATTAGAGAAGAGATGTTTGAAATCCCAAGCACCGCCCAACTCCGCACTATCGTCGACGTGGATAAGAAAAAGGCTTTCGATAACGTTGCCCATGACGCGATCCTCCAAATCCTTCAGGAAACTGGTCTTTGCACACGCCTTTCCAATTATATCACACTTTCTATCCAATCGCACTGCCCGGATCATTCGACCCGACAACCAACCGTCAGCCTCCTCCTCCATACGCCGTGGTACGCCTCAAGGCTCCATCCTATCGCCCATTCTGTTTAATTTATGAAAAACCTGCCCCCAATTATTTTTGGTTCCTGATCTCCGTCATGCCATTTATGCCGACGATATCACAATTTGGAGCTTGGCAGTCCGGGTTTTCAGGGGCGTACCCTCCAGGATGGCTTGGATATAATTCAAGCTCAAGCAAAATTCGTGGGCTTGGAATGCTCCCCAGAAAAATCAGAATACGACCTTGTTCTTAATCAGACCAATAAACAGACAGACCTCCATTGCTCCCTCATCAGCCTCACTGATTGATTGTAGGGTTTAACACGCCGACGCAAAGCAGGCGATGAGGCGCGCCGTAGTGGAGGGCTCCGGATTAATCTTGACCACCTGGGGATCTTTACGTGCGCCGAAATCTCGTACACACGGGCATTTTTGCTTTCAGCCTCCATCAGAAAAGCGGCCGCCGCGACCGAAAATCGAACCCGCGTCCTCGTGCTCAGCAGCGCAACGCCTTAGCCGCGGAGCCACCGCAGCGGGTTCATCAACCTCACTGTCAACGGCTATCCAATCCCCCGACGTCTACACATTCGCATCCTCGTCTTTAAATGGCAACAAGATGGGAAGAGCACAGTATGGACCAAAAGTAGTATCAATGAGATCAATTTATTCAATAACATGCTTCGTCGAGTCACCCGCCACAACACAGGCCTCAAAGAACACGAGCTTCGCAAGACAGTAAAAGCAACAATCTTTTCCAGAGCCCTTTCCTATGTTAAACTTACGAAAACTGAAAACAAATTGTAGATCGCCATCCGGAAATGCCTACGAAGAGAGCTCGGTGTGCCCATGTACGCCCCAAACGATCTCTTTGCCGACGCGGCCCTCTACAATACTCTTGAGGAAAAAGTATCCATGCACATCACTTGTCAACAGCACAGGCTTACAACGCCAACTCAAGGCCCCGACATCGTGGCTGATATAGGGTTTGCGACATCTCACTTATCTCCTATACCAAAAAAACCTCCGCCTCTCTATTTCGCCTTCAAAATCCGCTCTACTCGTAGTCAGTAACAAGCGTGGAGTAGCCCCGGACCCTCAGGTACAAATTTTTGGCAGCCTTATACCGCACGTTGACACCCTTCGGATTCTCGGTCTCACCTTACATTATGCGGGCAGCTCTGTACCGACTCTGCGCACACTTCACAATCAGATCACTCAGCTATCCCATCTCCTCCGCCGGGTCGCCAACCGAAGAGCTGGACTACACGAGCATCACCTGCTCCGCATCATCGATGCTTTTGTTATGTCCCGTATACTATACACAATTCCGTATTTGCAACCCTCGCCATCTCAGCTCTCGTCCCTCGAGGCCTCCCTCCGCACACTTTACCGTATCGCTGTGGGAGAACCCCCCTACGCCGCCAGCGCCACCCTTCTGGAATTAGGGATATATAATACTCTTGAAGAACGCATTGCGTGCCATCGCCAGGCCCAACTCGAACGCCTGCAGACTTCTGCCCAAGGTCGTGCTATTCTCAATACACTTAACTACCCCACTTCGCAACTACCCCCCATACCACCGGAGCACCCTCCTTGGGCGACTTTCACTAATTTACGGGTTGAGCCTTTGCCCCGCAGCATGAACCCTGATCGACATCCTGCTCGTCATGCACTGCGCGCTCAGGCCCTCTCCAGACGAATTAATTTTCTACTCTCCCATGGTTCCATCGTTTACTTTACTGACGCCAGCGACATCCCCTCAAACTCAACGGGCACGGCTTCATTTCTCCAACTCCCTTCTTTAGACACTGCCACGCTTTCCTTTCTTTCCCCACCGGGTTCGACCTCTCTCGAAGAATACGCCATTGCCCTTGCAATAGAGCACGCTACTCTTACTGTTCCTACCAGCACGCCAGTATATATCTTCTCCGACTGTCAGTCAGCCCTTCGTAATTTCGCTCACCATGAGACTCACCCACACACTACTGAATTCGTCACTCCGATACTTGCACTGAATCCTCGGCCCCGCTTCACACTGGTTTGGGTTCCTGGCCACGCTGGCATGTGCGGAAACGCCTTAGCAAACGCGCTCACCCGAGTACCTTTCCCGGGTCCGCCCATGTCCTGGCCAACCTTGTACCACCCGCCGACGGTTCGTACTCAACACCGCGCTTCCCGCCGTTACCAATTAAATGACCAACGCCTATCACGTACTCTGTACCCACCCCCCAGTTCCCGTCTAACTCGTGAGGCTGCGTGCCTCATTCGGCAGGCTCAAACCTCTTCACTCCCCTCCCATAACATTCTTCAACGCATCTATCGGCGCCCTGGTCATCCTTCCTGTCCCACCTGTTCTTCCTACCCATCCATCCCTCATTCTTATTGGGACTGCACCCCGCCATCACTTGACCCATCCCTCGCCTCCATCACCTTCTGGGAGCTCTGGTTGTCTCCCCCGCCGACAGTAAACATCCAGGCTGCCCAGGAAGCTCTCTACAAACACGTGCACCAGATCCGCACGGACATTCTGGAGTACTACGTGGATCCGGTGAATTGAACTTTGAAATTAGGACCTGGACTTAGGTCCTGCGGAAAATAAAGTTTGTTCTCTCTCTCTCTCCACCATTGGACACACTTCCTAGAATAACGGTCAAGTCCATCCCGCGTAACATGGACCCGTCTTCAGGCTCCGGCAGGCTCGAAGCAGAGCCCTCATCTTTCCAGACCATCATAAGACACACATTACACAGACGCCACATTTACCGACAACATATCCACAACTGTCGCGGTAGGTCCAAGTGAAAATATCATCCATCAACATTGTAACGTACCTTCTTCTACAGCTACTGAAATTCAAGCCATAGCCGATACGATCATGCTGCAAACCCATTCAACTGACCAAATTACCATCCGCAGGGATAGTCAAGTAGCCCTCTGAGAATTCGCAACTAACTCATTACCTGCGCACATTCATCACGAACTGGCATGCTACATGGCAGCCCACAGTCACCTGCACGTCTTTCTAGAATGGGTCCCCAGACACCAGGGAGTTGTAGGTAATGAAAGGGATCATGCCCTTGCTTGTGCGAATCTAAACCCTGCCCTGCGACTACAGCCCTAAAGAAGAACGCGCCGCCCATGCATCGCAGGGTTCAGAGTCAACAGCTGAAGGACCTTGGCAGTTCCCGCCACAATCTTCCTCCTCCCACTTCTGATCTTACACGCCGCGAAGGCACTTACATCCGCCAGACTCAGACTCGCTCCCTCCCTTGTGACCTAATTCTCCACTATATATTGGACCGGGATGGCACTCTCCACTGTCAAGTGTGTGGTGCCTTTCCCGGCGTTAACCACACATACTGGACTTGTCCTCGCGCCACGCGATCACCTCACTTTCTTCATTCACACATTTTACCATCCCACATTCCATACTCATGGGAAAGCTGGGTCGCTCCTCCGCCTGACCTTCGCCCCATCCTTTGGCCTCACCTCGCCCGGCACACTGCCCACGTGCGGGGCCCTGACACCTGCGGAATACCCGCCTGAATGCATTCCAGGCCCACCAGAACCCCATGAAGTTTGATCTCTCTCTACGACTTCTTCAATCAACTACATATCCTCATCACACCCGACTTAACCTAATGTCCCCAAGCCAATATTCAGCCCGATGCAGATTCTGCCAGCAGCTAGGAGCACTCAGGCACATTATTGTAAAATGTAAAGTTATGCCAGAATATTCTGTGGGGTGATAAAGCGACAGACGTTTGAGGAAAATATCTAGCAGACGCCATTGATAGGCTGGACCTCTGTGTTGCAAATGATGGAACGCCAACCTTCTTCAGGCCTCCTAGTGCTACCAGTTCCATTGACTTAACCCTGATTTTCACTGATATTCAGTTAGGATGGAGAGTGGCGCCAGACCAAATGGGTAGTGATCATTACCTTATCTTTATTGACGCAGCAGGATATCGATTACGGGCCTCTCAGATTGTCCAGCTTGTCAACTGGGACAAGTACCGATCGGAATTAGATGCGGCTGCCGGCAACCTATTAGGCACCATGACAGCAAGCAAGAAAGCGGCGACTACGCTGCTCAAGATACCGAAGCACTTCCCGGTCCCTTACTCAAAGCTTAAAAACCTCTGTGCGGCACGAAGAAGGGCGGAGCGTCAGCTCAAGCGGAAGAAAGATTTGGCATTGAAGACGACTTTCAATAGGTTAAATTCAGCCATTCAGCGTTACACAAATAAACTATGGCGAAACCAATGGGCTGCATTTTGCGCAACATTAAGTGTATTTACTCCATCGCCACGTATCTGGGGAATGGTGAACTCCCTTCTTGGCAAAACTCGCCCTGTCAAGCCGTTTCTGGCAATGGCTCTAATCAAAGGCAAGACTTTACCATCTCTGGCTGAGGAGTTCGCTGACGTGTACGCATCTTCGACATCACCATGCGTAACAGATGTGTCACTGCAATTACGCAGTAGTGCATCAACGGCTTGCGCGTACTCCTCAGTTTCAGCAATAGATACCCCATTCACGCTGAGGGAGCTTCCAGCAGTTCTTGCTAGCTTACGGAAACGGTGTGCAGCTGGCCCTGACGGCTTCACGAACCAAATGCTACTTAACATGCCATTGGAGTCCCAGCATAGCTTCCTGGGATTCTTTAACCATATTTGGACGACAGGCGACATTCCGTCATCGTAGAAGCTGGCCCGGGTGGTACCGGTGCCTAAACCTAACAAGGATACAGCAGACCTCTCATCATACAGGCCGGTGTCGCTTACTTCTTGTGTCTCACGGCTCATCGAAAAGCTAGTCTGTGTCAGACTGATGTGGTGGCTAGAGCATCGGAAAAAGCTTCCTGCCTGTATGACCGGCTTCCGTCAGCGGCTGAGCGCCCAAGATCTGTACTGGATTTGGTCCGCCACTTGGAACACACTAAACTTTTTTACACCCTTTTTGGCCCAAAAGGGTGTAAAAATCTTGTCCCATGGCTAACACCCTTAAAAGGTGTTTTGGCAAAAAAAGGGTGTATGGATGAAAAAAGGGTGTTGAGCTCAACACCTTTAAAAAAGGGTGTTGAGGCGCTCAACACCCTAAAAAGAGGGTGTTGAGTCTCACACCCCTTTTTTCTAGGTTATGGCATGCGCAGAGGCAATGTCAAACGGCGGAGCGCGCAGCATTCAACACAAATAGCCAATACGTACAAGTTACAGTTAGAACACGGGATGCAAGCGGTACAGGGAGTGCATACTCACTTAGCAATACATGTGCTGTTCTTGCTTTTATACCCAGCAGAGGAAAGCCCCCAGATGGAGTCGGTGGGCTTGTCGCAAAAAACTGATATTTTAGCGCTTATTTTGGAATTATGGATTTTACTACGAGAATATACAAATAAACACGCGGATTTGCAAAAACTTTTTAATTACGCGGTAGTTTTTCTGATCCGTAACTTATAGAATTTTATTAAATACCATACAAATCTTCCCTGCCACCTCAACACCCTTCAAAAAGGGTGTTCAATATTTCAACACCCTTTGTCCCAGAAGGGTGTAAAGCTACAAATTAGGGTGTTCGAAACTAAGAAAAAGGGCGGAAAGAAAAAAATGTGTAAGAAAAGACCGATAACGAAGAAAAAAGGTGAAGACACCTCCAATTTTGGAGGCATTTTGTACCTGTTTACACGGGTGGACTGAACATTCTCTACAAGCGGGCGGGGGGGGGGGGGTTGTACCTCACGATGTTTCCAGCAATATGAATTGGCATAATTTATTACCACTGAAGCTCTTTAAGCTTCAGGAGGTAGTTTCGGTGGCATTAGCAAAAAAATACAAAGAAAAAGAACTGGGGCACCTGTAAAGGGTGCACCACCGCAGATAGGGTATTATAACAGTGAAGTCGGCTTTCGAGCTTGTTAGAGTGTGAGCACAAGGGGCGTATGCGTATCCGCACCTCTTACTGTACCATTTCAAAGGTACTAGTCTTTTTTTGTATTCTAAAAGGTAAAAAAATTCGCGCAGCTTGTAATAGTGGTGCAAGGCTGGAGAAACAGCAACGCTGGGGGCCGACCTACCTTGTTTCCCTCTTGGATCTCCTGGAAATGGGGAGGGGGGGAAGGGGGGAACACTGGAACAGCCTTGTAAAATCCGGTAAGTTTGGCCTCATCCCTGAGCGGGCATCCTGGCTTAGCAAGAACATTGTAAAGCTTAGCAAACATAACAAAACTTAGCAACACCGGAAGAAACTAGGTCGACCCCCAGCTCCGCTGTTCTTTTTTTGCAACTGAACACCTATTTCACACCGTTTCAACAACCTATAGAAAGCCAAGCGTGTTGCAGTTGGTAAACATCCTTTTCGCCACACGACTACAGTCTTCTTAATTTTTAAGGTTCAAATTGGTGTTTCACGCGCCGAAGCTAAACTTGGGGCATGTGGTGCACCGAATAAGGAAACGAGCGATCATTGGATAGGAGCAATTATTTTTTTTGCGTTTGGAAATTTCTTGCGAGTAGAGGAGTATATGAGAGGATGTCTTCTTCTTTACAGTGCTATTATGCATCCGAACATGGCCTTATTCAATGAACAGCTGAACACCTTTTCCACACCCTTTCAACACCCTAAGAAAAACCAAGGGTGTTGAAGTTGATCAACACCCTTTTTTTCAAACAAAAAGGGCGTACAGCTCGGTAAAGGGTGTTGAGACTCAAGAAAAAGGGTGTAAAGGCCTCCCAACACCTTTTTTCTACTTATTCTACACCCTTTTTGGCTAAAAGGGTGTAAAAAGTTTAGTGTGAGCATATGGCTTGCCCACCGTTGCTGTGTTTCTTGATGTGGCTAAGACATACGACTCTGTCTTGCAGAGAGCTATTTTGAGTCATCTGCAAGAACTCGAGGGGACAGGACACCTACTTCGCCTCATTCGAGTCTTCTTGACCGACCGCTTCATGCAGGGGCGGATAGAGAATGTTTTTAGTTCAAAAAGAACTGTAGTACAAGGCGTATCCCAGGGCAGTGTTCTGTCGCCTATTCTCTTCAATGTAGCCATGGCAGCCCTGCCTTCTACGCTGAAGAATCATCGGTCAAAAGCTCGTATGTCAATATATGCGGATGACATCTGCATCTGGTTCACCGGATACGAGACAAAGCGATTGGTTGTAATAGCACAACATGCTGTTTCGTCTGTTCAAGCGTATCTTTCAACTAGGGCTGGCACTATCACAGGAAAAATGGTGTTTTGTTCTATTTCCTGGTGTACTACGCAGGTCTGCGCGTCTAAGGATACAACTGAATGGCATCCCCATCCGCCAAGCTACTCATGTACAATTTCTAGAATTGTTCTCGACCATAGTTTGAATTGGCGAAAGGCCGTCGACTCTATGGTTTCCTCTGTGGCGCCCAAACTTAATGTACTACGGAGAATTGCCGGTGTGACGTGGGGAATCACCCAGCGTCTATGGTCAAGTTGCACGAAGCCTTGATCTTGAACCGCATGCTCTGTCAGCTGCCTCTGGGATAGTGTTTGGGACGGAGCAAGAAGGACAGTTGTAGGGGTAAGTGGAGGGAGAGATGTAGTGGAGTATCGTGGTGTTGTAGAATGTGTTGGTCTGCAGTCGACGCCAAATGCGAGCCGCCTGTGTGCTGAGGGATGGGTGAGGAGGAGAGTATTAAAGCCGCAGTTGGCGATAATGATATAGGATTTCAGTGTATCGGGGAGGGACCGGGGGATAGATGGAGCGTTCGGAAAGGTCCTCTTCCGTCGACGAAAACGCCCGGAATGTAAGAGCGCGGGCAGCGGCGTGTGCCGCCTCGTTTCCCTCGAGGGAAGAATGGCCTGGTGTCCATACAATTTGGATGTGAGGGGGATCCTTGATTGCGGATAGTATCTTCAGCGCTGAGGGAGAGATGCGGCCTGTACAGTAGTTGCGGCAAGCCTGTTGCGAATCTGTGAGGATTGCCACGTAGTTAGAGGAAGCCGTGGTCGCTGCTAGAGCGATGGCTGTCTCTTCAGCCGTCGTGGTGCTTGCGTGGAGAAGGGAGAGAGAAAACCACTTTATTTTACAGCTGGGATTTGGGGGGGGGGCCGAAGCCCATACGGCTTCGGCGACCGCAAGTGCCCGTGCGGTGAGAGTTTCCTGCACCGCCAGGTCCTAGCTCCCCAAGGCCGGTTCCCTGTGATGGGGTGTGGGGTAGGACCCGCCTTGGTCCCACGAGAGTGTGGATTGTGCATTGAACATCCCTCATATGCGCTCGAAGCGTTGTACACCTATTGCTGAAGCACGATCACTGGTGCTGGAGCATTTGGAACGGGAATACGGGGACTCTCTGCACATATACACTGATGGGTCGGTTGACGCAAAAAGGGGAGTGTGCGCGGCGGCTTTTTTCATACCCAGTTTGAATATTTCGTGGGCTGCCAGGGTGACACCTTTGGTTTCATCTACAGCGATTGAGTGTGTTGCCATAGAAGCTGCGTCGTGCCAACTGCCTCGTTTGAAAGGCAAAAAGTCGCAAAATTCAGTGATTCAAAGTCAGCCCTTCACCTGTTGCAGCGGGGTATACCTGTTGAAATGACCTGTCAGTGATTCCTAGTTCTACTAAAGCGGCTCAAGCATGAAGGCTTTACCGTGCAATTCCAGTGGACCACGTCGCACGTCGGTGTAGCGAGAAACGAACGTGCTGACAGCTTAGCCAAGGACGCTTTATCATCTACAAGAATGGTGCAAACGCGGTGCGATTTCCAACGCATACAGAAACAGACCGTTCGCGAGCACTTCAGGCAGCTGTGGTGACCAGTACATCAACCAGTCGTGACAAAAGGACTGAAAAGAGCCAAAGCCTGTCTGCTCCACCGAGTAAAAACAGACTCAGCCCGTACACCAGCTTGGCTACATAAAATCAACATTGTTTCATCCCCTTTGTGCCCCTCGTCCAGTGTGACATGCTTCCATTGATAACTTCATTATGAACTGCTACAAAACCAACCCTGAGCGGACGAACTTTTTCGTGATCTCCAGAAGTTAGGAGTGCCCCATGCTACATCGGAGGACATTATTTTTCCTAGGCACCAGTGGATTGTGCGAAGAGAGGTGTCTCATCTCCTACCCGGATTCTTGCAGTCCACTGGACTAAGTGAGATGTGGTGACATTGTGTGTCATTGTACTGGGGGCGATTAGGCGGAGCAAGCTATGCAAGGCTAAGTCCGCCTCATTCAGCAATACTTACTACTAGTACTACTACTACTACTACTACTACCCCTAATATCACCCCCCCCCCACCCAAGATCAGTGGGAGATACTGCTGTCTAGCCCCTCCCTCCCGGGCCAGCTCATCCTCGTCGAGAGGGCAGCCGTGGTCAAGACGGTGCATGGAATCCCGTGAATAGGAAACCACTTCCACATGATGTTCTGATCAATGCTCATAATAGAATTTCTCTCTCTCTCTCTCTCTCTCTCTCTCTCTCTCTCTCTCTCTCTGTCTCATGCCACGTTTTTGTCTGTGGTAGGCCTCTATCACCTCCCTGAATCTTTTACCACCGTTAAAACAAGATTGCGGTGTCATTTAAGTCCGCAGCGCCGATCGAGGGAAGGGTATACAGGCTTACCACAGACGAAAACTGACTCGTGCGCTTTCCGTTAGCGCGCTTTCCGTGCCATTCTGGATGTTGAAGCTGTGTATCTTGATGGGTGTGGTGCGTGAGACTTGTGTCACTAGATAAGGTATCAGAGTACCGCTATTGAGGCACGCAAGTGAGCAACGGCGACCATTTTGGCGTTTATCAGTGTTGCGAGAGAGCGGCATCTAAGGCCTCGCCGCCAACTTTGACAGGGTAGTTCGTTAACAACACTGCCGAAGATACACTAAAACGGCATCTTCGGACCACGCTTTGGACACACTTCTGCTGCTGCTGAAATGCTGCTACACGCGTTATTCGCGTTCAAGTGGACGTCAGTCGCGCGCAGCCGCGGAGCAGGGAGGACCAGTTAAGTACATCGGAGTTGACCCACTAAACGCATAAACAAACTGGTGGCATTCATGAACCGTCGCCGTGTAAACTAATGTCACGTGATGCGGACTGAACAATGACCATGGCGGCGGCACGGAACAGTAGGAGAACAGAGGGCCGATACTCCGTAACCTTATCTAGTGACAGTATACGTGAGACCATGCGCCTGCGCAGATTCTTTTTTTTCAGGTTGCATTTTCGCGCGATAGCGTCATCAGGCTCCTTTTTTCAAATTTCTCCGTGAGTGATAAAGGTCTGCTATCAGGCGTGCTCAGCACCCGTACACGGAAGTGCGTCATTGCAACCTGAAACTACAACTGAGGCAGCCAGAAATGAGGGCGCGCCTGAATATGAAATTCGGAGCAGCGAACATCGGAGTGTGGAAAGGTAGGATTGTAGGGGAGACAAAAGAGAGGATACGTGATTTCAGCAGGCGCTGCGCCTATAGGTAGTGAAATTCGTTCTGCACCCTGTCTGTAGTCGCGTGCATGCAAGGTGGACATGGCTTGCACGCGATGCAGCTTCGTGTTGCAGCGAGATTAAGCTGCCATTGACAGCGCAGGTGGATGCACCAAGCTGAAGGAACAGATACAAGCTTTTCATTTCACTTATACCGGGGACAAAGAAATAACAGTGGAAAATTCCCGGGAAATAAATGAGAAACTAAGAGCAAATGATGAAATGTCGCCGCTTCTATACAATCCTCTTTTGCTTGTAAAATACTGGCAGAAAGGGGTTGAGAGGTAAATTCTCCGCGATTGTTTTAGGCAACATGCGTCGGAGCACCATTAAAGCTCTTCGCCTATGCATCCCACTTTCGCGGTGACTCGAGCGTTTACAACGGCCTGGAGAGAAGCAGCTCGCAAAATGCTGAAGCGTCCGATGTACCCGTGATTATCATGCAACGTCCGCTGCCTAAACGACCGTGTATTCGAGATTTCTGTGCGCGTCAAAGAGGTGGTCAAAATTAATCCGGAGCTCTCCACTACGGCGCGCCTCATCGCATGTGTAGCGCCCGCGCATTAAAGGGACACTAAAGTGATTTGCAACCATTGCGGTATTACGAGCGCAAATTGTAGTCTGGAATCTGTATGCCATGTTTCGGCCACTCTCGCTGCGTCTAAGCGAATTCACTCAGTAGAAAAATCGGCCGCGTAGCTTCTCCTTTCGTTGCAAATGCCGACAAAGACGATAGTTTTTCGTGAAAATTTGCAAAGTAAATGCCTCCCTTCGTTTTCCCGCTCACCTCTCATGCTGTTCACTCCCGTCACACTCCTCCCAAGGTAAACACGCTAGAGATTTGCTCAAGCCAATTTAAATTTACCGCGTCCACCGGGTGCCTCGATGCCAGTGCTGCGTACGGCTGAGACCCGCGTGAATCGAGGCGCCCACTTACGTTTATAGAACCACGTTGCCCTACTCCATAGAGTTTCTTCGTAAGCATATAGGGAGGAAACTCCACCTGGTAATTTGATTTCATCACTATGCATTTACACGTCTACAAGCTACGCAGTAGCCGAAATCTTTCCTGCTCTGTGCGGATTCTCACGTCGCCCTTAAAGAATTGAACCAAACATTTTCACCTAATTATACGGCCACGAATATACCACATGTCATACGAGACCTTCAACTGGAAGGCATCGCTATCCGCATCGTCTGGTCCCCGGCACACACGCCTGGGGCACATGGCAACCACGCGGCTCACACCACCGCCCGGGAGAGACTTGACACACCTCCAGTGGTTTCCAGTGCCCCATTGCAACACCTACCACGACCTAACTGGCAACTTCACCTGCGGAAATTCAAGCAGAGAGTCGCAAGAGGCTTCAAGATACCACCCCGGTGGCTGTACTGGGCCCGCTTAAGACGCTAACATGCTCGGGGGAGGTGGTAGCTAATAAGGTTTACGCTAACACGGCCCTAACCCCTCATGTACTACATAAATGGACCCACGGAGCCAGCTCGCACATACAACGCTGCCCGTACTGTGACGAGAAGTGCATCCCTAACCTGTACCATTTTGGTATGGCACGGTGCGCACTTCAGGACCGGTCACGAGCCACTATTGGACCTCGGTTCCCCACCCGGAGATGAAGAAGCGCACCTTCAACGCGTTCGAGGGGACCCCTCAGTGCTTGAGAAAGTTATTGAATGCGCACTAACCAGTGGTCTCTACAAGCTGGTGTAATAGCCTGGACCGACACCTATAAAAATTGTCGCACCTGTCTCTTCACGGTTTTTGCGAACTACATGTTCGCGGTCTTCAAAATGCTATCCACCATTTCAGGAAATTGAAACTTGAACAGCGTTCTTTTTTCGATTATTCCCTCCCTTCCTTCATGTCCCTCTCCTTCCCCAACAGGGCATTCATGCCCCTCTGATAAAAAATTCCCCGCATTTCCCCGAGGGGAAGAATGTGCAAGTGCGAATGCACGAGTTGAATTTGCGCGGTTCGGTAATGTTCGCGAAAGAGGGATCACACACACACACACAACTACAAAGAAAGAAAGATGCATTTATTCACAGACACCTATTTGTGTTGTCGTTGTACTTGATTGCTAGAGCGGATCTCAGCTTTGAAATTTCGTGTCAGTACTCCTTTAAGCGGGTGCATTAGCCCTTCTCACGCCCGATTCTTGGCCAATCCCCCACGTGGGTATGTGCCATGTCAGCGGCCAGGCAGCGCGCGCCCATCTCCCCCCGTTGCCAAGGAAGACGCGGAGATTCCTGGCCAATCCCCCACGTGGGTATGTGCCATGTCAGCGGCCAGGCAGCGCGCGCCCATCTCCCCCCGTTGCCAAGGAAGACGAGGAGCGCGCGCACCCGCAGCTGTTGCTATGCGGACGGCGGCGGACGCTTCAGGCTCGCTTGAGAAGTGCATTCGCACTTCGCACTTAATAAAGGCATTCCTCCTCCTCCTGCTCTGTGGTAGCCGTGAGCCGTGGCAACTGCGTGTTCGGTGAACGAGCAGGCAGCGCGTGATCGTGCCTGACGTTCGTCATGGCAGAGTCGAAGAAACGTATGACTGAGCGGGTAATATGCCGCCGCCGCGAAAGTTATAGCTGACGAAGAAAAGAAACCAAACGTACTTCGACGAACGCAAGATCATACGACAGACACGGAAGCCTGTATCCCTCCTATCTTGTCTTCGTCCACGACTGTCTAACGCCGCGTTTTTTTTTTTTGCTTTGTTTTTCAAGTATGAATCAACTCGCTCAGCAACAAGTTTTGTTAAACAGTAGCTGTCGGTCGGTGCACTGGTTCACCACGAAGGCGGCAAGTCCATAGGCACGCTCAAAAACATTTCCAGGCTCTTCAAACAACTGTTTATTTGAAATAATGATAAAAGTAATAAAATGAGAGTCTCTAATAAGTTTCTCCCAAAATATTGACATTGTTGTTCACTACCATCTTGGTCTGCAGAATGGTAGGAACGACTTTTCCGGCAGAAATACGCTTTGCTTCCATTTTCCTTAGCTTTAAAACAGCTTGCTTTATTTTCCACAGTTATAATAACATACTTTTTTTTCTGTTTTTGTGGCACTGTGTTCAAATATATGGCCGCTAAGACGTTTCAATCCAAGCCAATAACGAAACTGAGGCGAGCGCATGGTATTATTGTAGTGAACTAGTAGTTCACTATAGTTAATGGCGGCCCATGACGACACAGACGGCCTTGATATGAGCCGCATAGACGCTAACGCCAGATTCCTCTCTAGTGTATATTATAAGAAACTCTATGGGTTACAACACCGAGGCAATCGCCGCCTCCAAACTACAGTAACGGCTGACACAGTGCCTGCGCATTAAAATGTTTTAACGGGCAAGGCGCGCAGCATTCCAGGCGCATAGCATTTCCTTTGGGTTCGCAGCGCGGGCGTTGGCTTTAGACTTGGCCGCAGTTCTAGCGCGTGCCAGAACCAGCGGTCTACTTCAGGAGAGACGTGAAAGCCTGCGTACGAAAACGATCCAGGCCGGCCAGTCATGGCAAACTTTCCGCGGCAAATTAAGAAATAGATGTGAGGTGCCGCCAGCCGAGTGTCCGACGAATGGAGAGGGGCCGCCAGCCCTGCTGTTTCTCCACTCTTGCACCATTAGTGCAAGCTGCGGCAATTTTTTAACACGAAAGTGTTTTATGCCTTGATACACCAAGATTTCACCCACTTCATATCCGCCCCGGAAGTGACGCCAGTACAACGAAGCAAGCTGCCTGTAAAGGGTGCACTCCTGCACACAGGGTCTTCTTGCGGGAAAGCAGCCTTTATACTAAAGAGCACGTTATACTTAGGGTTGTTCGCTTTTTTATATTTTAACACGGCAGTGTTGTATGCCGGCATACACCTAGATTTCATGGACGTCACATCCATCACGGAAATGACGCCTGTACACCTTTGCCGAAGCGACACGCCAGCAGGACGTCGCTCGCCAAGCACACCCACAAGACAGCCACCGACCCGCAAGTCATGCTGATTTCGCTGCAGATTTCGCTGCGCATATTACTTTCGTGTTTCACCGATTCCTATGACAGGAATCAACCACAGTTTTTCAATTACACAAGATATATTTCCGAATTACACCGAGATATTCTTTTTTCGTCTAATGGCGCAAGTTCAGAACACGTCTTTTTTTCATTTGAATTGACGTGGTATAATCGAGTTTTGGTTATCTATAAATTGCGCAAGCCTGATGTAATTTTCTTTTTCTCCCAGTCTTTCGAGGACGTAGGGAATAGATACGAATCTATATAATTGCTTAATATATTGCGATCCCCACTTTTGAACAGAATTGTCTGTACCTGCATTTTGACTGAAAACATTGATGTAGGTAACCCATGTTAAACAAGTGGTAAGTATATGTGCAACTGCCGCTTCTATTATATCTGCAACATGTTTCACGGGCCCTACTTGGACGTCGTCAATGTGTAGGCGTCTGCTGTATTGTTTAAGTTTAATGTAACCTACAATATCTTTTCTTGGGTTGTCACGGGCTCGGATGATGTTGTATTCTATTACTGAACACGTATATAATTGCATGCATCCTTCAATGACCCGTCTGTTTCCATATTAGCGAAAAAGTGAATAAAAGCACTAGAGAGCGCTGCTCCAGTTTGTTCTTTGGCATTATTTTCAGTAATAAAACTTGGTTCTGATCACTTACTACGGTGCAGGAAATGATTTAACCGAACCCAATTAAACATTCTTTACGTCTGGAATTCCCAAGCAGCATTCTAATGACGCAGCTTCAACTTGATTCGGAAATTTCAGGTTCCCACTCGAAGGATTATTATCGTATATATTGTCACGGTATATATATATATATATATATATATATATATATATATATATATATAGGAGGTATATATATATATACCTCCTATTTGGATAAATAACTTCCAACTGTAACCACGCCTTTCATTTCTGGTTTTAAACCTACATATACAATTATTTTGGTTGTGATTATATCCACATTTAAGCACCATATATCATGAAACCTGCCGGGACGGGCAGCAGTAATGTATTCGCCTTGGCAATTAAAGCAGCGTATATGTTCCTCTCCATTTTTTCTTTGTTTCTCGTTTCTACGATTTCTAAAAACTGTGTCAATGAGTTCTGATTAATTAGCTCACCTTTTTTTTTTACTTTGTCTAATAATGAGATCTACTGCAACTTCATGGACAGGTACTCGGAGTAACCCGGCGTTAATTCTTACGCGAGTGACGGTTAAATTGCGTGACCGCCAACAGCGAAGTACCATCGATTGTTTCCTTCATGAGAGTTCGCTCCAATTTCTTTAATCCAAAAAAAAAAAAATACCTGAACATGCAAAGAATGAATGTACGTTGTAGCGATCATAACAACCAATCCTGCGGTCGTCCTAAAAAAACGTAGCAGAGCGTGGTTTCGATCCACGGACCTCTGGGTTATGGGCCCAGCACGCTTCCACTGCGCCACTCTGCTGGGCGTTCATAATGGGAAATCAACAGCTGCGCACTCTAACAGCTGCAGCGAAAAATAAAAATTTATATGACCGAATTAAAAAGACGAAACCTAGGTAAAACAGACGGCGGGTTTGAATTTTCGGCCTAGAACACTGCATTGCGGGATATAGTCTACGTATTCTCTGTGCATGTGCTTGCATAGTAGTTGCACTTCCCTTTGTTTGTGAGAATCAGTGGCGTACGCAGGACTTCTTTTTGGGGGTGTCCTTAAACAAAAAAATGGGAACATGAAAATGAGAAAAAGAATGAAAAAAAACGAAATAAAAAACAAGAAATCGATTAAAAATACAAGATCTTGGGAATGCGTTGCATACTTTTCTTAGAAAACCGGGCTAGTTGGTACAGATTCATCTTAGCGCACAAATAACGGGAAAAAAGGGAGGAAAACACGTACTGGACAAGCGCTGATCATTGTCCCATTATTTGGGCGTTGTGAAGATGTATAATCTACTTAGCCGTCCGATCATGTAACGAATTTTCTTTTCAGGGGAGTTTCAAAATGGCTGACCATTGTGTTACAGCGGATGCCGAACAAGTTTATTGGGTGCACATAATTCCAACTGAAAAACAAATAAGATGTTTTTGGATAATCGGCTAATAGACAGTGCTGTTCTTATCTCCCTGTCCCCTGTGAACACCGAAATTTCACGGGGGCCCCCCTTCAATATTCGTTTAAAGGATTTACACCTAGAACGACCGCGGACAGTACAATGGACCTTTTTCCAGTAGTGCTCTGCGCATGCGCTACTCTCTCTCCCAGCGCCTGATCCGCCATTATTGGGGGCAAAATGTAAACAAAACATTAATGCCATATTGGATTAGCCGGTTGCGAACACCGAGCCAGATAAATGTTGCTCTGTTTTGTGAGCCCTGAAAGCGGCCGACAAACAAACAATAACAATAACAAACCAACAATCCCGCCACTCTTTCCAGTGCGTGCTGTCTTCGAATTGGCTGGCGTAACTGATTTTCCACTGTTGCGCGCGTCAACTGCTCTTTTCCGTGCAGCGAAGGCAGTGTCAGTTCACGGTTTTGCCTGCTTTTCCTGCAGTGCGCAAAACTTGCAGACATTTGTCCTGTGCTGGGGCGGTAATCTCGAGTTTGTCCGTCTTGAAAACGTCCGTTTTGCGTCCGTTTTATTGTGACGTACTTCCAGTTGTAGGCGGGCTTTGGGTTGACGTTTGCACAACTGTTCTTGTAAGCACCTTTTGAACGACTAAACCTATTTTATTGTTCCGCCAGCGAACCAGCAACAAGGCGCCGAAAAATCGTCTGCCCCGAGAAGCCGCGGCATTGCTCCGTCGTGCTTGCATGGCGTCACATCTGGGTGTTGGCTTTTAGCCAATCAGGGCTTGCTCAAAACGGACACTTTTGAAACGGACACAACACGGACAAAGCACGAGAACACCGCCCGTGGTTCCCAATGTTTATAGAAGTATCTATAAACGTTGCGGGTTCCAACATCCCGCGTGCACCTCCTCGACTCGACAAGCAGCACTCGCCTAGCGCAGTTCAGGCGCCGTCAGATGCACTGGTGCTGCACTGCCTGAACTGGTTCACGTGGTGCAGTTGAATCGAACGGACCCGTCGTTTCGGGCGGCGGCAGGCATAGAGTTTCTTACAGTATACACTAGAGAGGAATCTGGCGCTAGCGTCTATGCGACTCACATCAAGGTCGTCTGTGTCGTCATGGGCCGCCATTATACATCGCGCTCGCCTTAGTTTCATCATTGGCTTAGATTGAAACGTTTTAGTGACCGCAAATTTAAACAAAGTGCCACAAAAACGCGAAGAATAGTGTTCAATTATGTAAGTTGAAAATAAAAACAGGCTGTTTTAAAACTATGAAATAAAAAAGTAAAGCGTATTTTTGCCGGAACAGTTGTGCCTGCTATTCCGCAGGCCAAGGTTGTAGTTACAAACAATGTTATTATTTGGGGGCTAACTTATTAGAGAATGTGATTTTATTAATTTTACCATTATTTCAAAAAATAAGGTGTTTGAATAGTTCAGGGGTGAGACAGCTGCGCATATTGCGCCTTTATGATACAATTCCATTTTCCTGCGCCGAGCTGCTCCAACAGCATGAAAATTGCGAAAATTGCGCCAAACTGCTCCAGAAGAGCCTGAAAGGCACGGATTTTGATGCTCATGTCAGTTCCGGCGGGGACGAAAGCCTCCCGCATCCCGGTGACCGCTTTATTGTCGGTCAACAAAAATGGCAAA
The DNA here is from genome assembly GCF_048455015.1 of Haemaphysalis longicornis. Classification (NCBI taxonomy): domain Eukaryota; kingdom Metazoa; phylum Arthropoda; class Arachnida; order Ixodida; family Ixodidae; genus Haemaphysalis; species Haemaphysalis longicornis. The sequence goes on from NW_027526361.1 coordinate 155,733,967, forward strand.
CATAAAAAGACTGAAATGAAGCAAACGATAGATTCTAAAACACGACTGGCTTTCTGTCCGGGTTCGCTGAAACGGCCTTCCCGATTAGGCATCGCTGTGGCTACAAACATGGCCGCCGAAGGAGGCTATGGCCTGCTACTGCCTACTTCACGCGCTCACTGCGCATCGCCGATATTTACCCTGGTTTATTTTACGGTATCAGCTGGGTTCCAGTCTATTCATTCTATCAATTGTGGCTCTGAACAGTGACGTTAACGCGGGGATATGGTTTGAGATTGGTGCGATATTACGAGAAGTTGCGCGGCTCGTAAAAAAAGTTTTGAAATGTGGGGCCTACGACTTCGGCGTGGTTTGACCTTGAGTGCGAAATGCGGGTCGTGAATTGAACTTTTTGGCTCGTTGTGGTGTTCTAAAATTCTGAGGTGTTGCTGTGCTTCGAAGCGCGATCGCGAGCCTCGGCCCGGGAGGGAACGGTCGGCACGAAAGCTGCGGGCTGTGCTGCGGCGCCGCAACCTGTCCAGCAGGACTGCATGGTTGCCATAGCACGCGACTAATAACACTTGATGTATGCGAAGTGAAATTTAATTCCCAAATCTAGGTGGCTAAACAGTAACGCTACTCAAATGATCATCGGGTGGACGTGCGCCCCACGGACTGCAACGGGTAGGCTGGGCTATGCGACCGTTATCTCGAAGTTGCTCAACTGTTGCCGCGACTACACTCGTTCATGCAACGCAGCCTGGGATTACAAAAATAATAATTTCAGCATTACAACGGCAAGAAAACACGCCACAATTGCAGTGCCCTTAAATTTGATAATGTTAATGGCAGTTTTGTTGTCAGTGTTCCGTACATCCGCAACACAATATCACTAGTTCGGAAAAAGGTACTGCAGTTAGAACTTTGTGATACTCTTAAAAAATTATTTCGCTTAAGTCTGTTCCAGTGTTCTGGGTATTCAAAACTGATTGGAATGTGTACTGGATTCTTCAAATTGCTGAAATTATGATTTTTTAAGCTCACAAGACGATGTATTAAATGTCCCCCCTACTTGCTCCAAATCAAGATTCTTCTGCTCCAAAATTGAAATTTTGCTGCTCCGAAAACTGCTCCCAAATCTCTTTGGGCTGTCTCACCCCGGATAGTTTCGAAAGTTTTTTGAGCGTGCCTATGAAAACGTTGCCTTCGTGGTGAACCGGTGCACCGCGACCGCCAGCTAGTTCAAGAAAAATGAAAACGCGGCATTAAACAGTCGTGGACGATGACAAGATAGGACGCATACAAGCGCCCGTATCTGCCGTATCTTGTCTTCGTCGAAGTACGTTTTGTTTCTTCTTTTCGTCGGCTACAAATTTCGCGGCGGCATATTACCCGCTCAGTCATATACGTCCTTCGACTGCGGCATGAGCAACGTCAGTTGCGATCACGCATTGCCTGCTGTTTCACTGAACACGGCTACCACAGAAACGGGAGGATTTCGGCTTCCTTGTAGCTCGTAAACGTGTGAATGCATAGTGAAGAAAGCAAATCCCAAAAACCGCTTAAGAATCCAGTTGTCATGCCAAGCCCAAGCCAAAAAGGATGTCTTCCCTTGAACCCCCCCGACGACATGGCTTACGAGGCGCAGTTTCTTCTCTAGTATACTTACTAAGAAACTCTATGGCGGCAGGGCGGCAGCCGCGGCAGCCAGCTTCGCACACTTCGCAGTCGCAGCGGTACAGCAGTAGCTGTAGGAGATGAACAATAATCTTGGGCAAGAGCAATCGTTGGCAAGTGCAGAAGATGATGCCGACGAAGAAGCTGTCATTCGCAAGTACGTCAAGGATCTGGCGGTGGCGGGAGAGTTCTGGGTGGGAAAAATTGACGACGAAGCGGCTTTGGAATCGCTCGAGCGGGAGCTCATGACTTTAGGCGTCTCGTTCAAAACGCAGGCGTCCTACCGGAATGCGACAGACAATTCGGGTAAGTATGACTTCTTTTTGAAGCGGGGAGACCGGTTGACGAATGCAACAGGTACGGTGGAACTGCCTGTAGGGCTGACTTGTCGCGTGCAACGAGACAGCAAAGAAAATGAATGATTTTTGGTAGGTGCATAGTGTGTTTGCGTCCTGAGACGGGTTCGTTAGAATTCGTCACAGTGTTGCGCACACCTGCACATTAACATCCCCGTTCCTTTTGTAGCTACTATATTGTAAAGCTCCAACTTGTTGCCCTAGCTTATTGAGAATATTGGCTGTAAAGGTTGCTATTTTTTTCTTTCGAGGGAGAGCTAAAAGACCTTCTCAAAGTGCATACAAGCAATGCACATTTGGGATGTTGTGCTAAACCAGTGTATTGAGCAGTTATAAAACTTCTCCTCGAATAAATCTTGAGGCTGCATTCCTGGCGCTTCAGTTGTTGAAAAGCTTATGCAAGGGTCTTCTAATTTTGCTTTTGCATTGCTTTTTCAACATAACAGATAGCAAATTGTGAACCTTAGACCGTCCTCATAAAAATGAAGGCTGCCAAAATTCTGCGTCAAGAAGAATTGGCTTAGAAACATAGAATATGAGGGCATGTGATGGGTATGTTAATAAAAACGCAGTTGACACGCACCTTGTGACGTGACATGACCGCACAAGGGAACATGACTTGTCACTAAAAAACAGCGATGGGTTCCTTTTGTCTACCCATTGTAATAGCTACAGAGGCGCTGAAAGGAGTTGTTTGTTTGAGGCCAAGGCGCAGTTTAGGCAGCCTGGCTGAGCATGCATCTCTGTACGGTCATAGAACGGATGTGTGTGAACTGTGGTGGTTTTATGTTCACTCTCACGCGTGAACTATGGTGTCTGAGTCTCGTGCCACGGACATTATTGTAAAGGACTTTCGGTGCGGTGTACTAGTTGTTTTGTGAACTTGTATGATCTTCACTTCCTTTCATCGGTGGCACATTGCGTGAATCCTGTGCTCTGTAACTTGTGTTGAATAAATTCTCTTTAAGCTACAGAGGCGCTGTGTTCTTTGAGGGGATGACCATTGTAGGCAGAATCCATGACTAAACTGAGCGTGACAATTTGTAGGCGTGCCATATCAGGAAAGCAGGTGACAAGTGGGCCAGTGATGCATCCCCTATGTTTGCGTGGCAATGGGGAAATATTTTTGAATCTCTTTTAGCAAAAGCTCGTTAATTCGAACTCGAAGGGGGCCACAAAATTGTTCGAATTAGCGGGTGGGCGCTAGGATGAATGAAAATCGCGCCACACTGCGCAGGCAGAAGACAAAGAAGCCACCTCTGGACTCGTTATCACAAATTAGGCGCTACCACACGTTTGTGGCAAGTGATTTCGTAAATTATGTTCGTGGAGCTCGAACAGCAAACAAAATTAATCGATCTAATGTCGAAATAACGACACTGTTTATACTTGAAAACACATTTATTTACATGACATGACAGGGTCGACGCAGTCAAAATTCAATATACTCGGTTGATTACTTCTATTTTGGCCTGACTCTAGAGTCGACTTCTTCTGCGAGGAGTGAAGTAAACCAGAGGATCCCAGTTGGAAGTAATCGTTCTGGATACCAATGCTTTCGAATTATTGGGAGTTTTCTCCCATTGAAATATACAGGACTGTGCTTGGACCAGGGTGCCAGTTCTAATTAACCGAGTTCGAATGAACGAGATTTTACTGTAATAAGTTAATTTTATAAAAACCATGAAATTTCCTGCAAAATACGGTAAACACAAGTGCCAGTCCCGCCTATTCTTCCCAAGCCCGCTGTCAATTTTGGGCTCTCATTTGTTCCTATAGAAACATGGTGCTACACATCTGGGGGGATCTTCAAAATTGTAAACAATCAAAACTTCGAGTATGGGTGGAATAGCTCTTATTGTTGGATTAATATTCTATCGGAGATTCTGATACTCAGTGAAATATTGAGTTTTGTCCGAATACTCGGGCGTGTTACAAATACTTGGGTTTCCATCAACTGCCTTACAAAAAGTAGGGTTGACTAGCACTTTCACCAACACTGATGTTGGCTGTCGTGCTCGTGAAGCTGAACACTGCTAATGAGGCTAAGTAGTATAAAGTTATAAATAAAAACAGAAATTGTGAGCAGTATAAATTTAGAAACCAGATAGCCAACAACGACTAAAAGAAAAATAGCAATAACCAGATTTCACTTTTCCACCACTGATGTGCTACTACTCACATTCACGTTAGTGAAATGGTTTTCAGTTTTTAAGCTGAAACTGTTTTGTGCTAGGTTCTGACCAAAATTGCAGGCATCTACCGAGTTCTGTCGGCAGGGGTTCACATGTGCTCGCTTGACAGCTAGTGTAAGATGCTCTGCAGGTCTCAGTATAATGTGGGCGTCTTGCGAGCGAAAAACACTGACATCGCCAGCTAGGATGACTCTTTTGTTATGCCATATTTCATTTGCTACTCACAATTAGTTCGCAGTGAAGTCGAAAACGCTACGGCATTCCCGTCTGCTGTGAATACATAGTTGTCTACAGGGGCGTAGGGCTATAGAAAATGGCTGTAACTCTTGATTTGCTGGAACAATGTTGAGACAGGCTATATGAAACTTAGAAATAATTCAAAGGATATATTCAAAGGAAGTCTAACTAAAGTATGAACTTCAGACAGTTGGTTCTGCATCACATGGCGAAAAAACAGTGCTTGTGCTGCGCTCATGTCATCATATTCTCTCCTTAGCCATTTTTTAGCGCTGTTTTTTTTTTTTTTTTTGTCAGAGGAAGTGATGTGTATGTCTTCATTCGATCAATATAGTAAGCCAGCATACATAACTTAATACTTATCCAACAATACGCTCATCTTCCATCTTCACTTTAGTGGAAGGGCTCTAAATTTATTTTTTCTGTTTCCATTTACAGCTGTTTGAAAGTGCCCACATTCGTGTGCAGCGTTGAATGTTTTAAATAAATATGAAATAAGGTATCCTGCTTAGTAGCACTGCAGAGGAGATTTGCAGAAGGAGGAGGAGACAGGTGATCCTCAATTTTGTCTGCACCGTTTGAAACAGGGGCAAGCACTGTTTTTTATCGACGCTTAATCTTGGGCGAGTTGGTGATTCACTCTTAGGTGAAAGACAATCTGGACATGAAAACAAGAAAAAAACAGGACATTACGTTGCCATGTCTTGTTTAACCCTCAACTCGGTGAACCTCATTCCAGCCGCAAAATACGTTTTCAAACTGAACAAAAGCGGGAGATACTGACAAACCTTCAAATTTTGCGCTACAGTGGCCATGCAGACAAAACACAAGTTTGGTTCACTCGAAAGGTTGCCTCGTTAGAATTATACTGGCACCACCTTTAACGCACACTTCGTCTAACTAAGCTATATAATGAGTTAAAAAGGGAATGGCCTTGCGACCCACTAGCTCATTTCCCGCAACAGAACCGATAATGCGATACGCGCCAGCTCTGTGATTGACTGAGGCTGGCAAAATGAAACGCAAATTTTGCAAAGCTTATTTGCCCAACGAGCTATCTGTGCCTAAATTTAGGGCCCGTTCTTTTTATAGCAGTAAAAATTGGGTGAACAACTAAAGTTACGAACGAAAACGTGAACACCAAAGTGGTTAGTGTGGCACTTCACCAGCTGCCACTGCCTAACACAGCTGTCGGGCGCGCTTGACTTGTCTGACGCAACACTGACCAACTGACATAAGCAGCCCGGTCATTTAACTCACCATGTTTGTCGAGCCATAGTTTAGGTTTCAGAAAACAATTTCTATGAACCCTAATAAAAATACGGCAGTTGTAGAATCCAGCCAGAAGCAAAGTGCAAACACTGGCACTTCAGCAGTATGGCAGTACCGTCTATGAAAGAGGGCGATCAACAAGATAACCAAACGGCTGTCTGTGAGATGGTAGCAGCCCAGGTCAGCAGGCTATCTCAAGTTTTAAGTCCTTGCTCTGGATACGTCATTGTCGACATCACGGAAATGCATGATTTAGTGGAAAAATTGAAATTTTGGCTTAAAATGTTTAATTTCTCGGTGAATAAAGCATCGTTTGCTGCTGGACAAGCGCTGAGGGCACTATAAAACACCAAATCTTCCGTACTTTGTCTGCATGAGCCATTTAATGAGTGAAACTTGCATTCATTCTGTCTTCACGGCCTCTTGTAAGTGTTTCGAATACGTGTCCCTAATCAGCCCTGCGCACAACTCCTCGTGTTCAGAAAGTCGTTTCCAACGATGGCCATGCAAAACGGCAGAGTTTCTCTCGGTGCAGGCAAAACAGTCATAGGGCCCCCCTTTGCCCAGGTCGGTGGTTCTTCTCCATGGATCAGGGCGTTGTGCCCATTCACCTGGACATGCCGTTCAGGGTCGTTTCCAAGATCATCAAGGGCTGCCTCTTCGGCAGGGACCGCCACAAGACCGTGGCCAGGAGGGCCGAAGCCTTGGCGGTCAGTATCGCCCTCCACTCAGCTTGTGAGCTACCAGCTGCGAGTGAACTAGTGTGTATGTCTCAGCCTTTTCTCACGACAGAAATGCACCTATATTTGTATACGACATTTCTTCTACCTCTTTCTTGATGCTTGTATTATTTTTGCCTCAGTGCGAGACTGGTGCTTTTGTTTTTGGACTGAATAGTCCACAAACAGCGCCCTCTCGGCAAATGTAGTAACCTGAATAAAATAAAATAAAATTGAACACTTTCACTAGAAACACTTATGAAGGCAAAATACAATTTCATTAAGTTTCATTGAACTAGCCAGTTGTAACTTGCCCAGTGCCCTTCGAGCTGCCGAAGATGTTTTTTTTTTTTACTTTAAAAAAATGCAAGAAATATTGCAGAACATTTAAATTTTGCACTGGAATGTCGAAATGTGGGTCAGCTCTAAAATTGCAGTTGTCAATGTGTCAACTGCACATTAGCGTTCAAGTGATACGATGAAATGGAACCGGGGGCCCTGCTACAATCACCCAGTCATGTTTCCAGACAGTGGGTGCAGTCTCATAAAAAAAAGGTTCCGTGACGTTGTAGTGACATCGCCGGAAAGTCGCCACTGCTACATATGTTTCCTTTGAGATCTAGATCAGGGCTCTCCCCACGGTGGGTGACAGTGGAGATGCTGCCCACTGCTCTGCTTCACTGCCCACTGCCTTTGGTAGGTTGCCCACCATTCCCACTGGACAGTTTCAAATGCACGCCTGAGGATCCAGAAATGCCCGCTAAGAACAGCAGCAGCGGGTCGCACCTCCCACCTCCTGGTTACGTGGAAAGGAGTCTGAACAAGTGGCTTTGAAGTCTCCGATTGCCAGCTGCATGCAAGTCTTGATGGAGTCGGCAGAGTTTGCTGCTTCCTTATTTTGTTTAGGAGCTTCCACTTTTACCACGCTGTGGCACCACAATGCCCGGTATTTAACCAGTGTTGCTCAATTTTTGTGATGAAAATTTGAAATCCTTAAATTTCTGCTTTCCTCTTCTCCATTCTCAATATGTCCACCTCTCAAAAATTACTGGGGAGAACCCTGATCTAGATTATTTGGTAGAAGTTTGCTATAAACTTCACATCATTGTTATTTGATAAAACAGTCATTTTAATTAACATAACTCTTATTTTGTTTTCATGACCGCTTTAACGGAAGAATTTTGACATAAGGTTAAGTGCATCTTCACTTCACAGTTGTATTCCAGTATACGCATCACATCGGTTCAATCCTCGAATCCACTTGACAAATCAGCATGTGTGCGTTTTTGCGGCTTCGATCTACGCACCATTTCACGCTACTCCGTCCAAGAATGAAGTCGGAAATACATAGCTTAGGGGTGACGAAGGGCTTAATACTTAACCCGGGTGCTGTGGGCAGACTCGCGCTGTTTTTAAATGTTTTTGTTAGTGTAAAATACAGTGAAGAAATTCACTTCTCGAAGAGGAAATCCTGCTGAAAATTTTTACTGAGGTAAAACCCCTTAGTGCCCTGTTCTACGGAAACTCATTGTAGTAGTAGTAGTTAGTTGTTGTCCGGACCAGTAAATGGCAGCCGCCTTAAAGAGCAAGTAAAAAGTTTGGTGGCTACAAGGGGGACGTCTGACGGTACAGTATTCGCGCCAAGAGAGAGGAGTGCGCGAAATGCGATGAAAATTTTTGCGCTGCTAGGGGCGCTGCAGTGTACAGAGGTGAGCTCTGATGAAAGAGCCAAGTAGGTTCTGAACCATTGGGAATGCTTTGAATAAAGCCTGTGCTTGGAGTATTTTTTTGACCTGCCGTGGTGGCTCAGTGGCTAAGGCATTGCGCTGCTGAGCACGAGGACGCGGGTTCGATTCCCGGCCACGGCGGCCGCTTTTCTGATGGAGGTGAAAAGCAAAAACGCCCATATGTACGAGATTTCGGCGTGCGTTAAATATCCCCAGGTGGTCCAAATTAATCCGGAGCCCTCCACTACGGCACGCCTCATCGCCTGCGTTGCGTTGGCGCGTTAAACCCTACAATCAATCAATCAGTATTTTGTTTGTTTTCGCCTAGGTTCATTTTACCGAATAGCGTACAACAAGGTTGATGGCACGCAAGTGTTTATTGTTACATCAGCTATATTGTTGTGTAGCCAGTACTGTTGTGACTAGTTGGTTGGACTATGCTTGTTCAAGTGGTGGTTTCATTGAGCACTGTGTATACATTGCTTTGCATATGTACAGGTTTTATAACAGTGCAAATGAGTCTACAATACCCAAATTCAAACACTTTTCAGGATACCTACCAGGCCCCTGTTAGCAGTGAAACATTTTTTTGTCAATGAAAATTTGCTAAATGAACGTAAGCTGTCGATGGTTCAACCCTTAGCAGTTCAGAACTTTTACCCACATTCTGGCCGTTCCGAACTGCAGCCATTTTGGCAGTTTCTGGTGCCATGAAAAAAACACAAACTGTGCAAGAAAAACTCGCAGGATAACTAAATGATGGTTCGATTGCTTCTACGATGTTTTGATGCGCCGATGTCGTTGCGTGTAGAGAAGCCTTCTTGATGATCTACGTTGGTGCCTTGATGTTTGCGGCACTGATGGTACGACAACCATCTTTTAAAAGGGTTTTCCAACTGTATATTTAAACAGATGAGACGTGCAGAATATTTACTGACTGAAGTTGAAGTTAACGAAGTAGGAGGTAAAGGGAGAGTCTTAGCCAGCTACAACTTTGGGCACGCGGCACCCCCGTCAGTGACGGACCCGGGCCTATGGGAGACCCTCGTTAGGTGAATCTGGCTTGCTCGGCCATACGCTGACCGTGCATAGCGTATTAAACCCTGTAGGATCTGACCCTGAGAGGTTGTCTCACGGTTTTGATGGGTCACTTGGGCTCCGCCAGGCGTGTAGCCGTTGGGGGAAGGGTGCCTAGGCCTCCCTCCCGAAATTTTTATGGTTGGGGGGGGAGTTCTCGAGCAGTAGGGCTTTTGCCACCCCACTTTCCAAGAAGCTTGTCAACAGCAGATGACCATGTGCAAAACTGAGATCTTTCCCTGCCCTGCTCCGACGGCACTGAGTACATAGTCTGAACGGGCCGCCGTGTAAGCGGCGCATCACAAAAGTGCACAGGAAGCCGCACGCGACAGTCGGCGCCCAATAAACAGAGGACGGCGGCTGGGCTCCCGACTTTGCTGCCACTGCGGCTCTTCCGCTCGGACCACCCACACCTTTCAGCTCCCAAACATGCCCTGCCTGCGATGCCCTCGACAAGCACTATCACTCTCTGTGCGAGTGCCCGGCACACCCCTTCCCTCCCAATCCCTCTGGGAGCAGGCACCGCACGACCTGGAAGCATCGAGCCAAGTCTAGGTGATGTCACGTAAGCTGTCTTAGCCGACCTGGGGTTGACCACCCAAGCCTGCCGTCAACCGAGTGCTCCCTCCCCTCACCACCCTCAGCGACGAGGAATGTCCTGGCGTCTACACAATGATGCATCGACGACCCGTGCCGCTGCTGGACATAATTCGCTTTTAGGTGCAAAGTACCTTAGCACCGCACAATGTCCGTCCACGTCCGTGCGCACAGCATATAAAATCTAAAAAATTCGCACGGGCACCGGCAGGATTCAAGCCTGTGTCTGGTAGACCAGACAGAGTTAGTGTCAATCGTCTGACCCATTGGGCTACGACCGTGAGTTAGCACCGGAGAGTCAAACGGCTTATTCCCTCGCCTGTAACGGTGCGCAGTACCTTAGGACCTTCCAATGTCCGTCTGCGTCCATCCGTGCGCACACCACCAACAAGCGAAAATCAAGCGAAATTCGATTTGAGCCGTGAGTTGCAGTTTCATTTAATTTATGGAATAATCAAGGTGCAACTCACGGCTCAAACCATATGACGGTTGGGGCGCAAATGGGATGTCACTCGGGGCGCAACTTGGATGTCATTTCGAGTCCCCGTACTCCGCACCCTCGCCATCATCCACGGAGTGGAGATGCTGCCATTTTTGGCAACATCTCGGCCACCCAAGCGCCCGCGAATGCCGCCTTAATGACCCGAAACATTCCAAAGAGCTGGTGACAAAGTCCTCTCACGGCGCCTTCCTCTTGGCAGCAGGCTTGATGTTCCTATCTGCTTCTTTGGGGACGTACCATGCATCGTTCTCCTGCGCTTTGCGGTGTGGTGGATAACAGCGGTGTGGTGGTTCAATAGGACGCCACTGCAAGAATACCAGAAGGGATTCCAAATGTCCTCCCAGTGCTTTAACATCGGTGGTCCAAAGGGCTTCGACCCTAGGCAAATTGCCTCACCCTGAGTCAACCTGTCGTTCACCTGCCCGAGAGGGAAACATGCCCTCTCTGAGTGAGTGCGTGAGTGTCAGTATGAGCGCCATGGATTTTTGTGATTGGTGCGTTCCTGACAACAGCGGGAGAAAGTGGACAGAACTACGCGCTCTGCCTGTTCACTCTGATCAAGGATGTGAATACCGTGGAATCTCGTTAAGCCATACCCGCATAAGCCATAGTTTCTTTCTGTATGTAATTAATTAAGCCAAATTCCCGACTCTGTTTCCCTTTAACCTAATGCATTTGGATACACCTTAGTGCTGGTTAGTACGTACTTTCTTCCCGTCCCTGTCAGGTAAAGTTAAGGAGGTTTGACTATCCTTGTATACATTTTTTTTTTCTTTCTTGTGCAACTTGGTCCTCATGACTGCCCCGGCATGATGCCAACCACGGTCCATTTTGACCACGCTTCCCCGGTTCGCAACAGTGACCACACAAACCCTGGCAGTTGCGGCAGCCTTCTGGCCCGCCCCTCTCCCTTCCCCTGATTCCCGAGCTTAAACAATGCTCTCTCTCTCTCTCTCTCTCTCTCTCTCTCTCTCTCTCTCTCTCTCTCTCTCTCTCTCTCTCTCTCTCTCTCTCTCTATCTATCTATCTCTCTCTCTCTTTCTCTCTGACTCTATCTCTCTCCCCCCCTCCCCACCTTCACCAAGCAAAATATGCCACACGGCGTGACAAAGGGCGCCACTGGTTCAAATTCAGTGACGAGGTCTATCACAGTGCAGGCCAAGACGCACTGCCATTCAGCCCGTGCTTGGGCTGGAATATGTTGCGTGTTTGCCCTCTTGTGTGTGGTGTTCTCTGCGTTCATCATTATGAGCACGAAAAAAAAGCAACAAGGTTCAATGCTGACACGCTACTTCAACAAGCTTCCGAAGGCAAGCTTTGTAGATTAGTGCAATTTTCCATAAGTGCGAAAGCGTAATAGAATGCGTCTACAACCGCATCAACATTACTTATGTAGAGTTTGCTTCCTGAAGCAGCAGGCAGTTTAGGTTTTAGACGTATAATTTGAGGAGGACTTGAGCTGCTTACTTGTTACTTACGAACGGTAATATTTTTTAGCATGCAGTGCCTCGGCGGTCGTGCGAAGAGAACGAGACGGCTACCAATCCGACAGCTGCGGTCGTCCACAACAAAAAAGTCGCTGGACCGTCGTCTTCAGAAAGGCTGCCCGTGAAGCTGAATGAACCGCCTAATGAAAATGATATTGGAATATACGTAGGCTGCCCGACCCTTCCCGAAGACACGAAAGAATGTGTCTACACGAGCATGTGGACACCGCGTTCTAGGCACGATTTCGAGGTGTCTGTGTCAAAGGACGGAAAAAGACTAAAATTCCAGCTGAACTGGCTGCAACGTTTCCAGTGGCTTGCCTACTCATGTGTCCAAAAAGGCGCCTTCTGTAAGGTCTGCGTCCTATTTTCTATAAAAACTGGAACAGGAAAAGGTTCCCATGAAACTGCGCAGAGCCTCATCATCTCACCCTTCTTGAAGTGGAAAAATGCCCTTGAAGTATTCGAAAACCACATGAAAACAGAGTACCACAACGATGCAATGATCGCTGCACGGTCATTTTTGGAAGTGGCTCATGGAAAAATGTACGACATTTATCTGCAGCTACACAAGCAAGCAAAAATCAAATAAAAAAAAAAAGGCAATGCTGCAAACAGTCATTGAAACGGTACTTTTTTGTGGCTGGAATGAAATCGTGCTTAGGGGAGACAGAAATTCTGGCAGACTTGCACTAGAAGAACCCGCAAAAAACGATGGAAACTTCAGAGCACTGCTACGCTACAGGGCGAGGGGAGGCAATCAGATTCTTGCTGAGCACATAAAAATGTCTGATGGAAATTTCCTCTGCACAAGCCCAACAATTAAAAATGAGCTGATTGCGATAATCGGCAAGCAAATTCAAGATCGAGTCGTTCAAGCTGTGAACAAGTCTGGATTTTTTTGCGTTCTCGCCAATGGCACAACTGATGGGACACAAACTGAACAGTTCTCCCTGTGTGTACAGTATGTGGAGCATGAAACGATGAACATCAAAGACGGTTTTCTCACTTTCGTACCAGTTTCAGATCTCAGTGGATCAGGTCTGGTGGAAACGTTAGAGGCTGAGCTTGTTCGCCTCGGTTTAGACCTTCATAGCATGAGAGGTCAAGGTTATGATGGAGCCGCTGTCATGAGTGGCTCATTTCGTGGAGTGCAGGCCCGGACTCGCGAAGTGTATCCTTTAGCAGTGTACTTGCGTTGCTATTTGTATTCACTGTACCTTTGCTTGAACGATGCATCTAAGGTAAGCGACATCTGAAGCGCTTTCGCAACGATTGGTGAAATTCGTACGTATTTCAGAAGCCCCTCAAAAAGAATTGATGTTCTCAAGAAGCACCTTAAGTATTCGTCGCGTGCATTTTCGTGCCTTCATAAGTACTGCGAGACTAGATGGGTTGAGCAGTATGAAGCCGTGATTCTCTTCTGAGATGAGCTGCCTGCCTTTTTAGAGTTGCTGGGAGTACTTATGGAAAGGGAAACGGAGAAATGTGACGGCTTCTGCACTCCGCACTCATCTGTGCAGCCCTCAACTTTTCAATCTCCCTCGCAGTGAGCGAAAGGCTTTTGAGTCTTACGTTTCATTTGCAAGGCAATTTTGTCGACCTTAGCATCGCCCTCGAGCATATCGACTTGGTGCTGAAACAGCTTACTGACATCAGAAAGGTTCCGATGATCAGTTTTTTGAAGCAGATGAAGCAGATTTTTTATTTATGTGAAGCAATGCCGAGAGGACTCGGCGTTCAGCCAGAGATTCCCAGAAAAATCGGTTCACAGAAGTACAGAGAAAACCTTGCTTCCTCTTCTCCTGAAGAATATTACAGACAGACTGTTTTTTGTCTGGTATTTGGACGATCTGCGGTCTGCATTGACTGAGCACTTTACTGGTCACAGGGCGATGTTGAGCAGTTTTCAACTCGTGATGCTCGCGGCGGCCGCTTTTCTGATGGAGGCGAAAAGCAAAAACGCCCGTGTGTACGAGATTTCGGCGCACGTTAAAGATCCCCAGGTGGTCTAAATTAATCCGGAGCCCTCCACTACAGCGCGCCTCATCGCCTGCGTTGCGTCGGCGCGTTAAACCCCACAATCAATCAATCAACTCGTGATGCTGAATTATACCGCCAACAGCAGCTTTGAGTCGCTACCGTCGGGAGTAGCCATGTACCTACATGGCACGGGAAATCTCGGAGATCAAGGTGGAGTGGAAGATATGGAAGCAGAAGCGGCAAGCAACACCTCCAGAAGAGCTGCCAGGGTATGCGACTGAGGCCATCAAGCAGTGCAACGCCAGCTTGTTTCCAAATATCGGCACTCTAGTCAAGATACTTGCCACACCTGCTGTCACCACAGCGGCAGCTGAGAGAAGCTTTTCGATGCTGAAGTGCCTCAAGGCCTATGTTTGCAACAGCTTTGTTGAGCAATGGTTGAATGGGTTGGCTGTGATGTCGCTCCACAGGAAGTCCATTGACATGAGAAATGTAATTGCATCGTTTATGATGAAGGCACGGAGATTTGTGTTTTAGGCTCCAGATCTGAAGGTGCCAGAGGAGCACTACATAGCATTCAACGTCAGACGTTGGGTGCAGCTCTCGAGTATGCTTTAATAAAATGCAAACTATAGCCTACCGCCCAGTGCACTCCGGAGTGTAGAGGCGGTACTTCTTTGTCGAGCCCAGACTGGTCAACAACTCTCGCCAGCACTGTTGCACATCATTAACCCACACCCATATATTTCCCCACAGCCATACCGCGTACCGCACATTGTATATGGGTCGTATACGACCCATACGACCCATCATGCCCTGCAAGAGGCACAACTGAGCACCTCCTGTGGAGTTGCCACACTTTTACAACGCTTCACGACAGAGCACTTCAGTGCCTCGGTGGACATCGACCTCGCACTTTACAAGAGTGGATCGATCCGCCATCGCACATCGGCCCATCGGGCACACTTTGGCTCCGGCATGCCTTTCTTCAGTACTTTAAAAAAGAAGAAGGACCTGGCCGTTTCTTCGCAGAGTCGGCCTCGAGACCACCCCATCTCAAAGAAGTGGACACCTGTTCCCCTCTTGCACCACCTTTAACCCACCTTATTTCTGCCACAGTGGTTTTAACCTGTTATAGGCAGAAATAAAAATGTACAAAAAAAAAATATTTTGGCTATTTGTCATTTTTTTTTTGGCTCTGAGTAACGTAGTTTTATTTTTATTACCGGAATTTGCTGAGACATATAGTCTGTATAAAAACATTGTACTATTAGGAAGATCCCTTTCTAAACTAAAGACGTAAAACAATAAAATAGTTCTTAAAAGCTCGTATAGTTTATATACTGTGATTTTTATGCAAAATAATTACTGAAAAATGGGTGCATTCCTCAAATAGTCAAGGCCTTCAGCGAGTGGGCCCCCCTGAAAAATGTTCTTGGCTGTGGGCCTGGGTAATAGCTAGTCTTGGGTAGTAGCTAGTTACTAGTAACGCGTTACCGGTAACTGGTTACTTTTTTCAGTAACTTGTAACTAACTAGTTACGTTTAAGTTACAGGAACTTGTAACTTACACTGTTGCTTTTTTACAAAGTAACTGTAACAGGAAATACTGTTACAGTTACTAGCTTTTTTTATAGAAAACTATCCAATAGCAAGACTCGTTAAAGGCATACGTACAGTTTGTGTTTTTATTTTTTTCTGATTTTTTTCTCTACTCTTTTACCCTTCTGCAACATGGATCTCGTCGTAGTTTAGGAGAGGAGGTCATTAAGAGGATGGATTATTTTTCGTGCAGAAGACCGAGGTTGGAGGTCGGTGTTAGTGGTGTCTTAAACTAATCCGTCTTCTTGAGCGAACAGAAACAAGACAAAAAATAGAAAATAAACCTCCGCAAACAGTGAAGCTCTCGGATGTCAACTATGTTCAAAGTTATAATGAGTATTGCAAATAAATTCCCCGATGCCACGAGTGCATCAACAAAAAGGTTCATGCAAGGATATGAGGTGTACACAACGATTGTTGGTGTTATGCCTGAGTGCGTCTTTTTTAGGTTCCCCTCGTCTAGAGTTTACCACGTGAATTTCGACTACCCGCACGCCTTCGTGCATCTATACTAAACTCTGTCATTTGGTTTCTCATCTACTACTTACATTTATTTCTTACTAGCATGACTGCAATGAAGTCCAGTGTCAACCTGCTCTTATTACAGACTCCTCGCAAAATTTCTCGCCTGAGCTTATTCCACAAACTGTACCATCATAATGAACTACGCGATGAATCAACTCCCTCTCGGTCATATCTTTCCCATCGCATTGATTACGCTTATAAAGTAGGTTTCAATTCATGTTTTACCAAAGTGTTCATGCAATCATTCATACCACGTACATGACAAGGGTGGAACCGCCTTACAGCAGAAGTTGTATCAATTACTGATAACCGTATTTTTCCCGATGCCGTAGCTAACATTGTATGATAAGGCGAAGTTATCTTTCTACAAATAACTGACTACCCTATAGTGTTTGTATTGCAATTACCTACTTTATTGTGTTTGTACACTAAAATTGTAAACACTCGCCTCTAATGCGTTCTTGCCCTGAGGGTAAATAAATAAAAATAAAGTGATGGAAAAGTAACGACGTTACTTTTTCTCAGTAACTGTAACAAGTTACTTTTAAAAATTCTGTAAACTGTAACAGAGTTACTTTTTTGGCTTCGGTAACTGTAACTTAATTTTTACTGGTAATGTGCCCATGACGCACATGCCAATCAGCATCGAGTGGCAGTCTGATTCGTTGCACTGCCACGTCCATGCGTAAACTGTGGCGGGCAGTGCCCCCATAACCCTGAAACGGTGCTCGCGCTCCCACCACCAAAAAAAGAAAAAAAGGAAAAGAGAAAAAGTGACAAGTGCAACACAGCACTGAGAACCCCGTGAGAACATGTGCAAGCGTCTGGGGCGAGCTTTGACGTACGTGTCCCGCAAAGCCTGTTCCCACATCCGTCACTATGCGCGCAATGTCTCGTCCGAGACAGGACCACCACCATAAACCAGCGGTCACCCATAACCACCCTAATGAACATGACGTGCCTTCTAGGCTACCCGCCAGGGACAGGCAGTCCCTGGCAGAAACCACACAGGACGCGCGACCGCGACAGGCGTCGCATTCCCTGCTCACCCCGGCTGCCACTGGAACATCTTCGCACCTCCTTACTGTGCGCATTGACGGTCCAACAAAGACAGACCCACCACCCTAAACAGGCCGCCGTCCAAGCACAGTTGACAGTTCCATGCTCCCGTGTTTTCAGTAGCACGACAACCTACTTCGTTTTACAAGTGTCCCGCCGGCTAAACCCACACGCAGGCAGCATGACCCAGACGCCGCTTGCCCGTCACATGCTGGCTGGCATAGAGTCATCTATTCATTGATTCCCCATTCAGGGAACCGCCACTTCGCAAGCGTCCGACACTCGCAGCATCGCTGGTGCCTGAAACCTTACAGGATATTTATTGTTCCTCTTGCATTCTGCTTGAAACTCCTTTATTGGTATTTGAGCAGCGTGTGAAACCTCTCAAAGCGTTCTCAGCGGTGCAGGCCTGGGTTTTTTGTTACTGCAGGTTTTGCAGAATATTACAGTTTCCCTCCTGCCTCCTTTTGTTTTTCTATCGCTGCAAACAGCACAGTCCTCACTGCTTTGGCATAGGAGCTCGTAGATAAAACGGTGTGTCCCATTTAGCCATTACTCATGCTCTGTACATGCAGACAGGCTGCGCTTTTTGGCTCGAGCCCTCAGGTCACCCACCAGCTGTTGGATGAGGTTGTGGCGGTACTGCAGTTTTTCTTGCTCTTTCTCGCTATGATTTCTGCAGCTGTGTGCGCCTCCAAATAAAACTATTGACAATGGAAACTTACAGATGCCAGGAAGAAAGGCTTTCACCACCTATTCACCATCTTTCGACAAAACGCATAGCTCACAGAGTAATGATCCACACGGTGCTGTCTCCACTACCGTCGTGGTCTTCGTCACTCGCTTCTGTTGAATCACTGTCATCACTAACCGATGGAGGCATGCAATTCTCTTCCTCGCGGAAGTCATCGGTTTTGCTAAGTGCAGCACTGTAGAATGCATGTGATGGGAAAGCAGCCATGCTTCTCAGCAAACAGCGTGCACGTAAAAATGCTCTGAAATCCAGAAAGCTCATGCTGAACATAGTGCTTTACCCTGGGCCAAAAAGAATAAAACTTCAGCAAAGCTCACTTATCTCTCAAGAGATGGCGAATCATCTACTATACGAAAATTGCAGGCGCATTACGGTGAGAAGGACCACAAAATTTAACCTTGAACACCCAAGTCGTGCGAGGCCTGACAGCGGACCGCAAAGGTTTGAACGTGCTTTTTTCTTTTTCTCGTCTTTTTTTGCAGAATGGGGTCGACGAGAGCCTCCACAAAAAGAAAACAAAGCCGTACGGAACCAAGAAAATAGGCTGCACGGCAAAGTTGCACCTGAAGGTCATCGACACGTATCCCGATTTCACGGCAAGTCGCACTGAAGGAATCCTCTCCTTGCTGTTGTCTTTCTCCTTGAAACACGGCTGTTGTCTCGGTGGCACGTGCCGGTGGCATCATCTGGTTTGCAGTTTATTTTTGGTTTCCAACAAAAGCTTGTGAAAAGGTGTGTCTATTTTAACCTTCTAGGACCAGTTGTCGCGTTTTCGCATCACACCAATTGTAAGCCGCGCAACCAGAAGAAAGAATCGGTGGCTGCAACGAAATCTACACAATGATGGCAACATATGAAACAAGTGGCATCATGTACCTAACTTTCAGTAAAGTGCTGACTCCTCCTATTATTCCGGTTTATGCCAATGATCACAGTTCCTCTGTGGCCATCCATTTACAGTTGTATTTGCTAGAGGAATGTAAGTATTTTGATTGCAATAAAAATGTCGTCACATTAGGTGCTTTGTTGAAAAACACCCGGAGTTGCCGTTAATAATTTGTTTCTGAAGAAATTTATCTTGTACTGGTCTATTATGACCTCTTGTTTTGTTTTTGTGCCATAGCCGTAAGTTTCTTGTGAAAACCCAAGCATGTGTAAAAGTTCTGTGGATTCCTCATAAGCAGACCAGCAAAAGCGGTAGCAAAAATATTTTTTCACGCCTTATAGAAAATTCAGGCTAGAAGAAGTTAGATTTGTCATCTTTAGGCTTTTAATGTGAACACTGGAGTTGTATTTTTAAGGCGGCCATGAAGAAAAAATACAGTTCTGTTCACGTTGAAGCAACTAGTCCTTGGTAAATCATTCAGTTCCATTGCAGCCACGAAAGATGTTTTTTAACTGAAAAAAAGAAAAATTTGCATGAAATATTCAAAAGCTTAGTTACAGTTGAACCTTGTTACAAGAGATGCTTGGTTTTAACAGACATTTGAAAATGGTTTCGTTAGTTTTCTTTGTCCACCATGCTAGCAACATCACATACAAAAGACATGGTTACAAGAGACACTCTGTGACTAAGGGCAACTTTTTTGGGTCCCTGGAGTAAATTCTCCAACTATTTAAAAGAGGCACAAAGAAAGGGGGGGGTCCTTATATAAAGGACCTGGAAAATTGCCCTGAAGATGAAGCTTAGGCCTGCATCCAAGAGACCGCAGAGACTCCAGAAACGTCTGAGGAGTTTGTGCTTGCAAATGTGGATTGCATTTTACTAGTGAAAACCAGACGCGGACGAAGAAGTACATGGGACACTCGCTAGTCTGGGTACGCCAGCTTTATGCTATAGCGTGAATTTTTGAACGCACAATGGAGAACGTACCTGTACGTCAGTGACACTGCATAGGGGAAATGCGAAAACATACCGGTACGTCAGCGACAGCGAAAGGGTTATTTCTGCCTGGCAGGGGTAATTTTTAACTGTGGATGGAGTGAAACAGCACAAAGTCAGCTTTTAGGAATGCTGCCACATGGCTGGAGGTTGTTTTGTAGTGCGAAGCACTTTAGGAGCCCGTCTTGACGTCGTAGCTCGTTCGGGGTCACGGTATCTAGCCACCACAGTCACGTAGCATACTGCACCCAAACAGGGGCTTCGAAAAAATAATCGCTTTCCCTGGTTGTGATCGAACCTTGGTCCGTTGCATTACGAAAACGATGTCAATCCCATTGTGTCACACAGGCACACGTTCTTCACAACGATGCGACGGGCTCATAATAGGCGCTAATAACGGCCAGAGATAGGAAATGAAGACGCGAACGTCGTGTACTGCAAGACAGCTGATTGCATGGCCAGCCAGTTGGAGCTTTGCATTCATTTAGTTCAACTGAATTACACAAACAGTTACTGGAGTGCCTGCACCATGAAGACCTACATGCTTTGCTGTAGTTAAAGGGCAAAACATAACAGGCACTCGCGTTATGGCTCTCAGAACGAAGATGAGAAGCAGCTTGTAGGCAGCTGTTTAGTGGAAGCAGTGAAAGTAGATTGTATAGTATGTGTGACAGATATGGCTTGTGTGTATGTATATAATCATTGTCTTTCAAGAAATATGACTTTGTAGTGGCGCTGTGTCATATTACGATGATTTGTCGCCACTTGTGAACGTTTTAACGAGTTGCTTTCACAGCTTAAGAGATGGCGCTAGGTATAACTGCTTGGTTTGTCCTCGATCAACGCTCCGTGCCGGTGCGCACCGTCGTGGCGCACTGTGCACCGCACCGGTTTTGGGGGCAACCCCGGTGCATGTTTATCGAGGACACTATTAAAGTTAATAGCGGATTTTCGCAGTGCCGGCACCCAATATGCTTTTTGTTTGCTTATTTTGGCAAGAAAACTACTACCGTATTTACTCGCGTAATCCTCGCACTCGCGTAATCCTCGCACCCCTAATGTGAGCCACCAAAAATTGGATTTTTTGGTTCCTCGCATAATCCTCGCACCCCCAACTTTGCAGCGGCGAAAGTTGCCTGCTCGCGAAACCCGCATGGTGCACGCGCTCTCCAACGCGCGCCCTCCCCTGCCGCCTCTCCATTCGGCGGAGAGCGCTGTGTATCCAAGGCCATCCAGGCACCCTAACAGCCTGCATGGCTACTCCCTAACAGAGTATTAACGGCATTAACTCTATGCTAACACGCTACTCACACTGTCCTTGAGCCGGTTTCGCGTGCGCGCAACTAGACGGCGTTCACGCAGCCCGAGATATCCGAGATATCCGCGGGAAAACATATCCCAAAGCCATGTCACCTCACTGTCATAAATCCGCTGTCGTGTCACCGTCGTGGTCCCGTCATAGAGAACAGCCGCTTTCAAATTGAAAGCGATAGAGTACGCGATCGAACAGGGCAACCGCGCCACAGGCAGGCACTTCGGCGTCACCGACTTGAACGTGCGTTACTGGCGTTACTGGAGTAGGGCACGCACATGACAACGACGAGATAGGGCGCGCGCCAGAAAGCAAAGGCGGTACTAATTTCATGATCGCTGATCGACGGGAGACTGTTTACGTTGTAAATAATAAAATAAAAAGAACTAGCTGCTGTTGGCAACACTGAGCTTACATATACAAAAAACGACCGCTACATTTAGCGGGACTGGCAAAAGCCAAATTGGCAACACTGTGCACCGGATTTTTTTTTTCCCCGCATAATTCTCGCACCCCTACCTTCGCATTGACTTTTCCGAAAAAAAGTGCGAGGATTATGCGAGTAAATACGGGTATGTCTGGCAACAATTTCGGCATAGAAAGGGTCGTTGGAGCAGCCAAGTCAGTGCTGGTGGCTTTTTTTTGTGTGTGTGACAAGCGCAGAGTAGCTTATTTCGCTGTCGGATAAACTAAGCATAACTAACACTCTCAAGCATGGCGAAAAACTGGCTGACATTGCGAAAGAATGGGCCTGTCTGAGTAGATGGTCTGGTTGACTGTCGAGAACAATGAAGTGCTAGACACATGTACGACGGGCGCACGTGATTTGCCTGCGACTGATCGTTACGACTTATTGTTAGGACCGGTTTTGGCGGATCCTAACAAAAAGTCGTAACGATCAGTCGCATGCGAATCGCCTGTGCCATCGTACATGTGTCTAGCGCTTGACACTGCCAAACACGCGACTCCGGTGAGATTGAACAGCGCTTTCAAAGAAGCCAATTGACGCACTCGGCAGCCAAGTCTGGCCCCATCACAGTATTTTATGTAATAAAGAACTCAGGTTCAGTGAAGTTCGGCATTTATTTATGGACTCCACCTTTCGCAGGTCCAGTGCGAAGGCGTGCCACTGTACCAGTTCAAGATCTCCAAAGCTGCCGCCGTGTCGTGTCTCACTCGCGCCCTCTCTTCGGGTCAAGAGGTGCGCTGTCAGAGGCTCATCTACCTGGCCATGTCGCGGAGGTCATGCCACAGCGGGCACGGATTCGACGACCTACTCAACAAGAAAGTCCGACGGAAAAGAAGATCCTCCTCGACCCCGCTCAGCCTGACCCAAGCCAGGGAATTCTTGGAGGAGAGTGTGGATAAAGTCAAGGCGATGTGCACGCAATGCACGGATGTCGAAAAGATCGAGGCAGCAACCGGGCTCTTGGTCGAGGCACAGAAACTTCTCGCGGAAGGGACACCAGCTTCAACGTGCGAAGACCTGCAAAACTCGCCGACCAACGAACAATTCTCAGGGAAGGGAAAAGGACAGCCGGCTGGGTGTGCGCGTTTGTGTCCTCTCTCGCCGGTTGAGAAGCAAGTGCCGGAAACTATCGCAAGTGGTGGGGAAGTGACGATATTGCTTCAAAGTTTGACGAGTTGAAAATGGATTCAGTGTGGACCTCCAATTTGCACGTCCAGCATGGTTCAAGTGTTGGCTGAAGGAGAGAAGAAAAATGCAGAGGGCGTGTGTTGTATATAAGCAGGCAGAAACAAAACGACAATGCAAGATATAAAATGAGTCACTAAAATTGTGATGGCATCATTTGTTGTAATAATATCGTACACAGACATTTATTTGAAGGCACGCATCAATTTCGTGTGCTCTGAACAGTACAGGCAGGCTTGTTGTGCCGTGAATGTTGAAATTTGGGTGCTAGGTGTTGTCTGGCAGTGACAGCAAGGCTTCTGACTTGAGACAGTTGAAATACGTATTGCAGGCTAATGCAACATAGGCTCAATCAAGACTGCAACATATTTCATCGGCACTGACAATGGCACCCCATATTGTGAGAATTTTGTGCCCTGCCCGTGCATTTTTCAGATCCTTTGCTTTTGTGCGTGATGGTACAGCAAGGTTTCGCATGAAACCAGAATTTGGGGTTTATACTACCTTTTGCAATGAAGTGGAAACCTAGTGGCTGGTCGTTTGTCAAGGTTGTTCTCGCAGTGTATAGGCAGTCGTGATTTTAAAACGAACCGTTCTTAATCTCGCGGTGTTGGTAACAAAAATGCATTGCAGAAAAGCCAACTTTACACAATGGATTTGCACAAAAGGATAATGATGATGAAGCATGAAGCACATTGAGTAAAAAACGCTTCCCGGGGTCTGAATCAAACGGGTCCGCCGTGTTACGAAGCCAACGTCTATTTTGTAGGGCTATTGTGACACAGTCAACGCTGGGCGGAGGGGGTGTTACTCAGCTTTCTTTAGAGGAATTCGTTTGCTTTTGTCTGAGTTTGGGCTTTAACTCGCAGGCGGGTGCACTTTTATCATTAACGCTTTGACTTTGA
The DNA here is from genome assembly GCF_048455015.1 of Haemaphysalis longicornis. NCBI lineage: Eukaryota > Metazoa > Arthropoda > Arachnida > Ixodida > Ixodidae > Haemaphysalis > Haemaphysalis longicornis. The sequence goes on from NW_027526361.1 coordinate 155,757,467, forward strand.
TTGCAGCGGCCTTGACTTTGAGACTTGGCCATTTGATTTTCGCCCTCAAGAGCGCTTCGTGTTTCAACCATCGTCATTGTTGGGCGCAGATTCGAACTTTATATTGCCGAGCTTGCTTAGCCTACTGCGCATGTCCACCAATTTTCACCGCGGTGAGAGCAAGTGTGTTCGCAAAGTGTTCCACAATTTAGGTGGAATGTTCTGTGTAAGGCTGAGTGTTTCATTTCGGTGTTGAGGACAGGTGGTGGTGCTGTTCCATGGCATTTGTTGACCCACTGTTGTGGCCAGGTCTGGGAGGCTGAATTGTTTTTATTTGTCAATGACCAGGTAAGTACGGTCGCTGAATTCGGTGCCACACATATTGAACCCTAAAATGCTATGTTCATAAAATATAAGCATAAAATGAGTCGGCAATTTCCTTTAATACAGGGTTCTAATGCAGCTCAGTGATAGTTGAAGTACCTTGCGAAACTATATGTTCTCCTCCGGTCTTTGGGCTGCTTGCGGTGAAATTGAAACAATTGAACACTTTTTCTTATACTGCCGCGGTTTTTCTTTCATTCGGAAACTGTATCTGGCCGCCTTCCTCTGTCGATGCCTGTGCTCCTTTCGTTCGGGCACCCATCCCTGGGGCGGCCACGTGTATATCGGAGACAAGACGCATGTCCTGCTAACCTGGTCAAAATTTTTTTAGCCTTTTCTCCCAAAAATGGCATCAATCACCGATTCTTCCCTAGATATATTATACAGTGTGTTGCGACGATAACTGGAACACTTTAAAAAATTTTCCTGAGCGATCCGCCGCTCTGTTCACGCTCAAACTTCACACAAAGGTCGCATTTTGTGGTCTATTTTGTTTGACATCGGGAACAACAACGGTAGTTACCTGTTTATTCTGAAAATAAATAAAAACGATTTTCGCCTATGGGAAAATGGCGGCGATTTGGACGTGCGAGCCCGAAAACCGGGTTTTCTGATCGTCTGTTAGCTCATTTCTAGGTGCATTTTCTGATCGTCTGCTGCACCATTTGGCTCCGTACGTGAATCCCAAACATGCGTTTCACCCTGCAGGTGGTTCTGTCGTTCCAACATCAACTTGCGCTGGCTCGCACGTCCAAATCAGCGGCCATTTTTCCATAGGCGAAAATCGTTTTTATTTATTTTCAGAATAAACAGGTAAGTACCGTTGTTCCCGGTGTCAAACAAAATAGACCACAAAATGCGACCTTTGTGTGAAGTTTGAGCGTGAACAGAGCGGCGGATCGCTCAGGAAATTTTTTTAAAGTGTTCCAGTTATCGTCGCAACACCCTGTATAATTCGGCAGCCGTTTACCCAATCCCTACAAGCTGATTGTGTAGGGCTGTGAGGTGGGCGTTTTAGCCCCCAGAAAGCCACCCCGTTTTTTGGCCAATCCCCCACGTGGGTATGTGCCAACAAGAGGAACAACAGCAGCACCTAGATTCCTAAGCCGGATGTATGAAGAGAAATGAAATTAGCACCTCACTGTCCAAGAAAACATAACCTGTAACTTTAAATAGACGCGGCCATTTACGCTTCACACATTGAGCCAAATAAAAAAAAAGCGGGAATTGATCTACCACCTAACGAGTTATCTCGTCGCCTGACAACCAAATGCGACCCTATTTCAAGGCATGCGCATTTCTTGTAATGTAAAATATATGACCCACCATACACATATTCTTCGTGCGATGTATGGGAGGCCATGGAGTTAATACTACTGGGAGGGAGAGAAAGGGGCCATTTCCCGACGAGTTTTTGTAGAATTCCTGATATCAAAATTAGCCGCTTTGATGCGACACCGCAAAGCAAAAGGACAGACACTACTTCCAAAGTTTGATATTTATTTATGTAAATGTTGTACTCGTTTTTTCTGTTGCGTTTTCGGGGTTGTGCCACGCAACGTCTGTTGCGATCAGTTTCGAAAGGCATAACCGTCATCGTCATCACCACGCCGTTGTCTGCTTCGAGTCGCACGCCAAATGATTGTTGTCGTCCTGCATTGCTCTTAAAAGAAAAAAAATAAGACCGCTCGCATCCACACATCACGCACAGCGATGAAGGAGAAAAAGAAAAAGGAGGACGACAGTCGTGGGAGCACAACGTCGTCGAGCGTGCGACGACAGCGCGGGCCATACGGGCCGAGATGCAGCCCGAAACAGTGGCAGGCTATCCTCGACTTCATTTCGGACGAGCCTGCGATGGGCAAACAGTACAGCGAGCTCAAACCAGACCTGAGGGCGAAGCTTTGGCAGAGGCTGGCCGAAGTGGTGAACGACATCGGGCCGGCCAGACGGTCGGTCGAGGACTGGAGGCGGCTGTGGTACAATCGAGTGGCGACCGCCCGCCTGAGGGTCGCCGAAGCGTTCGCGCAGCACAGGTAAGCTTTCGCACCTATATCGGGGTGCGGCCTCTAAACTCGAAATGCCTACGACAGGCTGACGGGCGGCAAGCCAGCGGACGCGCCGGCGGTGCTGGCTGACTCGGACGTCCGTATTACCAACATCATCGGCGTCGACTCTCTCATTGGCGACTTCGAAGTGCCCGTGACGAAACACCGTCCCATTGCCCCCGCACCCCCCGCTGCCAAGGTGAGCCCTTCGAGTACAGCGTACGCGCGTGCTGGGTCACGTGGCCATTTTGCATCGCTTAATTGTGAGTGCGTGCCAACGTTTTTAGATTAGGTCGGTGCGTGCGTTTGCTGCCACACGCTCGCCGAGCAGCGGAGCCCTCAAATAATAGCTACCCATCTCAAACGTGCACTTCCTCTTGCTGCGTTGCAAAATTCTTGTCGCCAACCCTGCGACCAAAATGGGATCCAAGTGCATGTTTCGATTTCCCACTGCACAATGTGTTGTGCGACTTAAAAGGAGCAGCTAATACGGATTTCTCATTGATTTTTTTTTTTTTTCAGCGGTGAAGTTTGAATTCATACCTGCAGGCTTAATTCTGTGTAAAGCCCGCATTCCTACTCTGCAGTGCCATTTCAGCGGCCACTTATTATGTCAAGTAACTTCTGAGTGGCTTTCGGTCTTTGTTCGTGACAGTTCACATTTTCGGAAGTCGGGGAATTAAACCGACCAATTCGCTTATTTTAGCTCTGTAGCAGGGCGCTTTCATGCTGTCGCAAGAAGCAGAAATATTTTCACAAGAACTTCGAACAAGCTTTGTTGATGGTTGTAATTCGAGAAAGACAACATGCTACCTTTCTTTGTTGCACAGGTTTTTTTTGGGTGAAAGCGCTCGGACCTCCTCGGTATGCAGAGAGTCCACACACATGGGTTGTCACCTTAATTTTGAACGTTGCCACCTGGTCGGCCACAGTATGTCCATAGTGTTGTCCTTATGACGCACACCACATACGCCTGTTCAGACAGCGATGCTTTAATAAGTGAATTAGGAACGGTCCACTGTGGACTAAGCTGCAACGAGTATCCTAAATGCCTTATCTGCAAAACGGAGCCGATATTGCAGCCAAGAACACAGAACAGCTAGGCATTCCTTGCACGCACAGCTGTCTTCTATATTCCCCCAAACCTGCAAAGTGCTATCATGCGCATTTTCGAAATACGACACGTGCATTGCCCACATTCAGACCAGCCAGCCACGGAATGAGCTCATGAATGTGAAAGACAAGTTGCTGTTTGACTTGTTCCTACTAGTCGTGTACAGAACACCATGCCATCAAAACGCCGTTGCAAAACAGATACAAAAGAAAAATTAAAGCCGTTCCACTCAATGTGAAAGCTGCCGGAAGTGCAGAGCAGTGATTCGTCATAATGGGCTGCAGCGCTGTTATCCGCTCACTGCTGCCACCCCATGCAATTCGAATTTCCTGCCTTCGCAGTGCTCGCGCGCCCCCTGTCTGAAACTGCGTCAGTGGGAGTGATTCTGTTCTCTTTGTGCATTTCTCCCTGCACGTGCCAGCGTTGCACTGCCACATTTTGTTAATACTATCATAAAAACCAACCCAACGGACGTCCTTAACTAAAGGAATGCGGCGCTGCCGGTTAATTACGTATATTTTTCCTCAAATGTACCTATAGTTTTTTTTGCACTGACCAACGGGAAGATGTATGACAAGCGCCAGCTTTTCACCGAGTTTCGAACGCTTCTGACTATATAAACCGCTTGGCTTTCGAAGCCTCTGGGGTACGCCGCGAACAACAGCAACAGCGTTACTCCGGGACGCCGCCTTGGTGCTCTGTATACTTGGGTCGAGAGAGCGAGCTAGGACGACAAGGTGAGCGCCTAAAGTGCCCTGCACTTAAAACACCATTGCCATCAGTTAAACATTGGCGAAATAGGGAACTTTTCAAAACAGACCAAGGAATACCAATGTGGTGTTAGAAATAAGTTCATACGACAAACGCCGTCGCCGAGCATGCACATGCATGGTCTCACGATATTGTTGTGGACGGCGCCTCTATTTTAGTTTTGGGAAAAATTGGCCGTGATGCGCTTGCTCCCCTGTGAGTGTCATCAAAAGACAATAGTCCTCTAAATCCCCTGTCACGCCACTCCTACTCCGCTCCCACCACTTCCCCTCAGCTCTCTCGCTCCTCTAGTGAGCAATTGGATGGGATTTGTTCGATGCAATTCAATTTTCCTCGCTCTCACATTGCTCACAAGCTGTCGTGTTGGGGGAAAACGCATCTTTTCCTTTATTTTTTGTTTCTTCTTATGCCTTGAACAGAACAAGTGGGAAATCTGGCATTTTTTTGGGCGCTTGCTTTTTTTTTGTTTCATACGAGCTGGAATCTCTCTGTGTCATTTTCAACGCGTTTTATCTTCTTTGCTATCGCAAGAACCAACCCAACTTGTATTCTGATCAAAAAGAGTGTCTTTCTTTATGGTTAAGTACTCAACGTTGTGGGGAGCGCCTTGGCGCACCTTCTAGCCTAGAGGGTGTTGCCCGGAGCCCCTCGTCGCGAGCTTCCCTCCCTTGCCCTCCTCGTCGGTGCCCGAGGGATGGCGAGTGGACGGGTAGGAACGGGCGGTGGTGCTGAAGAGCTGCGCGCAGGGACTCGAACTCGGGACGCGGAGTGTTCTTGGTTGGCGTGTCTGTGTGTGTATGCCCGGACGGGTGACAGCGCGTTGGAAGATGTAAGTAAAGAGTTCTTTCACGCAACCGCAGTGTGCCTCATTCCTTGGCATGCCGTAGAGAGCAGGCCCACATCTGGCGCCCGAACGTGGGGCTGATGTCAAGCCCACCCGTGGACATTTGCTCTCTGCGGCTGCCGGGAAGGGGCCCACTGCGGTTTGGGACGGCATTCCTTTGTTCCGGGAAGGAAGCGCCATTTTGGCAGTGGGAGACCAGGGCTTTGAGCCGTGTAGATACATGTTTGCAAATTAGTTTTGAGGCCAGTGTTTTAGTTTGCTTAGGTGTTACGATGGCTGTAGATGCCTGAAGTTTTTCTTGCGTTCTTTTTCTCTGTTGTTTGGGTAACGGCCTGAGTGGTTACATTGCGAGTGTATTTAGCGTTTGTAGGGATATTAGTCGCTTGTGTATTTTGACGTGGCCCTACTGTGGTTTTTTTGTATTTTAATGTGGCTGTAGTTCAGCCCCGTTGGTCGAATGTATTGTCTTGACGTTCGTTTTTTGCTTCCATTATAGATTTGTGTGTGGAGTGTGTTTGTCGCGTTGCGTATGCAGTTAGCGCGGCTTCCTCTGTATTTCGCGTCTACAGTTTGGCGTGGTTGAGCCAGCTTTTTGTTGGGTAGTTCGCTGGAAATGGCTCCTACCACAAGGAGAGAGACGGGAGAGAAGGAGGAGCCGCAGGGCTCGGGGGGAGACTCAGCGGCCGCTGCGCAGGAGGCTGCTGGTCAGTTGCAGCCCGCAGATCTCGCCTCAATGATGAGGCAGATGACCGGGATGTTCGCGGAGATGACCCGAATGCTCGGTTCGGCGCTAGCTGCTCCCACCGCGGGTCCTGTAGTGCCGGTCTCGAAGCTGCGTTTGAATATCGAGGTTCCCTCCTATTCCGGCTACGGAGACGTGAAATCCGTTTGCGAATACCTGCAGCAACTAGATTCGTATCAGACTGCGGTAGGCGCATCGGATGATGACGTGTTGAGGCAGGTCTTGCCCGTGGCACTGGTAGGAAGCGCTGCGCGTTGGAGGCGCTGCCAACCGGCTTTCGAGTCGATGGCAGATTTTAAGGAGCGCTTCCGCGCTGAATTCCTGCCACCCGATTACGAACACCGTATGAGGGACGAGCTTGCCCTTCGCACGCAGCACCCTGAGGAGAGTCTCCTCGAGTACGTGCGGGCAATGCAGGAGCTGTACGAACGGGCCGACCCCGAGGCAGACGACGCGGTCAAGGTAGCGCGCGTGTGCAGGCAATGCCACCCGCGTTTCAGACCGTACCTGCGAGGCCGGAGTTTTCGCAACTTGGAGGCCCTCGCACAAGAAGCCCGGGTAATTCAGGCGGATTTACTCGCCGAGCTTCACTACAGGTTGCCGCCGAGACCCGAGGAATCGCTCGAACCGGGTTGCGCCTGGTCGGGAGGGGGAGCGGATAACGGCCCCACAAACTCCTCGGTCGGAAGCAACGCAGGCGACGGAAGAGGGAGGCAGGACGAAGCAGCCCGCTTGTGCTGGTTTTGTCGCAAGCCTGGCCACTTCTCCCGTCAATGCCCCGAGAAAATGCGTAGCACGCAGGGAAACTCGGATCGCCGGCGACGGTGAAGGACGGTGGCTCGTCGTCGCCAGCGGGAAGCGAGAAGAGGGGGCCAGACAGGGGGGGCGCGAGGGAGCCCCCAGGGCACCCAGAAGCTGGCGTCGACGGGCAACTGGCCCCCTTCGCATGCAGGGCGCAGGAAGACCCCTCTTCGGCTGCCCCATTCATGCGAGTGCAATTAGTCGGTCAAGAACTTTTTGCACTGGTCGACACGGGCTCGACGGTTTCTCTCATCGGGGACGAAATCTTCGAAGCCTGCCGGAAAAGAAGAATCCGGGTCAGGCCCGCCGAGACACCCTTGAGCTTAGCAGCGGGTTCGGCAAAAGCAGACGGAGCTGTGAGACTCACGCTCGGTTTTGATAGCAGAAAGCGCAGACAGCGTTTTGTTTGCTTGCCTGGTTTGTCTGTTCCAGTCATACTGGGCAGAGATTTCCTCTCGAGGGAGGGTGTTGTGCTCGACATGGGGAGGAACGGCTACCAGTACGGGCCGCAACCCCCTTTCTTTCCTTTCGCGAACGCGCCGATGCACGGTTTACACCCGCACGGGGCAAATAGACTCTACTGCGCTGCGGAAGGCCAGGGAGAGGCGTCAGGAAAGAGGAGCACTGATGTAGAAGCGATCGTCGCATCTTTTTCAGGATCCGATGATCAGCGCCGAATGTTGGCGGAAAGTTTGCTCCCCTTATCGGAAGGGGGTGGCGGAAGCGCGCGCGCCGAGTGCAGTGGTTTCATGGGCGGCGCGGGCCACCCCGAGAGGGGGAAGAAAGGGCCGGACGGAGGAGTCGAGGCCGGCCGCAAAGGGAAAGCGGAGCGGCATCTCGCAGCGGCGCTTTCTCGCCCCCCGAGAACAGAGGCAGAAAGGAATCTGTCTTGGGGGGAGGTAGTGAGTAAGGAAGAGCTCATTGAGGCCCAGAAAGCAGACGGTCTGTGCCAGCGGGTGCTGAAAAGGCTAGCGGGAGGCGTAGCTTGCACCGGTAACGCTGAGGGGTTTGACGCGTATCTGCTGGGCGACAATGGCTTATTACTTCGCTACTTTCCCCAACTGGACGACGAAGAGGCGGTTTCATCCCCCTTTCGAGTCGTGGTCCCGAGGAAGTTGCGGAAACGGTTCATGCGGTACTTTCACGACTCAGCGCTGGCAGGACATGGCAGCGGCAGTAAGACTTACGACAAGTTATGCCGTGTCGCGACCTGGCCAGGCATGAGGAGAGACGTAATGAGCTATTCCCGCGCTTGCCCTCTTTGCCAGGTAGCGAAGCCGCGCGCTGGGAAACCTGTGGGTTTCATGAAGCCGGTGGAAAGCAGCTACCCGTGGCAGATTGTAGCGTGTGACGTAATGGGACCCCTCCCAAGATCCGCGCGAGGAAACCAGTTCATTCTGGTTATAACGGACCACTTTTCTAAGTGGGTGGAGTTGTTTCCCCTTAGAAAGCTAGCGTCGGAGCGGATCGTAGAGAAGCTGGTGGAGACATTCACTCGTTTCGGCTTCCCCTCCGACCTGATCACTGACAATGCTTCGTATTTCACAAGCAAAGTCTTTTCAGACTGTTGTCGAGCGCTGCACATTCGGCACAGGAAAACGAGTCCTTATCATGCTCAGAGCAACATCACTGAGAGGGTGAACAGGAACCTGAAGTGCATGCTGGTTGCGACAACCAAGGAGCATAAGGACTGGGACGCGCGTTTGCCTGAGCTGGCTTTCGCGACTAGGACTACCGTAAATAGGTCAACGGGTTTGACACCAGGTTACCTAAACTTCGGTAGAGAGATCGCTTTTCCAATGGAAAATGCACTGCAGTACGCGGCGGCGGGTAACGCCCCTTCTCTGTCGCAGTACGCGGCTAGGCTCCGGGAACGCCTTTTGACAGCGCAACGCACGGCTCGGAAGAATCTCGACGTGGCGCGCATGGAGCAAGCCGAGCAGTATAACAAAGGCCGTCGTCACCTTGTGTACAACATCGGTGACCTAGTGCTAAGGAGAACACACCCACTCAGCAACGCTGCACGCGGCTTCACTGCAGCGCTCGCACACAAATGGCAAGGGCCATACAGAATTACGGCGCAGACGACTCTGCTCACGTATGAGATGCAGTCGCTTGAAAGCGACGAGTTGGTGGGTCCTGTGCACGTTAGCGATCTCAAGGCCTATCATGTTCGCACTGGCGATGACGAACAGGTGGTAGCGGAACCAGAAGGTGGGAGTCCCGCTTCTAATGACAGAACGGCCGGCGATAGGGTTCGCACCCATCGTTACGACCTGAGGGTGCGGTAGTGTCTACCCCCCACGGGTCCGGGTCTCACGTGGTTCTACCACGGAGCAACCCGCAGCGAAGTCACCGCTTCAAGCTTCATCGCGCCACCTGTGCGGTGGTGCGAGGCGTGGTTTTGTGTCTGGCCGTTACGATGCCAGCCTGGGCCTGCCGACGGCGGGCCCTCCCGGTGCGACCCGGGAGCTTCGTGCCACCGGCCTGGTGGTGCGGTGCGAAACGTTCGTGCCTGGGCGTTGCGAGTCTGGCCTGGGCCTGCCGACAGCGGGCCCTCCCGGTGCGACCCGGGAGCTTCGCGCCACCGGCCTGGTGGTGCGGGGCGATACGTTCCTGCCTGGGCATTGCGAGTCCGGCCCGGGCCTGCCGAGCAGAGGGCATTCCTGGTGCGACCCAGGAGCTGTTGCCACGGTCCGGGTGGTCCCGCCGCCCTTCGGAGATGCGAGGCGGCTGCGTTTCGCCTCCTGGTCGACGGCGGAGTCCTCTTCATGGGTTGGAGGCCTGCTGAGCTCCTCGCGGAGCTGTAACCCGGGCGTGGAGGCGAAAGTTGGCGCAAAGCCTACAGCTCGTTCGGGGGCTTCGAGCCTCTACGAGCGCCCGTCAACCGGGTTTGCCCCGGGCTCATCACGGCGCCTCCGGTTCCGGCGCCGAGCAGCGGAGATCGGGACGCCGGGGCGCTGTCGAGAGGAGCCTGGCCGTTCGGTGGAATCCTGCGCCGGGCAGCCGAGAATGCGCTCCTGCGGACGCCTACGTGGTGACGATGGCGACAGAGCGCCATGCTGCCACACTTCGGCGGGTGCCGGCCCACCCACAGGTGCACAGGGCGGCCCCGGGCGCCGACCAGCGGTTCCACGTGCGCTAGGAACCCGAGGACGATCTTAATTGACGGACCCGTACCCCGTGTTTGAGGGGGGGAGAGATGTGGGGAGCGCCTTGGCGCACCTTCTAGCCTAGAGGGTGTTGCCCGGAGCCCCTCGTCGCGAGCTTCCCTCCCTTGCCCTCCTCGTCGGTGCCCGAGGGATGGCGAGTGGACGGGTAGGAACGGGCGGTGGTGCTGAAGAGCTGCGCGCGGGGACTGGAACTCGGGACGCGGAGTGTTGTTGGTTGGCGTGTCTGTGTGTGTATGCCCGGACGGGTGACAGCGCGTTGGAAGATGTAAGTAAAGAGTTCTTTCACGCAACCGCAGTGTGCCTCATTCCTTGGCATGCCGTAGAGAGCAGGCCCACAACGTTTCGTTTCAGATGGGCCTGAGGTTTCTCTTGCCCTAAGCAATGGAGACACAGATGACTTGAGCCATCCATTTTGGTAGTTTAGAACAATTGCGCCCATATATATATCCTTTTTTGATGAATTGTTTTAACTGTTGGCTGTTAGGCTCAATCGAGGGACAGACAGACAGACCGAAATTTTTGTGTTTCAGCAGCCCAAGAAAGACTGTCGTCTTTCAAGAACATACCATCCCTGTGGCTGTTAGAATCCCTTTTCATTCAGTCAACTCTGGCTACAATGAACCAGGCAGAAGGGGCTATAGGATCAAGACAGGTCTATCCATCGTCAAGACCTATCTTGTCAGCCTCAGTAGACAAGGTGCCCGTATGCGATTCCGAAGCATCGAATAAATTTTCATACTTGATTAATGTTCGTGATGTTTTTCTTAATGGTTGAAACAAGCAGAGCTGCTCATTGTTGTCTCTTTGAACTGAAGCGAACTAAAAAGGGCGGTCTAAAAGAGTTGCGTGTACATTGCAAGTCAGCTAGGTAGTACCATAGTCCTGCAATGCTTCTCTGGTCATGAAACTCCCGGCCAAGTTTCGTACGGGGACAAAGGCTACCGCGAGGGGTGCAACCGCAGATCGGAGGGCATCGGTCGGCCGCTGCTGCTCTGCAGCCAGACCGGCAGGCAGGAACACGGTAGCAGCATGGCCATTCGCACCAAATTTTTTCGCCACTCACGAAATGATAAGTCCATTTGAGTGGCCCACAACACGTAAAGCGAAAGCGCACTGCTGATAAGGTGGCGAACGTCTGTTTTATCTTACTGCGTGGTTCGTTCCCTGCCATACGCGCTCTGACCACGCCTCTGGCTGCCCTCCGATCAACACCAGAGCCGCGGCGCGGCAGCATACGAAGCTGTCCCATAGCGTGATGGCGAAGTTTCATGACCAGAAAAGCATTTAAGGACTCTGGTAGTACATTGATTGGGAAATTGACTTTGCAAAGAGAAGTGGGGTCGGAAACTAAGATGGGGAAACGGGGAGACCACCACTGCAGTGTTGTGGCTCCACTACATGACGGTCAGTGACTAGATCCGTGGTTCTTTGTTTCCCAACCAGCCGGTGACTGAAGCGCCAAGCCAGACGGACGGACCGCACCAGCGGTACTTCGTGTTGCTGAACAACGGCCTTGTGGCAGAAGCCACTGCTGACGCGTCACTTGGTGAGCTTTGTAATACATTGTGTACCTGCTTTCCAATTGCTGGATTTTTATAATTGAGAAAATACTCCCTCAGATTAGCTCTACACATTCTTTTTGTAAGTAAGGGTGATTGAATACCTTTTAGGTCGGTTGAAATGCAGAGCGAAGCCTGTCACCCCGTTTAATTTTAGTTCTGTGTCACACTAGAAGGGCCCGACCTGCAGCGGAAAATTTGAAATGGAATGACGTGGTTTTCTGCGCTGCCTGTGTGCAAGCGAAAACTCGCGCACTGTTACACAGCGACAAAGCAGCGCCTCAGTGTTCTCAATGCTCTAACGTTACACATTACCGTAGACTGGCCAATGCTCTAACGTTACACATTACCTGCATTACACATTACCGCAGGCACCTGTGTTAAGAAATGCTCGCAGCTTGATAAGACTGAGGATCTGCGATTTACAAATTTTTTTTTACAGTCTTTTACCCTGAAAATTGGTTTTTCTTCAAACAAAGAAAATTGACTTCTAGCTCCATTCAGTTATTTTATATTGGCTTTAAACCTGCTGTAGCCTTGCTGGAGCAAGTACTGTTCCCCACTTCATTTTTGTTTTTTTGACAGAGTTTTTTGAAAGGCTTTTGAATTTACATTCTTGGACTCATCGTGGATAGGCCGTGGGTAGTCCTCGTACGAGTCTACATAAAAAGCCAATGTTGGATCGCTTCTCAGGAAATCCACAGTGATTCCAGGAATGATAATCGAAGGGCCCAAGTGAGTTTGATGTTGCTTAGGACGTTACGCCCAACGTCAGGGCAGCCTAGGGTAGTAAAGTCTAACTAAGGATACATAGCGCATATGCGCAGGGATGGACAGGCTAACGTTTGCTCTTGGGATTTCTTGTTTCGTTGGATTTTTAGCCTTACAAAGTGTTGTCCGTTCACATGGAAGCACACATAACTGTGGTCGCGTATTGGCCAATAGTTTCCCCGGTAACTTTAGTTTTGTACGAAGTCCCAAAATCCACACAATATGACCAACACAACACTACGCACAAACGCTCACCGTTGCTGGAGCCAGAGACCAATGTCGCAGACCGTGCACAACTCTGGGGGTGTCAACACCAGTGAAGGGATGCTAATCTTTGCAGTCTACCTACATCACCCTTGGGAAATTCAAAACAGACACTGGCACCGTCATGTACGGGCGCTTGGCACAGCTCAGACCAGAACGAGATGCAACATTGCAAACTGCGACAAGAAGGACTGGCTTTTGTCTTGGAAAAACTTTGAACTTGCCTGCTACGATGACCCCGATTGACCAACGACACCATACATATGCTGTTCCGATTTGGTCTTGGCAACGCGTCATGCCACTATCATCGCTCAAAAGCAATGAAGCACTGCATATTCCAATGAGCAGGTGTGTAGTGGCTTTGCAACAGCTTCCTTATACGCCAACTTTCACGGGATGTGGAGTGTGGTGTATGAACATAGTAGCGCGAAAGCTTTATTACCATATTTTTGCGCACATAACCCGCACCAAAAATGGGAAAATTTCAATGGCAAAGTAGGGGTGCGGATAATACGTGGTGTTTTTCTCTTAATGTAGCTTCACGGCAATGAGCATTGTGCCGTGAAGCTCCTACACTGTAACACTGACTAAGCCTTCCGTGGCAGCGATTGCGCAAAACGTGCGAGGACGAGCGCACTCTAACAACTGAATTTTATTAGTGAATGGGGACTTTCGCCTTGCAGTCAGTGTATTGTACTTGCTAAATTACGCTTTTTCTGTCTACATAGTATGTGATGTGTTGCTTGAGCAGCATCTTTGGTGTAGCCTTTCCGGTATCAAATGTGCGGGCAATCCACGAGGATTTTTCTTTTCTTTTCCGGCGGGCTGCAAGTGGGGGTGCCGATTCTACATACGCAAACTCACTGGCCGTTAATTCGGCAACGGCATCTCTGGGAATTCTGACAACTCGCTCCACACTTCGGCGACGCCGGTGGTGACGGCTTCCAGCTTCATTGCACTCCTCAGGATTTTCAGTCATATCTGGCATGCACAAGTGGCAGATTTTAAGAAAGTTTCGTGCGGTTTCTTCAGTAGCCTTCGCCCAGTACCTATTTCGAGAAGGTTAATCTAAGCTCCCTGTTTCCATTGATTGTGCTGGGGGTGTCCTTGGGATTCTCGTGCACCGCAGGGACGTCCGGCTCTCACCGCGTTTGACTCGATTTATCATTGCCAGCTTCACACAGCGAAAGGCAAATTCGACCGCTTTGTACCAGCTAGACCCGTCAAGTAGGCCTTTATTTAGTGACACTAGCACCAGCCACAACTACTACACTTCGGAATAAAGCCCGCAAAGTGCAAACGATGCGAACACAAATAATGAAAAAAAAAAAAAAAGAAAGGTTGGTGGGTGGGCCAGGATCATTTTGTGTGGGGGGTGCTGACGGCTCGCCCTACACAGCATGGTGGTGCAGTCATGATAGAAAGAGCGAGGGAAAGGACCCGCCTGCTGGCCTTGAACGACCAGGCTAAATCGCTTTTAGGGCCGTGCTGAGAGAATTTCTCCTCCGCCGAGTGGGAAAGCCAACTTGGGGGGGAGGGGATATATATATATATATATATATATATATATATATATATATATATATATAGAGAGAGAGAGAGAGAGAGAGAGAGAGCGAGAGGGGGGGTGCTGCGGCACTTCGGCAGCATTTGGCATTCGATATATCGGGGTCGGATCGGGAACAGGTGGACGTCAAGGTTAATGGAAAGTACCACAGTAACAGCAGATTTGCTGATGACGTTGCTTTGCTAAGTTACCGGGGGAAGAATTGCAAAGCATGCTTACCGCACTGGACAAGCAGAGTAGAACCGTGGGCCTGAAAAATATTATGCTGAAGTGCATACGGCAGACATTCTAAGATAATGAGTGGCAGCCTGCCATTGCCCCTGAAGAAGTAAGTGCATGACGGCTGCATCTTACCGGTACTCACCTACGGGGCAGAAACTTGGAGGCTCACTAAGAGGGTTCAACTTAAATTGAGAACGACTCTGCGGGCAATGGAGCGGAAAATGATAGGTGTAACATTAAGGGACAAGAAAGAAGAGAGCGGAGTGGGTCAGGTAGCAAACTGGTGTTAAAGACATATTAGTAGAAATTAAGAAGAAGAAATGGACGTGGGCAGGGCATTTAATGCGAAGGCAAGATAACCGCTGGTCATTAAGGGCAACAGAGTGGATCCCCAGAGAAGGCAAGCGTTGCAGGGGGCGGCAGAAAGTTAGATGGGCAGATGGAATCAAGAAGTTTGTGGGGATAAATTGGTCGCAGTTAGCACAGGACCGGGGTAATTGGAGATCCAATGGGAGAGGCCTTTGTCCTGCTGTGGACGTAGATATGCTGATGATATTGGGAGTTACTGTTATTTTTGTTCAATATAGGCATAATTTTTGCTATATATTCTCCCTCCAAATATACGGCGACCAGAAATAGTTTGATATACAGGATAATTTGGTGTAAACAGGTTCAAAATAGTCAGATTCGACTGTGAACTTTCTGAAGCCTGAAAGGTGTCACCATGCAGTGTCTAAACATTACACTACTGTTCATCTACAAACCGCTCTATTGGTGTCAGTGCGTGATTAAAAAACTGCATACATAAAGGAGTAGAAAGGGCTACATTTGATTATTCTTTTAGCTGGGTTCTTAAACGTCTCTTTGCATCTAACGTACCGTTCAAAGCATGTTGCGACGTGGCTTACTGTTATGCTTGCCAGTATTCCTTCTGGCCGCTTATTTAATTACTGGCAGATGGCAAAGTTCCTCCTTCAAAGGTTCTAGGGCCCCGTGAGGAAAACCGTTTCAGTTCAAGGTGTTTTAATTGATGCCCTTTCATCTGTGATGGAAAGCACATTGTCTGCGAAAATGACTCATCCTTTTAAATGCATTCATTCATCCACGGTGAACTTCTCTTTCGCCAACTTTCCCTGCAGCCCCTCAGCTGAGCACCGTGCCACCCCCGCTGCCACCGCCGTCACCACCCCGGGTGCTCCGGCAAGCTGAGCGTTACCAGGCAGCGTGGGACCACAATTACGGAGCCGATGCAGCTGTCGTGGTATCGCCAGCAGTGCAGCCAGGTTTGTGACGTTGACGTACTTGTGCGTTGTCAAAGATTAACCTGCGTTTGTGATGCAAAACCCTTTGGGGAAGGGGGGGGGGGGGGGGGGGGGTGAAGACAAAAGTCAACTTTGTTCAGGTTTCAAGGAACTAGGACTTGGTAGCTCATTCAGCTCCATTCTGGTCAGGAAAGACGTTTTTGCGTGACTGAAAGAACGCAAGAAGTGTTGAAAATCTTCCAAATGTTGCAGTACAGGGACGTAGTATGGGCAAGCAACATAGTTACCAGTGTGTTAACTCCACGTTTGGGTTCAAGTGATACGATGAGAGGGAATTAGAGGAGGGCCCGCTACAATCTCCCAGTCATGTTTCTTGGTCGCAACAAGCGGTAGCTTGCCGATTTGTTCCTCACAGCACGGAAAATTTGAACCACAGCGCCACGACCACCGCACTTCATTTGACATGAAAAACGTCAGAGATTCGCTCGCTTCTTCTTCTGCTTCACAAAGTTCACCAGACTGTCTTCAAGCTTACTAACCCCGTCCAAATGAGAAAATCCCGCTTTGTACATTGTGCCACAACAGTGGCGAATCTGTACACGGACGCAAGCTCGGCTGCAGCAGGTGATTGGGAACGTTGTCAGGGCCGCTAGTAGGGTTCGGTTCTTCGGCATCGGGGATGTCCGCCACAGACCGCACATCGTCGTCAGCTCTTACGAACCCGTGTCCCACTGTGCCATTTGAAATGGCACATTGGAATGCTGACAGCTCTCTAAATTCACTTTAGGTGCTTTCAGCACTGTCGTCTTTGGTATGAGAACATTTCTCGGTGGGTCCTCTCGTCTGGAGCTGCGCAACAAAGCCGCCTTTACGTCACGTTTGATTCGCAGTATCGCACTCAAAAATGTGGCGAGAAATGAAGCCGACATCGTTTCAACCGCCTGTACCCGTTGAATAATGTCCGCTTCCGTCGCTAAATCCGAATTCTTCCGTTTTTCCGTGACTATGGCGTCGAAACGCGTGCCACGGACAAAGCAAGCATGCACCACGCCACATAGGTCCCCCAGTGGGAGGCACCACTGATAACCACTCCAGCACGCAGAAAAACTCGAGAAACCGAGCGCTTCCACTGGGTTTCTCCTACTCCTGGTTGCCTTTTGCACTTAATCACTTCCTGCGTTCTCGCTACCATGCGGCTGTCCTCCGTGCTAGCGTGTAAGCAGGTGTTGAAGGCCATCGGAGTGTTGCGATGACGCCTCCTCTTCACCGAGCGCGGCAGCGCCCATGACAAGTCATCATCATCGCATAACCCCCATCAACAGAAGCGCACTTGCAGGGGCGCTTGTGGCGCAACGTTCGATATATCGAATGTCCTCGTGATTGGGAGTTCAAAACTCGCGTACAACAGCGCCATACTTTTCCATGAGATTTCCAAGGGGATGTTCTGACTGTTCGATATAGACCATGCTTCGATGTATCCGTGTTAGACGGTATTATTGTTATTGGGACAGAGCAGTCTTGTCAATGGACCAAACTTGGATTTTGTTTCCGTGGCACCATCAAGTACCCTATTCTGTGAAAGACCGCTGTTGTCGGTCTTGTCTTGTACAGAAAATGGCCACAGCTGAAAGGAGCAGGAAAATGTGTAGGCGTCTGGGCTTGTGCCAAAGTGCGTATGTGGCTTAATTTTGATAAAGTTAACGTACTTCAGTCTACGCCCCTTACAACAGACGCGCTTAATCAGGACGCAAGTGTCCACCTGCTGTATCTGAAATATGCAGTATCCAAACGGGGAGGGGGTATGAGCATAAAGTGGGAACTTCGACCAGTATTGGATTGCATGCTACAGACAATTTTGTTATTTCTGCACGCTTGCAGCATCTCTGCACTGTATTCATGCGGTCAGAAAGAGTTGCGTAACGCTGTTTACGAGGCTTAGCACGGCCACTTGGAAAAGGCTTGGCACATGCGGTCGAGAGCGTTGAGACATGATCTAAGCTGAGCAAATAAAGCAACTATCTAACTGGGAGAAATTGCTGACCAGCTACAAAAACCAGTCATGGCCAGCAGAATTTTCTAGGCTCTTTCCAAACCGTTCATGATGAGGCAGGTTTACTTGAAACCATTCGTGCAACAATTCAGATTGCTACCAGACGTTTCCCCGAGGCAGCTTCCGGATTTTTCGTTATCTTAGCCTGGTCAGTAAAACAGCTGATATGAAATAATTTGTTGAAGGACAGCTGTGAAATCGAAAGTTCGACCAGTTGAACTCCACATGGCCAATGGCAGATTGCATGCAATGGATGGGAGCCATCCCTCTGCTTGAGGCATTTCTTGCCTAATTCATCGAATGGAACGGGGACGATGCATGCGTGGGAATAATAAATGCGGAACTTCACTGAACCTGCGTTCTTTATTACATAAAGGCCTGTGACAAGGGCAGACTCAACTTCTGGCTGTGGCATATTCAAGAGCGCTGTTCTCCTATCTCACCGGAGTTGTGTTTTAACGGCGAAGCTAGTTAGCAATTCATTGATTCCAGTGCTTCACTGAACTCAGTTTAATGGTATAAAGAAAAGGAATCACCGGCACCGGCAGAGTCTGAACCCGTGTCTGGCAGATCAACGGAGTTAGGAATCAGTTGTCTTGCCCACTCGGCTACGACTGCGAGTTAGTACCGGAGAGTCAAACGGCTTACTCACTCGGCTGTGACTTTGGGGAGAGGAGTTACACCACCTGCCCGACACAGAACTGTGCATGTTCTGTTTGTTTGTTCTGCAGCTTCGATTTGCTTCTTTTTCGCCGTCATAGCAACAGTGGTGGAGTGAAGGTCGTTGCGGCAGCGAAGAACAACAAATCGGCTGCAATCGTGGACTTAAACCATCGTGATGGTCGGGAAGGTTGCGTACAGCTTCACTACCTCCAAGTCTTACGCGTCAGTGTGAGGTTACTACATTTTTTTTGGCAGCATCCTTGTTCTTGACGGTCGAGCGGATCGTCTGCTTAAACAGGCCTATATTTCTGTCTATGTCAGCCTGTTTTAGATGCGACGCATCTTTTGCTCTGAGGCATGTCCCTCCTGCGACGGCGGCGTCGCACCGTCCGTCCGCATGCCTCCTCCGTTCTTCTCTCCGACCGCTCCGACAGCTGTGTGCAACACTCTCACTCCGGCTCATTATCATAACAACAGCTGCTGCGCTTGTTTTTGCGCGCGCTTCGCTGCGTTAACAACTGCTTCGGCGCGTGCGGTGTGCACAAGTGCGCGCATGCGCGCCTCTCCTCCGCTGTCTCCTCTCCTTCAGGCGCTGTGAATATAAAGCGGGTAGCGCGCTGCGGCGGTTCAGTCAGCGCTCGCTCTCGTTCGACTCCGCGTGACTTTGCTTGACGACTTCGTGCTTGACTTGATTGTTCCAATGAAGACGTGATGGAAGCGACGGTCCCCTCAGCGAGTGGGCTGGCACAATCCAATACCAGCGTCAGCGCAAACGCTCAAGGCAACGTTACGACCAATTGAACCCCCCGATGCGACGAATCACATCAGGGTTCCCTCGCGGGAAGATGGGCGTAATTTTTCGCTATGTTCGACAGCGTTAGTTATGCTTAGTTTATCCAATAGTAAAATCAGCTACCCTGCCACTGATCGCACAAAAAAAGAAAGAAAGGAAGGCCGCTAACACTAGCTTGGCTTGGCTGCGCTGTTGTGAGCCAGGGTAGCGTGGTTGAAGTGGACCGTGGTTGGTGTCGTGCTGGGGCAGTCATGATGAGGAAGTTGAAGGAGAAGATACCTTTATGTACAAATATTTACATCTCGGTATCAGAGAACAGGCAGTGTGCTCCTGCGCACGAGAGGTTAAATGGGCATGTTGGATCCGTTCCCTTTCACCCCTTTTCTCGGCTGACGTCAGGGCGCACCAACCAAAAATATTCATGGCGCTGATAGTAGCGTCCCCACGCACATACACACCAAGAGAGGTGCTTCTTGCACAGGGGAGTTTAAAGTTGCCTCCGCTGGGGCAATCCGCCTGAGGTCGGAGCCCTCTTTGTCCTTTCGAAGTCGACGCTTCGGGAAGACGTCTGTCGGGTGGCTTGTTGAACACATAGCTAGTGTCTTCAGACACACCACAGCGAGGCCGCTGAAAGGGGTATTGTTCAGGCCGCATAGTTCACCGCGACGGAGCCAAAAAGCACATCCCATTGCACGTATGGAGTGCGAGTAACGGCTAAACGGGACAAGCCATTTTATCTACGAGCTCCGTTGCTGAAGCAGCAGTGATTGTGCTCTTTGTAGCGACAGAAAAAGAAAAAGAGGCAGAAGGGAAAGGGCGTTTTTTTGCAAAACCTGCAGTAACAAAAAACCCTGGCCTCCACCCATGAGAATGCTTCGACCAGTTTCACATGCTGCTGAAATTGGTAAAGGAGTTGCAAGCACAATACAAAAGAGAAGAACATCCTGTGAGTTTTTCTTGCACCGTTTGCGTTTGTCTTTGCGGTGCTAGAAGCTCGCAAAGTAGCTGCGGACCGGAATGGCTGGACTGCAGATGGTTAAAGGTAAGAAAGGTGCAGCATGGGCCAGCGCTAAAGGCATAGTTGTGGGTGTGTCGACTGCACGTGAGCATTCAGACGATGTGGTTAAATGGAACTGGAAGCCCCACTAAAATTGCCTGCTCATGTTTTTTGGCAGTGGCTTGGGTTGCCGACCGCCAATCGCATACACAAGATTGTGGGTGACCTCGTAGAGGAATCGCCGGAAAGTGGCTGGGCCACTGCTTCATATGTTTCCTGTAAAGGCCAACTGCACTCAACTATCAGCTCTGCCAAATTCACTTTGAATGTACAGTACGTAGTTGAACCCGTTTATAAGAGACACGTACCGGGGAGCAGTTTCTGTTTCTTATACAAGATGTCTCTTATAAGCAGGGTACCGTGTTTTCACTTACTAATCAGACCCTAGTTCAATGTGGGTGCCGTATGACTAAAATAAGTTCAAAATAACGCTACAGCATGTTGCGACAGATTTATTCTAATTTATGTTTGGCCCCCAGAATTTATGAAACAGTTTTGAATCTTTGTTTGCTTCTTGACTGTATTTACATTGCTTTTTACAACCGATTCTACAAGCTTTCTTTCCTTTCACTGTTTGTGGAAGATGAATCGTAGATGTTGAGTTCACAAGCCTGATGAATAGCCAGGGTGCACAGCTTCTTCTGCTGTGTGCTGAGGCTATTCATTACGCTTGCAAGACTCAACATCTGCAATGCTTCTTGATTGGGAGCTACACGAGTGCGAGAGCCCGCATGTGCGGTCACACTCCAATGGATGGCAGTAAGCTTCAACCACTTCTGCAAGTTGCATTTCCATTGGCAGGGCTTCTCATTGTCGTTTCATAGCTGACTGAACCACTTTGTGTTTGCTGAAGTTATAATAAATTGCGACTGCAGGCGTCCGTCGCCCACCTGTGTTTCCACAATGGAAGCAACTGCAATTAGTGACTGGTGGCACTGCATCTGAAGTTAAAATGTCTGTTACAAGCGAGATTATCCATTAAAGTTCAAGGATGACTTGTCCCTTATAACCAACTGTCTTCTGCATCCGATGTCTGTTGTAAAAGAGGTCAATTTAATGGGAAAGATAGGGCAGCCAACCATATGGGTGAATAGTGTCTCTGATACCCATTTGTCTCTTACATCCATGTCTCTTATAACGAGGTCCAACTGTACCCCCAAACCAACTGGGACATGAGTGGCAGTCTCGTGAAATGCGTTGTTAATTAGTTAGAAGCGTTCAAAATAGCTCCGTCACAGGCGACGCTGCGCCTGCCAGCAAATTTCGCAAACAGCCTTGAAGCAGAAGTGACACTGTGGCCGGCCTTGCGCTTTTTCCTACAGCCAGCCAGGAGAACCGGTTGAGTGAGCTCTACTGGGTGCGCTTCTCCTTGGGCTGTGGTGAGGGTGGAGCGTTGCGCGCAGTTTTTCTCCAGCCGGCCATGAGCGGCTGCTCGCTCGTCAGCTGGGCTGGCTGGAACGTTGCTTCATCCTGGCTGTAGTGGCCACGCTCCCCTCATTTTCGCTATCAGAATCTCCGATTCTTTATGTTCATTTGCGCCATTGATGCATACATTTCAGCTGTCATGTTTTGTATCTTTCTGTCTTTTTAGGCAGACTATACGAAAATAAGGTTTTAAAGAGGTCCAAATTTTGAGTGTAGTTTTCCTTTAATGTCTCAATTGTTTGCTTGCAGTATGGGATAACATTTGCATAATTTAAATCAGTATTGGGCAGTCTTTTTAATGAACTAAACTTGTGTTTAGTCTTCGTGGCCCTTTTAACAACCATGCAGCTGGAAAGACTGCCTTCCTGAAGTTAGGTCGTCTTGTTGCTGCTGCTGTTGTTGGAATACAAACGTACAGCCGCTGCAACTTGTGAAGAGGCATATCAGAGCTGACTACCGTTAGGGGCTGAAATCGCCCACCATAGTCATGACTTTTTCGAAATGCTGGTTCTTCAGGGTCAAGGCACTGTGCCTTATACCCCTGTCACACGGCAGATCTAATGACATTTAGAGCAAATGTCATTCGCTCTAAATGTCCTTAATTCGGTGCTACATGGGAATACCAAATGACATTTGAGGTGAATGACATCTAACGGCTAACTGAGGTCCCGGACCTCAGTTAGCCGTTACTAGCCTCTACAACAGTAACGTGTCCCTAGACAGAAAAATTCAGTAATAAACAAAGCAGTACTGTTTCTAAAAACTGTCAGTAAACTTGTATTTTCTGCTTTGTGTTGTTGTTCAAATAATGAAAGACAAACAAGTACTAACAAAAAAGAAAATCTCTTCCCCAGTGCGCGCGCTACGCGAATGCGGATTTTTTGCAGACTTGTCTCGGCTTGTGATGTCTATTGATGCCACCTACATCGGTGGTTTTCTTGTTTTTATTTTAAAAAAATAATCCTTTGGTATGTTTTTTTTTTTAAATATTACGTGTGCAAACATTCTACATGCGCTTGTAATGTAATTCTGTGGTTTTGCGAGCTCGCTAATCTTCACCGCTATCACAATCAAATGACGCTAGTTTCGCCGTGTAGACCCGCACGGCCGAGCCAAATGTCATTAACAGCTAATATCATTCAGTTTTAATGACATTAGATTTGCCGTGTGACAGGGGTATTAGTCTGCACAAGTGGGAGGACTACATGTGAGCTTTTGAGCAATGATTTTTCAATTTCTTTAACACAAATTAAAAATGTAACACATAACCCTTTCACCTGATTTTTTTTTTTTTGCTATGTTGAAAGACTAAATTGTTTCAGAGCTTTATTGCATATTACCCCTAACAACACGTAAAAGTTTAGGCCTTCTTAGTTTAACGGGGTTTTTTTTTTTTTTTTCATTGTAAAATCTCGAAGTTGTAGCAGCTCTCATATGCTCTTTCTGAACAGCACCAAACAGGCGGAAGTACTTTTCAGGGGGCACAGGCAAGAATATGGGGTTCAAAATTTGGGCACTTCACACCATATCACGGCAACGTCATCAAAACGTTTTGTGAGCACAGTACTTCTTTAAGCTGCATCACCTACCTGTAATGACCCGCCGCGGTGGCTCAGTGGCTAAGGCGTTGCGCTGCTGAGCACGAGGTCGCGGGTTCGATTCCCGGCCGCGGCGGCCGCTTCTCTGATGGAGGCGAAAAGCAAAAACGCCCGTGTGTACGAGATTTCGGCGCACGTTAAAGATCCCCAGGTGGTCAAAATTCATCCGGAGCCCTCCACTACGGCGCGCCTCATGGCCCAAATGTAGCTTCAGCTTATCAGACATCAAGCCTCAATAAAACGATGTTGGGTACCTAATTGTCTTTTTCCCATTTCTCGGCCGCCAGGTTAGGGGTGTTAACCTATACTTATACTTTGCTACGACTTATACCTGTGCTGCACGAGCATTTGAAAGGACATTTCAGCCAAATTGCCTTCGAAATTTCGAGTGCCCTTCAGACTGGAAGAAGTTCTTCCAGTCTACACGATAATTCTCAAAGGCAGTTGAAAGTTTCCGCGTTCACCCGCCTTGTTTTGGTGTCGCCACTGTTGCCCTTTTATTATTAACAAAAATTTAATTTTAGAGCTATAATGAGCAAATAACCAGTTATTAGCGATCAAATTGATAGTAATTACAAGCGCACAGAAAACATGTGCTGACAGCCAGTTCTTTTTTCTTTTTCTTTTTTTGCAGAACTGGTGTTGAGAGTACCAAGTTACCTTGTGATCGTAAAGCGAGTGATAGAAAGCAAGAACAAGTGAGAAATTATGAACATTGTGCACTTTAAACACCAATTTTTACTTGTAAATAATTGTCTTTGTAATTACGGCATGCAGAAACTGCTCCTGAGAGTACAACTATTCGCATTTCGAAGGCCTTTCAGAACCTCGAAGATCGTTGGTGGTGCTCCTTTGACTCAAATGACATTTCCACCAAAGGCCTTTGAAAAACGTTGTGTAGCAGCTCAAAGGTGTCATTTGACTCAAATGACATTCAACTCAAAGGCCTTCGAAATGCATGGGTATTATGCGGTGTTCTGGGTGTTGCCAACAAATGCGTTTTCTCACTGGCACGGCATTCTTGCCCTCCATCACCTCAGCTGCGGGGATTCACATTGGGACAGAATGATGCCTAGTAATGCTCCTGTCTTGTTGCTGAACGCCGCTCGTCTATGCGAGCTCTTACACCCGCAATGAGAATCTAAGATGAGGGTGTGCATCCTTACCGCACTTCCCTCAAAATGGCAATTTTCCAAAAAAACACGTATATAAGTAGCACTGGTGTATAAGACGCACCGATGTACAAAATGCACTTGTTAATCAGGTAAACTCGTGGAGGATCAGTTCGTTAGAAAATGCAGCGAAAGTACACGGTTGCGGCGGCAGCCGCCTCTGAATGCATCCCCCGGTAAGCAGTGCTAGACACGTGGATCTACCGCCCAAAGTCTACTCAAAAATAATTCATTAATACACACTGATGCCATGTACTTGCAGTCGGCGTTTAGGTAAAACCATTGAAGCCTTCTTCCACCGACTCGCTAACAAATAATTAATTCATTTAGACAATAGAGCTGTGTCTCTTAATGTGCACTGACATCACGGAGCACACAGGCACCTTTTCGAGCGCGGACCACGTGCCGCCGCCTTGTACCAAATTTATTTCATACATAAGTCGCACCGGGGGATAAGACGCACCAACGAAAATTTCAGAAAAAAAAACCATGACTTATACACTGGAAAATACGGTACTGGTAAGGTTCATTCACGTTGCACATCTGCAGTGAATGCCAGAAATCACAAAAAACAAAAATCTTGGCAAAAGTGGGGCCATTGGAACAGCGAGGGGTACTTCTTGGTATAGTAATACTTCTGGTGAGGTCTGGTTGTCTTGCCTGCAGAGCAGCATATAGTTTTCCCGTTAGTGTAGTTTGCCTCCTTGCATTCGCTGTTTTATTGGGCAGGACAGTGTAGTCTTTACCGTGCAGAGGAGCTGGGCATATTCTTGATTCCACTGCATGTGGATGTCGCAGTACGTTCCACCTCTGGTAAACCCGCGAGTCGAGATTTTGAAACGATGGTTGAAACGATTAATCCGGAGCCCTCCACTGCGGTGTGCCTCATATCCCATGTGTAACTTTGGCACGTTAAAGCCCCACAATCAATCAATATGTTCCACTTCCCTCACAGCTGCAGAGAACGGGCACGAAACCGCCGAGGAAGCGACCACTCAGCCCATCTTGGTCGCAGCGCAGCCCGGCCACAAAAACCGCACAGAAGGCACTGAGGAGGACGACTACCAGGTCATCGTGCCGCAGCTGCCCACCGGTGACCTCGTCCGAAACACGGTCTTCCTGCACGGCGACCCCAAGGCGCGACCGTACCACGTTGAGGACTTCCGCGACATGCTGGGGCGCGCGGGCATGCTTCCAGAAGTGACCGGTCTCGGCGCCTACCAGCTGAACCACGTCTGGGCAGTCACTTTCCAAAATGCCGAGGGAGCGCGGAAGATGCTGGCGGGCGGCGACCAGCGGGTGAAGGGGCACCGGTGCCTGGTCATCGATCCGAAAGTCCAGCGGGTGAAGCTCAAACTCCACGGGCTGCTGCCGACGGTGCCGGATGCGGATGTGTTGGAAGTGCTCGCCGCATACGGGACTGTGACGGAGATCGCCAGGGACTACTGGAAGGTGCTCGGGGTGCGTGGGAAGGACTCGACCTCTCGGACAGTCCAGCTCAAGCTCAAGTCTGGACTCAAGGTGGCAGACTTGCCGCACGAAATAAGAGTGAGGGGTGAACTGGCTTTGGTGGTTGTGGCGGGAAGGCCTGTGCTGTGCCTTCGCTGTGGCAACTCCGGACATGCCCGCCGCGACTGCACCGTTCCACGATGCTCGTGGTGTCGCCGTTTCGGCCATGCAGCGGCGCAGTGTGTCCGGCCACGCGCCGGTGCCCTCGAAGTTCCGGAAGCAGAGGAGGACAGTGTTCAGGGGCATCTCATGGATGCAAGTGAAGCTGAAGAAGCAGCTAGGGGGGCCGGGGATGAGCCATCTTCTGTGGTTGTGACAGTGAGCGCGCCTCTCCAAGATGCCACTTGTTAACTGCACGTTTCTGACTCCAGTGCCGAATGGTAGCCCTGAGGGCTGCCAATCAACTGAAGCTTATTGATGGATGACTTCTGTGCTTAACAATAACCTTGAGAGTGGCCAATTGACCGAGGCTCCAGGTGGTGGTTAGAAGCTGGAGAGCGTTGTTATGTGGGGAATGAGTTGTCCGTGATAAGCTCTGAGTAGCAAAAAGGCTTAACGAGTGAAAGTGGTTTTTCTCTGTGTTCGGCCGTCACTGAGGTGGTGCTGTCATTTCAGTTGTCTCAAGAAGTGCATGGCTGTTGTGCAATATTTGGAAGTAATCAGGCTTCTCGTCTCTGGGATGGTGGTACCAAATAGCTCTGAAAGTGGTTGTTGCAAGAGTACTTTGCGGTCAGATTGTCAGTTTTTGTAGGCAGTTCATGACTGGGGCATAACGAGATGAGACTGGTGGAACAAGTCTAGACGAGAAGGGGCTGATTTCGTACCTGCTGAGATGTGAAATCGGCATCTAAGTTTGTCTATAACTGGCTCTGCTCTCATTTGAAACCATCTTTTTTTTTAGTTCATGTTTTTAGTTGTCGCACTAAAAAGGTTTTGTCAGTGCAACCATCAAACGGACAAAAGAAAAGGTCACGGGCTGGCTTCCAGTAGAAATGAGAGCCTGGGTTTTAGCCTTTGACGCCCTATGTGTTCACTGCAGGGCAAAGCAAGTTTGGTAAACCTTTGTACACTCCAGTGCTGCTTCTGTGTCAGTGAAGCCGTCAGACATTTCTGTGCACTTCATTGAAAGGTTTCGATGCCTAATCACGGAAAGTGTGTTGGCACACAACATTTTGTCCAGTTCATCAGCTAATAATCGGCTCCTGCGCATCAGATTCTGCCGACAAAAGCAAAAAATTTGCAAAGCAGTTGGCACCATGCTAAAGAAGTACTGGCAGTTACATTAGACTTTAGCGGAGTAATTTGATGTGGTGACGAGACAGGCAACAGTGTGCAAAAAAATAGCAGCACTATTTTGATGCCTAAAACAGCATATTAGTGTAGTTTAGGCATTGTTGCTCCTACTACTTGTTTTTGAGTTATGTCTTGAGGTTCAAAAGGAAGAGAGCTTGTGATTGAGGACAATTTTGCTTGGTTCTTTCTGAATCACGAGGTCATAAGAACGAGAGAAGGGTGCCTAGAATTGAAGGCTGAGCGAAGCTGTATTAACAGAATAAAATCGGTGAGTATCCATAGCCAGTTACGGCTTAGTGACTAGAGAGAGAGCACGAAATCTGGAGTGCGTACATTTTTACTGGTACAAGCATGTACACACAGATAAACTATGTGTGCCAACAGGATTCTTGCCGATTTGTCAAAATTACCCTATTTAGATGACTAGGTGGACTTGAACATGAATTAGCCCCCGAAAATCGTACGCCCAAAAGAAAAGGCATACTGGGGAATGTGTTTGAAGTTTCAAAGGGAAAATTTATTGCCTGGTGGTGGTGCTTTCGTCATTGCTGCTGTGGTTCCACAGCAAACCGTCCTGGTTTGCGGACGTAGAGAAAAGCCATAAATATTTGTAAATTTTGATGCCCAAGCCCTGCTGGCTTTGGAATCGGTTCTGGGTATGCCGGCTTCTGCTGCGAATATGCAGGCTTGTTAAGTGAACACTTTGCATGTCACTGGAAGAGACTGATTGCATATGTCAGCGACATAAACTGCGAGCTTGGCCTACAGCTCTCGAAAGCGTCCTGACTTTGGTCCACAGAAGCCTTCTTGTTCGGCGTCAAAGTTGAAAATTTTGTCTCGCTTCTACTGCCACTTTTGTATCATCCGTTCAGATCTTTTCCACTTTCCACAGTCCCTCGTAAAGCCTCAGCAATTGGAATTGTGGTCAGGAGCCATTGGTGCGGTGAATTTAGAAAAATTACAGAAAAAAAATTCCGAAGAAGTCCATGGAATAGTAGTTTAATGCTATGCAAACACAAACTTGAAATGCCGGTGTCACAGCCCCCGATAAAATGTTTGTCATGGTCTGATTGGCGGTGCCGTGCTTTGGTTTTGATTGGTTGTCGACCTGCAACATTGCATCCTCGAATTTGAAAAACGCATCGACTTGCCACTGTGTGAATGCAGTATAAGGGGGGTATTGTGTTGTCGAGGTTAGTTCAAGGTAAATTTGGGCGCTGGTATTTGTCGTAGACGTCCAAGTGTTTTCAAGACTTAATTATGCGACTCAGATTAATTAGAGGTAGTCTATTCAGCTCTTTTCTCCGAGCAACAGTCTTCTTAATGAAAGAAACAAGAATCAGCTTTGAGAAATCGTTGTGAGACAATGCCGAATTTGACAAAAGAAGCATGATTTGCAATGCTTTCATCCGGAGCAATACACAACATTGAAAGCGCTTTTTCAGGTGCCCATTTTAGATACCTTACGTAAAAAGCCAGCAGCACATGTTGTTTTAACAAAGTGCCAGTCCAGCACATGCGTATGTTAGAAAGGCACCCGTTCACCCATTAACAGTTGTCTAACAAGTCAGGATATCGTGTGCCCGGACATTTGAGGATTTCACCACAGAGGTGTAGTGCTGTGGAGAAAAATACTCCACAACAAACATGTCTTTTGAATCTCGCACCCAGGTAAGGGCAGCAGCAATTTACTGATAAACTGTGGATGAAATCCGTGAATAAAAGCTTGTCAATTGGGTATCATCGGCCTCACATTGCATGGAGTAGAGGTAAGCAGTAGAGCAGCGACTGTCTTCTAAAAATGTGCCACGGTTGTCCATAATCGGGCCTTCACTGCAGCAGAGGAGACCTGTTTGAGCTACTTCTGCTATACTGATTTTCAACGGCACTACTTTGCAGTGCGACAACTGAGCTAAGCAGAGCTACCTGCAGCTTTATCTTCCTGATAGTCGTCTTGCTTGGTGTAAGATTTGCTCCCGCTTCCACGTGCACGGTGGCTCGCCTGTTTCAATGTGTGTGGCTAATCGCAGGGGCTTAAAGGGCAGCAATCTTGGTAGTACATTCGATTTAAGCAAGGAAGAAAAGCTGACCCACTTGTGCCCCCCCCAAAAGCAGAAACGGCAAGTAATACCAAAGTTGCTTCAAATCAACGTGAATCAGAAAAAAATGTTGCTGCCGCATGCTGCTTTTTCTTTTCTGTATTTCTCAAAGTTACCCTTACATATTAAAATACAGTTAGCAAAGCCATAAAAAGGGGCTTGTTTGTAAGTTGATGTGCTGAATTCACCAAGTGGGAGACATGAACGGAATAGCTATATGGAAGTCTTTTTTATAGCAGGTGCATTGGACCACACTTGCATCAAGTAAATAATTGATTGTGTGGATTGTAGTGGCAGATGCAAAGGGTAAAATGGGCATTTCCTCTCCCCCATGTGTAGCCAGAATCCAGAAAGTAGCACTACCAATCTACACAGCATCTCGTTTCTCCATTTTGGCAATGCTTCATGGTACCCTATCTTACTTTTTCCCACACGGGGTGACTCTAAAACATTTTCACCCTGTAAAATTGTCTCTATTTCGTGTTGCATTGTAGTCGCCTGTTTAGTGCATTCAGCATGTCAATTACAGAACACTTTGGAGAAAGTGTTGGACGCTGTCTGCACAATCTAGGACTGAAGTCTATGAGCTTTTAAGGTGAAGCATTTTACTTTTGTAACGAAAAAAGAAAAAGCCAGGGGGAGAGGATACCAAAACAGCAAAAAAAGTAAATAAAAACATGCATGCAATGCACTCAAAGTAGAGTTTTTGGAAGGTCCAGATGCATAACGTAACAAAAAAAATGTACAAAAGGGTTTGGTATTTTTTAGTAATGATGTTGTGCTTTAAAAAAAAAAACAGCTGATTGAAGAGCCTGCTAGTCTTCTAAAACGCCTGTTTACATAAGATCCGAGTGACATGCAGACTGACATTAGCTGCTATATGGGTGTGTGTGTGGATGCAATGCTTTGCTGGGGTTGTCTAGCTTCACTTAGAGAAGGTCTTTGGCTGTATTTGTGCACAGTTTGCATTGGGTTTGTTTTGTTATCAGGACAGGTGTGGCCCTTCCTATACTGAAAATGGAACTGTGTAACTGAAACGAACGGGGGAATTTCTGAGAAATGTGTGATGTTTAATGTCTGGTACAACCCCAGAACTTATCCTCCCTCTCCCTCTGAGCATCATCGTAGAGATGACGCTGACCAAGTGTGTTCAAATTGAAGCTTCTGGTATGTGCTGGTGACGTTACTGTGTTCAGTTTTCACAGAGGTAACGTAAACTTTTTTTTTTTTTGACAATGAAAAGTGCAAAACGGTTCAGTTGCATCAAAGGTGGCATGTCTAATTGATAAAAGTGTCCGTGGCCTGTCAGCTTGTTCATGAGTGCCAGCTTCACTCAGTAAACCGGACCATGTGCCCCACTTGTGTTCAGATAAGGGTAGGAGCGCTGCCCGAGTGGCTGGGAAACGGAGCTGATTGTCAAAGGCTCGAACAAAGCAAAGGAGTCAAGTTGTGTGTTGAGTTTAGCTGCACTGTGTACCTGAAGCGCAATAAACCAGGTGCCTGCAATGCTTCCGTTTAATTTTTGCATAAAATTTGCGCTCCACTTGCTGTGTCCCAGTCCTAAAGGACTGGAGGACTAGGATTAGTGCAGTGATTGCAAGAGGAATTTTGGGTGGTTGATAAGAACTATAAATTTTGTATGTGTGACCACTGACTGGCTAACAAGATGTGTGGGGCGCCTCTTTCGGGCACTGTATGCCAAATCTGGCTTGTGTTCTCGTTCATGAATGATTTGGAAAGAGAAACCTCTGCTGCGTGTTCATTTCTCACGTGCCTGTTTCTTTTGAATACTTGAACGCTGTTGCATGTCAAGTACTGTGCAAAAACTTCAGCGCCGTTCCACTCTGGACAGGTGGATCATGACCTGCACCGTAGCTGTGTATGGGTTATTGGGTTGCCACGAACTCCTGCACAAACTGCGCCGCCACTTCTAGGAAGAATTCAGTAGGATTGTAGCCTCACCGGCACCTTGTTTGTTACCCCTCACGGTGTTTGGAGTCCCGACGGCAGCGCGCTTGCGCTTTCGGCCTGAGCGTCGTAGGTGGCCTTTCCCGCCATGTTTGCGGCCGTACTTTATTTCGAGTAAGCTTCACTGCGCAACACACGCTGTGGGGAAGCCAGCGAACAAAAACCAAGCGAGAACACCGATCTCTCTAAAGCCCAGATTCACTTCCAGACACAAATTCATTCCTGGGAAGACATTTTTTTCTGGGGCAATCAATATACACCATCAAGATATCAAGAGTTGGAGGTGAACACAAGGCAAAGTGATCATATTCCGGGTCCCTCGTAGCGACGTGATCATATCATATGGCGTCTGTGGTGGGGTGTGTGGGCTGGGCTTTTAGCGTACACTGCTTATAAGTACTCCACACAGAAAGGTAGCCGCTGAGCTGTCCTTGGGCCTCTCGGAACGGCATTAGCAGCTAATGGACGGGTCATAAAATTTGAAACGATCGAACTTTTTAAAATCGCGCCCTTGTGCCTGCATGCATATGCTCGCGTGCATCTGAGATGAGTAAAAAAGAAGTGAGAAATCTCAATATTTTTATCCAACGAACTCTTATTGCGTGTTTATGTGATATTATTGACTATGAGAAGGTGATATCAACGCAGAAGTTTTAAGAACAAACATGACACAGTGGGTCACTTAGCTTTCATAATATTTTCTGCTTGGGTTTTAATGCGATAGCTGCTTTTCAGCATTTAGCAGCACACTTGCGTTCATCTGCAATGTGCTTCATCTTGTATATAGTTTGAAAATGACATGCTTTCTTGGTGAAACCGATTGTCCTGAGCGCTGCTGTCAAAAGTTTAGTGCGTGTGTTCTCTGAAACTTTCCATCTTTTAAGTGCGAATGCACTTTATAAGCGACCCCAAACCATCCACCGCCGCCGGCGGCGGCGGCGTCGGCGTCCGCAGTGCTCCTCTATATTTAAAAAAGAAACAGCATCCGGCGCCAGGTTTCGATCCGAGGACTTTGCGGCCGCAGCGCGACGCTCTACCGACCAAGCCACGGACGCGACGCTGACATCAGTGTTAGTGACGCGCCTTATATCTTTAACGCATTCAAACTACGTCGTCAGCGGCGTGCGTTGGCGACTCAGCGGCGTTATAGCGGCTTGATAACTGCGTGGTGTACACGTGATACTACAAACCCGATGGAAGAGATGGAAGAGAAGGCGGCGAGGCGGTGGGCTGCGGGGGCCGAGCGCAAGCGCCGCAAGCGGGCCGACAACCGTGCATTCGCACTTTCACATTCTCCCCCTCGGGGAAATGCGGGGGAATTTTTTTGTTCCTTGCACTCATTCCTTTGTTTACAGTTTGTTTTCATTATGAGATGGCAGGCCAGGTACGTGTCGTCTAGAATCCCTAGGGTAAGGTGGCTAGAATATTCTAGCCACCTTACCTAGGGGAGCGGAGTTGCGCGTCCATCCGCCATCTTGAGTTGCAGGTCGTGCGGGAAAGCCACCCGTCTCGCATGTGGGAGCTGCCGCCGGGCCGCCGCGCCAGCGGCAGCGTTGAGGAGGAGTGGCGAGGAGCAGCGCGGGCATAAACGCGCGCCGGCTGCTTATCAACTGACCGGCGGCCGCGGCCGCCGCTTCCGCAACGGCGGATGGCTCGGTGGAGCAGAACTGACTGAATACGGGGTCTTGTGCGCAGCACTGAAAGCGGGCTTTCCTGTCGAACTGGAACCCGCGGCGTGAGGCAATCAGACGCGCAACTCTTGCGCTAAGCGATATACAGGAACTCCCGTGCACTGCTGCCCCCCCCCCCCCCCTCTCCGATGAGGCTCTTTGGGGCACAGTGGCTTATCTCGGGTGATAGCATTCACTGGAGCAACGCCGCCTGTATTAACATTGCCTGACGCGTCGCGCGCTTTTCAATGGGAAGGGTAGGAACGCTTAGTTCAGGCACTGATCCGCTATGTGGCGCGTGCCAGCGGACATCTCGCCTTACGTCACTGCTCGCGAGTCGCGAACGCTGCACCCGCTTCTACGACGTGTGTCTGTCAGATTGCCTGTTGGGCTTCAAGGGCCGTTTCGCTTACATCTTAGCCACGACGGGGCGCTAGTTCTGTGGCGCACTGGGGATCTCGTTCAACGTGTCGCTCGCTTCATACTTGCTGCATTTTTCCAAAGATAAAGACGGAGGCGGACTGAAATAGTGTAAAATCATACTGATTGTCGGGTAGACATATAGCTAACAGAAAAAGGATATTTTCGGATGGGGCAGCCATTATTTTACTGATATTTTTCTTTCTGGAGTATTTAGATAAGAAAAAATTGCGTGCACGTTTTTTGTTCAGGCGCTCACTTCTACGATTACTTTCCAATAATATCACTTGCTTTTAAACTTCAGAAAATTATAGGAAACAAAAGTATAAGCAGCTGGGATCCCGCCACGCTGTCCTGGCGCTTCTACAGTACGTCCTCAATTTTAGAAGTGCGTACCGATGCGGAGTGCGCACAGCGGGGTCAAAACAATACCTAAATGCGGAGGGGATAGAGGTGGGATGCCCCACTCAGAAAATTTCAGGGCCTGTGATCCGAGTAGATAAGCGCGCAAAGCCGGCATCAGCCTGCGGCAGCGCAAGGGATTTTGCTTCGTGACAAAGGAAGTTTTATCAGTGACAGACCAAGACAGACAGGCATGGTGAAAAACAAGAAGGCGTAGAAGCGCCGCCTCGGGAACGCTAAACAAAATTTCCACTATTTTGCATAGTTTCTGAGAAGCGGCGCTGGCTGGCGGACACGAAAGCACGCTGGAAGGCTACGGAGCGGGGAAGGGTAGGAGAGAGCAACAGGAGAGTGGCTGTTTGGCCATTTTTCGCTCACGCGTTAGGCATTGTTTATACAGGCGGCGTTGACTGGAGCATCTCTGCTTGCCCAGAAATTGGTTTGCTGCCCTGTGCTGATAAGGCACCCTTTTGCCGCCAAGTACGCACATGCCCGCGTGGAACTTTGGGGCGCATTTGTCGGGCATGATAAAACCAGAGTCCTTCAATGCTTCTCTGGTCATGAAACTCCCGGCCAAGTTTCGTACGGGGACAAAGGCGACCGCGAGGGGCGCCACCGCAGATCGGAGAGCAACAGGCAGCCGCCGCTGCTCTGTAGCCAGACCGGCAGTCAGGAACGCAGTAGCAGCATGCCCGTTCCCACCAAATTTTTTCGCCACTCACAAAATGATAAGTCGATTTGAGCAGCCCACGACACGTAAAGCGAAAGCGCACTGCTGACAAGGCGGCGAGCGTCTGTTTTATCTTACTCCGTGGTCCGTTCCCTGCAAAACGGGCTCTGACCACGCCCCCGGCTGCCCTCCGATCAACACCAGCGCCGCGGCGCGGCCTCCCGGGGCAGCGTACGAAGCTGTCCCATAGCGTGACGGCGAAGTTTCATGACCAGAAAGGCATTGAAGGGTTCTGATAAAACATTGGCCCTGCATAGAAGGCTCTGCTGAGGCCTTGAAACGTGCGCCCTCTTTTTTTTTTCGTGGCCAGCGTATGGAACACTGGGTGTATAAATAGCTCAAGCAGAGCATGAACAATCACAAGCGAAAGCAGATGCAATTATGTGGGACAAAGCAAACTTTAATTACAGTTGATATCACAAGTCTCTTCGGCCAAAATTAGGTTGAGTGCTTCAGTCTTTTTCTTGCGTAGCATTCACACGTGTGTTTAATTTACAGAATTGCCTCTCTGTTTATGTTCAGATTCAAATTTTAAGCATGGGTGTTCATGGCAGCTGTATGTCCTTGCTCCAGGAATGTCCTCTAGTGCTTCTGGGCCTTTCTACTTGTGTTTGTGTGTGCAACTTATCACGTGGTTGAAAACAAGCGCTGCAAGAGATTGTGGTTCAACTTGACGGCGCTTGTCGAGATGGCCAGTATGGAAAGTCCGAGCCACATGCCGATGTGACCTTCAACGTAGGTGATCAGGCCGGGCACCTAGTCAACAGGGAGAATTGCAGGTGGGCTTCAGTGCTACTTACATTGGATTGTTCTTACTGTGCAATTCTGCTTCTAATAATAATAATAATAATAATTTTATTAGCAAAGTATTCTGTTACGTGTGCAGTTGTCGAGCTACTCATTTGTTTTTGTGCACACAGTAGGTATAATCGTCCTGCATTGTAACAATGCATAGTGACAACTGCTTGCAACTGCTTCAAGTCTGTTTTTTCTTTCTTTAACTTCCTTCCGTTTCGGTTTAGAAGTGTTGCGAGGTTCTAACATTGTGGAATCCACTGAAGTTTCGATTGTCATAGTGAGCGCACTTAGTGCTGCAAACTTTGAATATCTTGGGCTATTTATATATTTGAACATTGCCTTAGTAATTAGAATGTGAAGCAAGCACTCCTCTTCTGCGGGCATCTACTTTTAACAAATGGTGTTACTACCAGGAGCAGGCGATTTATTTCTCCAGGCTTTGTTATACGCGAATTAGCTGCAATTATTACTGTGCAAAATTAAAAATTAACCTATGCAGTACAGATTTCTGCTTGTTCACTGAAAATTTAAAGTAGGTCTGCTAAATGATGTGAAGCTCTGGTGGGAAAAAAATGTGTTGAATACTCGGAACAAGAACATGTAGGCAAATAAAATGGCCAGCGCATCTCACCTCCATTCTGGGGTATCCACGGACGGTTTTCAGCATATCTGATCTCATCTGAATGATCAACTCGACTGCATTCAGTCTGCAATAAAGAAGAGCCCACGTTTTCCTAATCTACTTATTGCTGTCCAGACAGGGCACAATTAGGGCGTCTTACCTGCTGGCGTTTTTCTTTATTTTGCCTGCCACATTAGAGTAGGTCTTGTACCTGATTTCCCTGTAAAAGAGACGGACCTCCAATGACGTGGCCATTTATTGCAAGGACCTGGTCCCCAACTGTACCAAGAAACATCAGTTGCCTGTGAAGCATATGCCTGTGAAGCACATGCAAACAAGCCACCAATTTTTCTAGGACAACATGCACCCGTGTTTTATTTGAAATTACTAAGCTCCGATAAATCGCTCGATTCTATTCCACTCCTGAACTACGTTTTTGCCAGAAATGAATGTAAGCGTTGATATTTAAATTTCCTGCTACACAACATGAGGTGAAGAGGCAAAAGTGGTAATTGGTACAGCTCTTGATCAGTTCTGTGCTCTCTGCAGACTCGCCAAGAAGCAATCTGGCATTAGTTTTTCACACTTATGCCTTCGGTGAGACGGTCCGAGACTGCACCAAAGAACACCAGTGTGGTAACATCATGCTATTCCCAAATGCAAGTATCATGGCTCCATGCTGATACTAATGGTTCATGTACCAAAGCCAGGTCATGAAACTCTAAATTTGAATTGTAGTAACAGCTTGGTTTACTGTACTTTAACACCTCGAGCAAAAAATGTAAGCATGGGCCCCTCGGTCACGCTTGGTCAATCTGCAGCGTCTTCTTCGTATAATCCAGGCTAAATTAGTTCCATAAGCAAATAAGTTTTGACATGGGGTCAACTAAATGACAGCAAGAAATGAACCTGAAACCGTGCGAAATGGCGTGAGGTGAAAAGTCTTACTGGCATGGCTGGGTGCAGCTGGCCAGGCACTTTGGTCTCCACTGGCCGACCTTCATCTGGTGAGTGCATTGAACTGCAAACGGTTATTTCACGTCACTGCCGGCCGCATTCAACGTTTAACGCTCAACAATTGGGTAATGCGTTTGATAATATTTTGTGAGCCTTTGTTTACAGATGTTTCGATTTACACGGTGCTGTGCGTCTCTCTCTCTCTCTCTCTCTCTCTCTCTCTCTCTCTCTCTCTCTCTCTCTCTCTAACCTCTGAACCTTTTATTTTTTGTTCTTGTTAACCTTTCGTGAACCTTTTGTTCACAAATTTTCCGATTTACACTGTGCTGTGCCGTGAGCACGGACGCCGGGAAGGCGGACAATCTCGGTTAAGGTGCTTCGTCCCTAATAGGTCCTTAATTAAGGTCCTAATTAAAGTCCTTCGTCCGCTTTGCTATTGACATTGCATTGCCTTTCGTCGCATCGCTCAGTTTTGGCCCACAGCGCGACAAAAGTCAGGAAACAGTACGTAAGCCACCCGTGCCTGACAACACGTGCAGAATCTAAAAGATGTGTCATAATTAACCAAACAAACACAAGTTAACATTTACATCGCCACAATATTTCGCCGACAAGCCCGTTACTAATTTTGAAAAGCCCGCACTTTATAACAACGTTTACCGTGGTCGAAGATGTCGCAAAGGTGCCTGTGCCTTTCATGTCGCAGACCATAAAGCTTGGAGCTACAGCCGCAGTTGCTTATCCAGTGTTCCATAAGGCAGTTCTCAGAGCATTCCTGTAACATGCGGAACGTAAAATTACCGTACACAAGGCAATTTTTTTCAAGTGAATGCAAATAAAACTCTGTTTTTTGCCGTTGAGCCGTGTTCCTGGTTGGTGCGGAGCATTTATGCGCGGCGCAAAGTGACCCACCAGAATGGCTGCATCTGTTGGACGCGCGCGTGCTTGCCGGAGTTTTGACGGACGGCTTATTTTAGCTGCAGTGATGTGCATCTTCTTGGATGACTCATAGCTTTTGTGGGCTGTAATAAGTAGACATCACACTGAACTGTTCCGTGCCCGCATGAGCATGACCTTTTCGTGCTGATCGGATTGTTTAGCCTATGGAAGTGTCGCATGATTGACCGCAATGCCGAGGAGCCTCGTGGAACTAAGTCAATTTTTCGCGAACAATGCCCGCTTGTGTACAGTGTCTATGCGGCGCAATCGCAGCCGTTGGACTGGTTACATCTTCTTGACGCGTGGGTGTGACTGCGGGGCTTTTAAAATAGAGAGTTTTAGCAGTACGTTCGTTACGTTCGTTCCGTTGCTACCGGGTTTACCGGGACCCGACTGCGCATGCGCGCGTACGTACCGGGTTCTTTCCGTAGAGTGAGACGGAAAACGTGTTTTAGCACTCCGTAGCGTCGTACCGTTCGTTCCGTGTGACGGCTGATTAGCCGAGTAGTTGCAAAAATCCGCACGCTAAAAATACGTAAATAAACAACGCAGTTTCCCCTAAAGCATTGCAAATCTAAAATAAATCGCGCTCGGCCGGACGCATTGTGAGGCAGGGGCTGCGGTGGCGGCGACGGCACCAGAGCGAGCGCAGGTGACGACATGGTCGCGCGCCGTTCACGTGGAGGAATGGCCTTGGCCTTGCCCGATTGAAGCGCTAGACACATGTACAATTGGTACACGCGATTCGTATGCGACTGATCGTTACGACTGTCACCACGACTAGTCGTACGCGTGAATTTGAGACACATGGCCCGATGCGGGTGTGCGATGCCTCGTCGGCGCCGCTCCGCCCACTGTTTTTGCACCATGGTCAACTACGACGATCGCTGAGCTGAATTTGTAGATTCCGCGGGTTTGTACGCAAGAAATGGATAAAGCACGCAATCGTGAAGCGTTTTCTGCATCGGAAACAGTCCGCGCACACGCCGGTCGCGCCTGCCAGCTCGGCACACTCAGCGGCTCGAACCGGCGCAGACCACGGTAGCAACCGCTTGTCGCTGTTCTTCCAAATCAATCTGATCACTAAAACGAAGTTCCACCTGCGAGAAAGTAGGTGTTAGTGTGGTGAAAAATTGTGCTAGGGATTGTTCTCGGGGCTTATTTTAAAAGCGGCGATCAGATATATCTGCCGCGATGCAAGCATATGCTGACCGGCCATGGATGCCGCGGCGCGCGGTGCGGCGAGTGGCCGAGAGATGGCGATACCTGCCTCGGAAGCATCGAAACAGGCTACGCAGATGTCTCGGTCACCGGTCGCTCACGGCAGTTGTAGCTCAAATAAAGTTTCACATGCGAGAAAGGGGATGATAGTGAGGTGAAACGTTGTGTTACGGAGTGTCATTCGCAGTTGCACAGATAGCGGCGATCGCCAGGACGCTAACCCTAAAGTTCTCAACACCCGAGCAAGCCGGTTGCGGGCTCCGGATACGGTAACACCGGTAACACGGAAGCAGAGCGCCGGGATAGACGCCGGCCGCGTACGGAACAAATGGCGCATGCGCAGTCGGGTCCCGGTAAACCCGGTAGCAACGGAACGAACGTAACGAACGTACTGCTAAAACTCTCTAATATGTGTCAGTGAACGTACCGTTATTGCAGTTAGGGTGGGACTTTAAAGCTCTTCGGGCTAGTTTTCCATGCAATAAAGAAAAAAAAGCAGTTTTCTATGCAGTAAAAAAAAAAAAACAAGTTCGTCGTTAGTTTAGTGGTCAGTATCCCCGCCTAACACGCGGGAGACCTGGGTTCGATTCCCCGACGGGGAGCTTGTTTTTTTTTCCTTTTAGACGAATAGTTTTTTTTACGCATTTGTATTCATCACATAAAAACGCAATTTTACACTGCCCAAATTTCCCTTTGTAGAATCTTTACACGATGTTTGAGATATTGCGAGCTTGACGAATGTTGGGCACGCGAGCAGCTTTCAGCACAGTATGGCTTACGTGTATCGCCTATTTGCCCCGCAGGTTTTCCTGGCACTGGCGTATTGCTGGATCCCTTCATCGTCACACGTGGTCCCGGAAATCTTGCCATCTGCTGAAAAACTGCATCCCGAACATCGCCTTGACTACGCTCCAGCTATCGTTCCGGTGACAATCAACGAATTCCCCTTTACCCTGCAAAAGCCAACGTCGTCTACAGCGCCACCGCCCTTCACCAAGAGTTTAAAAGACCCGCCCAGCCTTGTTCTCGCCAGTGGGCACGCGAGCAGCTTTCAGCACAGTATGGCTTACGTGTATCGCCTATTTGCCCCGCAGGTTTTCCTGGCACTGGCGTATTGCTGGATCCCTTCATCGTCACACGTGGTCCCGGAAATCTTGCCATCTGCTGAAAAACTGCATCCCGAACATCGCCTTGACTACGCTCCAGCTATCGTTCCGGTGACAATCAACGAATTCCCCCTTACCCTGCAAAAGCCAACATCGTCTACAGCGCCACCGCCCTTCACCAAGAGTTTAAAAGACCCGCCCAGCCTTGTTCTCGCCAGTGGGCACGCGAGCAGCTTTCAGCACAGTATGGCTTACGTGTATCGCCTATTTGCCCCGCAGGTGCGTAACCAAACTTGTTTATATGCTAAGCGATGCGATTCTAGAGGTCTATTGCTGCTCCCGTGCCCACGGGTTCTTTGTGATACTCTTCGAGATTGTGTGCATGCTGCCCTTTTGTTGCTTCGTTCAGGCGATATCGAGACCAACCCTGGTCCCACTAAACCATCGAAGTCTCGCTCCGATTCAGCTAACGAAGCGGCAGCTGAAAATTCAGTGGAAAGTAGTGAAATGCTACAGATGCTAAGAGATATTAAGAAACGAACTGAGGAATTGGCACAAGGTCAGGCAGAGATTAGAACCAACCAAATGGCACTTGACGCAAAGTTGTCCCAAATATTCAAACGTATTGAAACCCTTGAAGTCAAGTCTAACAGCATAGACGCTCTAGGGGACAACCTTGCTTCTATCCAGGAAACTACTAAGCGTTTGACGTCAGAACACGTAAATTTAAACTGCCGGCTGGACGATCTTGAAGATCGAGCTAGGAGAAATAATGTGATATTTCACGGTATTCCTGACTCGCGCGAAACGTGGGCGCAAACTGAACAAAAAACACTTGCGGCTATTTCCTCAGCACTAGGCAGCGAATTCCCCTCCCATGCTGTTGAACGTGCGCATCGTTTGGGCGTATTTTCTGAGGCGAATTGCCGCCCCGTAATTATGAAGGTAAATAATTTCAAACATAAGGAAAAAATATTCTCTTTGCGTCCCAAACTTAAAGAGAACGGCATTTCGGCCTCGGATGACTTCGCCCCAGCAACTCGACACGCTAGAAAAAAACTGTTGGAATTCGCCAAACGTCAACCGCATTCCCCCCAGTTTACGCTAAAATACAAAAAGTTGCTCATAAATGATCAGTACTTTGCGTATGATGCGGAGACCGACAGCATTCTTAACATAACGTCCCGAACTTCAAACTCTGCTGCATCGGTCCCGTCACATAACGCTGCTGCCAATGATGCTGAGACAGATAGCGTGAAAGACTCAGATACTCGGTCTGCTAACGCCTCACCACCATCATCACGCAACTCCTCACCATAGGAAGTCGAGAGGGGAGACGGTTTTGTTTCACCAGCCTCAAATGTTTCCATACTTCTTGCGAACACGCGAAGTGTCATTAACAAACGTGAACCTCTTACCTCCGCTATTGATACGTGTAACGCCGACATAATATCATTAACAGAAACATGGTTGCATTCAAATGTTCATGACCACGAAATTTTTTTGCATCAGTCAAGTTTTAATATTTATCGACGCGACCGAACTTTGCGTCAGGGCGGTGGTGTACTGCTCGCAATAAGGAAATCTATACCGTCACGCGTCATTCATGTTCAGTCTGAGCTTGAAGCTGTCTGGGCATGTGTAGAAATTGGGTATCGCACATGCATCTTTGGGGTCTGCTACCGCCCTCCCTCTTATCCTCCTAGTTTTGTTTCCGAATTGCACGATGCGCTTAATTTTGTTACGACACGTCACCCAAATGCTTCGCTATTTTTATTAGGCGATTTCAATTTTCCGTCAATTTCATGGACTGCTGTACCTCCGAAATGCATCCCGTCCTCTACACAATGTACCGAATTTTTAGACCTGTGCTCTTTGTTCTCATTGTCCCAACTAATTCTCTAGCCAACAAGAGTTTCAAATGCAGTCGCTAACACCCTTGATCTAGTCCTGACTACTAACCCCGAACTCGTCCCTGAAGTATCGTACTTACCAGGACTTAGTGATCACCTGCTTATCTAATTTGAAGTTAGAACCCTTGTCACAAAAACGATCAGCAGAACCAAACAAATACGTGATTACCGCAATGCAAACTTTGACATTATTAACACCGAACTTTCCCGGTTTATTGGCCCTTTCTTAGAGCACTTTGACGAAAGAACGATTGAAACGAATTGGAACGTTTTTAAATATAAAATACACGAGTTGATAACCAAATACATTCCCTTGCGCAGTCTCCGTTCTAACCCAAATGCACCATGGTTCAACACCCACCTTAAACGGCTATCTAATCGTAAAAAAACGTTCTTTCAGGGCAGCTAAGCGCTTTCCTTCCGACCAACGATGGGTTTCTTACAAACTCGCTAACAACGCCTACGTTGACGAGTTGAAACGTGCGAAAAATAATTATCTTCAACATACATTGCCCTCTATGCTTACTAACGATCCTAAAAAGTTTTGGCGCGTTATTAATCCCCCAGAGCGTAACACTATACAGCTAGTCGATTCCAGTGGCCTTTCTATACCGAATGTTGACTGTCCATCCGTACTTAACAGTGTATTTTCTCAAAATTTTGTAACCTCTTCTCACGATTTACCTTCCTGTGAGACCGAATATCATTACCCGCCAATGAACCCTGTCATAATTGATCCACAAGGTGTTGCCAAAATTATTGAATCATTGAAAGTGTCATCAAGTCCCGGCTCTGACCTTACCACTGCGAAATTTCTTAAGAACACTGTATTGCATTCCTCGGTTATTTTGGCTCATATTTTTCAGCAGTCACTAGACAGACACACGGTCCCTGCTGACTGGAAGGTCGGGAAGGTGGTGCCCATCCATAAGTCCGGTAAAAAAGACTCGCCTAACAATTACCGACCCATATCGTTAACCAGCATCCCATGTAAACTCTTAGAACATATCTTGTACTCCCACTTAGCAACTTTCCTTGAAACAAATTCTTTTTTCTCGCCTTATCAGCACGGTTTCAGGAAGACTTTCTCTTGCGAAACGCAGTTACTTTGTTTCACTCATAATCTTAACACCATTCTTGACCGTGGTTCATGCGCAGATTGCCTTTTTCTTGACTTTTCAAAAGCGTTCGATAAAGTATGCCATAAATCCCTTCTCGTCAAACTTAGCCAACTTAACATAGACAGTAACACTTTTTTGTGGATAGAACAATTTCTTCTGAACCGCTCACAGTACGTAACGTGTAATGACCAAGAATCATCTCCTAGCCCTGTTCACTCTGGCGTGCCTCAAGGCTCGGTATTAGGCCCCCTTCTCTTTTTAATTTATATTAATGATCTACCTGATTGTGTCTCTTCTAGTATTAACCTATTTGCCGATGATTGCGTTATTTTTCG
Organism: Haemaphysalis longicornis; assembly: GCF_048455015.1. NCBI lineage: Eukaryota > Metazoa > Arthropoda > Arachnida > Ixodida > Ixodidae > Haemaphysalis > Haemaphysalis longicornis. The sequence continues at coordinate 155,800,829 of NW_027526361.1, forward strand.
CGAAATAATCAACGATAACGACACTAACATGCTTCAGCATGATATTGACGCGGTATCCGCATGGTGTAAGAAGTGGCACATGGAACTAAACACTACTAAATGTAAAACTATGCGTGTCTCACGGATTTCATCTTCTCCAGCCATTTATCATCTCAACAACGTCCCGCTTGAAGCCGTAACGTCGTATCGCTACTTAGGGGTTCACATAACATCGTCGCTTTCTTGGGCATTGCATATTGAACAAATAATTAACAACGCCAACCGCATGCTTGGATACCTTCACCGTAACTTTTCATCTGCTCCTATTTCCCTTAAGACACTTTTGTACACATCCTTGGTAAGATCTAAATTAGAATATGCTGCACCAATATGGGATCCTGGCACTGAAATTTTAATCAAATCTCTCGAACTCGTTCAAAACAACGCTGCGCGATTTATTACAGGCAATTACAGTAGAGCATCTAGTGTAACATCCATGAAAAATGCCTTGCATTTGCCCCAGCTCGCCCATCGTCGTCAGCACTTTCGTCTTTGTTTATTTCATAGAATATACTATCACAATCCCTACTTGCGTTCCATCTTGGTTTCTGCGCCTTCATATGTTTCTGCCCGCATTGATCACCGTCATAAAGTTTCAATCATGTCCTGTCGCACAAAATCTTGTTCTCAGTCTTTCATGCCTCGCACAGCATATGACTGGAACCACCTTCCCGGACCAATCGCCGCCATTGAAAACCATCAACAGTTTCGCATAACTTTAGCTAACATTGTTACTTTAGGAACCACATAGACCTGTTATAAACTACCTTTTTTGCTGCATTGTATTATTTGTTCTTTTGTGTTTGTAACCCGCTCCCCTCTGTAATGCCTCTGGCCTTGAGGGTAAAATAAATGAAATGAAATGAAATACTGCTTAAATGTTTCAAC